>NC_051182.1:99985904-100287902 GCF_013339695.2 Rhipicephalus sanguineus | reverse complement strand
CTACGCCCCTGGCATTCGCCTAAGACGACTGGAAGGCGGAAGCCACCGTCTTGTACTTTTCATTCTCAATCGATTGTAATCTCCCAGCCCCGAAAACTTTCTGCACCAAGCAATGGTAATTATTTTTTTATTTATATATATAAAAAAACGTAGCATGATTTCACACTTCCTCCGGGACCGGAGGCATTGGATGCTTTCTGCGCCTCACGTGCCTCCAGGGTCGGTCCACCTATGACCAAGCGACGATGTAATGCCATGACGTCAGAATGTAACCACGTAATTTGAGCGACCCAAGCGCGTCTGGTAGCCTTGGCAAAAGAGCTGCATGACTCGCGGCGTGAGCAAGAGAAATAAGAGAACGCTCTTGGCCTCCTCGGACGCTACAGCCACAGCTGCTCTTTCGTCCCTGCGTCTCTCTCGCTCCAAGTCGCGCCACGTGATCTGCTTTGAAGGGGCGCGGCAGCTGCGCTTAGTCTTCGCTGTGGTACTACGTGACTAGGCGAAAGATTAATGGCTGCTTCACCAGTGCTTGGTCATCGGTGCTTGGTCAGTGCTTCATCAGTGCATGGATGACGCATCGGCTGCCGCCATCTGTGCATGCACATTAGCAAGTGACAGGCTGAGTTCAGTCGTCAAATAGATACAGCTAGACAGCAGGCTGCGAAATGCCAAGCAAAAGCAAAGTTACCTGCTGAAACACCCAAGCAAATGGAGGCCAGATGAGTACGTTGTAGAGAAGCTTACCAAGCGCGAACGCGTGCCAAGATCGAAGCTACTGCAATCGTCACGTGTGTACATATAGCCTTTGCAAAACCAAGCCAAACATACATTTTCCTCGTCATAACCAGGTTTACCGGAGTTAAAGCTCAGCCAACTTTTACGTCATTCTGTACTACAGCATGAACATTTATCAGCGTCCTGTTTTAAGTCGACCACCTTCACAAAGACTGCATTTCATCACGCAAAACCATCGCACATTTATGTTCTTTCTTTCTACAAACATCCGAAGACTAAAATCTCCTTCCTTCCTCTGATGCGGTTGTAATTAAAGCTAACAGTTTTAAAGGGACCGTAAAATGAAACATTAAATCACCTTAGAGGAAACAATTATTCATTGCAAATTCTACTGCTATTGACTCCATTTTGACCCCCCTTCGCCCCCCCCCCAAATTTTGCCTGCCCCTACTACTCCCCCCCCCCCCCCAAAGGAACTCTCCTGTTGTGAGTAACCCCTCCCCCCAGCAAAAAAAAAAAACATACTGGCACCACCCGCTGCATAGGCTCGCGTTCAGACAAGTGGAAATTTAGCGAACTAAATTTCAAATTTTTCGTTTTATGCACGCCCAAACAAAACTATTTTTTCTTAGAGAATATAAAGAAATTAGCTAGGCATAGAAAAAGCTCAATCAGTTTGTTTTCTTTCTCGCATTCCGTAGCACAAAATATTACAGCGTTGTATGCCATCCGTGCGTGAAAGGACTTGCTCAGATAATTTTTGGTGGGAGAATATTTTTGTTGGAAAAAAACGAATTGTATCGCATGTGGCTTCAGCAAATATTGCATTATTTTGCATTCCACTTCATTCAGGTGATGGAGACGTTGCTGTCGCTGCCAGCAGACTACTGGAATCAGCTATTGAACGTCTAGCGCAGTGGAAAAAAAGAAAGCCCTTGGCACTGAGAAACCGGTGTTTGGTGAGCTCCCATTGCCTAAATTTGGTCATTCAATTTCGTTCATTTTACATCTAAATAGAATTCGTACAGGGTTATGACTTGAAAATGTTTAACCCTCAGGTGCGACCCAGGGTTGCCAATGGTGGCTACTTTTCGCCAAATTGGCGAATTTGAGAGGCCTGTGGCGACCTAAAATTATGAATGGCGACATGGCGAATTTTTGGCGATTTTAAGCTTAGGTCTCCACTGTGTTATGCATCCTAAGCTCAGTGCCTTCCGAACGAATGAGCGGCACTATTCTCTGTATTTTTCTGGGTTTTGAGGTGCACATTACGCGCCGTTCTGTATGTCCGTCCTGTAACTCGTGTGTATTTCCTCAATTCATCTAGATTCATATAGGTGCTTCAGAGCTTCGCTAAAGTTTCGCTTCTGAAGGGGCTAGATGACGGGTTGGTCGTGTGTTCCGGCCATTTGTTCCGCCAAAGCTCCAACTATTCTGAATAGCTTGGCGACCTATTCACGCTGCAGTATCCCCTAATCGAGCTCGTATAGCGAAGATGGGCGGATACGCGGGTGTTCGTGCAATAAAAAATTATTTGCTTAGGCATTTTCTACTGTTCTCGGTGAGCGTGTGCAATCAAACAATTGCTATATAACATTTTACAATGTCTACCTGTTCAATTATAACGCACTGGATTGACGCGGGTAGATATAAGTGATTATATATGGAAGGGACAGTGGCGTCCGGTATCATATTAGTTCACACTGAAATGTATAAGACACACTAATGAACGATACCTGTAAGAATTCTGTCTTACTACTTTCAATAAACCTGTTAATTCTTTTTTTCATATGAGGGGATGTAAAGCTGTCTACAAACAACGCCTTCGCGGCTTTCGCCCAAGGTTTGCCACACTTTTACCTTTGAAACGAGCAGACAGGGATGGAAGGATATCATGAGCGTTTTATCCTTTCATACTTGCGCCTCCGCGCACATCTTGCGGCTAGTCGGAGAACCAGGTGCACCAAGCACTCTCATGGTGAAGGGGCGATGCGCCTGGCATTGAGAAATGTCAAGATACTTTAAGGGCTTTGAATGGCACTGTATTCTACGGGGCTATACATCAGTGAAAATTCCTATTACTAGGATATGCCGCACACATCTAGAATGGCGACTTTTTTGGCGAAATGTCTAAAAAAATGGCGACTTTTGGCGACTTTCTGCTCGTTGTTTGGCGACATTTACTCGAAAGTCAGTGGCAACCCTGGTGCGACCTCTGAAGAATTGTCTGTAAATAGATCAAGTTTACACATTGTTTCAGGGCACTTTGTATTCTATTGCAACAAAAATAAAGACAATAGATTGATTTCTGCGTTTTATAGTAATTAATCTTAATTTTAATTAAATATCTATTTACTCTGAAGCCACTCATCTTCCGTTTTTGCATAAATATATTTGAATCTCGGGCTAGAAATATAGTGAAAATATAGTGACATTTCGTTTTCGCTTAAGGGCACAGGGCCATTTTGAGGTACCGTTTTCTCAGTGACTAAAAGGGGTATCCACATAATTGATATATCATTTTTCCCCAAATTTTCCGTGTGTATAACTTCACTTCTGCTTCAGTAGTTCTATGCATTTATGTAGAAAACAAGAAAAAAAATGGTTGGTTATCTTGGAATACGTAGGAAATAATGGTACCTAAGTGATAAAAAACATTTTTGAGATAATCGAGTTTAAAGTTCGAAAACAGCTGAAAAGCGAACATACTTTGCCACAAACACTGTTGAACTGTTTCATTTAGTAGCTACGAGCTTGGTAATCATTGCCGAAGTCAATTTTTCCCTTTCGAGCCTATCGTATTGCTTGCCTTGCTTCTTTTGTGAGCTGTCATACTGCTCTGTCCGCAATGTATCGTTGATTGTGGTCAACTTTTTCCAGCAAATTGACTGTATTTCGGCTAACCTTCAATTCTAATTATTTCAGAATTTTGGCTTTCACGTTACTTCCATCATTAAACGAAAGAACTACATCCAATGTCGCAGTCCATAAAACTATGAAGCCTAAACAAAGACAGCAAGGACTCTGCGACGCAATTCCTATTAGCTCAACAATTGCAGCGCGCAGTTTGCACGTGCAGTTCGGTCCAATTGCACCACAAACAATATTAGTGGCCATTGGATCCTACCCGTTGTCACCTTGCACGCGATTCGCCTCGAAGGACGTTGAGAAGGCTGCGAGGTTCAACGATGAAAAGCTTGCTGGTTCAGCGTGCAGCACCTCAGTATGTCGCCGACATTTATTCTCATTTACAAGAGAGCTGTATTGGTTGGCACGAAATTTACACTTGCTGAAGAGCTTCTTTACCCGCAGCATCTCAACTTATCGACAGGCACGACAGACACAAGGTGTAATGAAGCTAGGAGCTGAAAGTGTTTGAATAGACACGCTCCTAAGAATAAGTGCGAATAAAAAGGTACACAGCGTCTTCGGACTGCCTTAGAAGTTATGTGACAACTGCTTATATACAGCTGGCTCCAAACAAGCATTTTGGCTTTCGTACACCAAGTTTTTTTCAGAAAAATGGACCGTAAGCACGGAGCGCATACGATGGGCTTGTCCTGGGATGTGCGTTCGCTCGCGACTTGCTTCTAGAAAAACTGGTTTTTGAGCAACAGAAAAATACCTTTTAAGAACAGCAGAAATGTGAAAAATGTGCCCAAATTGCAATGAAAAAAAGCTTTTTTTTTCAAATTTTGCCTTACCCTGTGCTCTTATTTCGAACAAAGAAAAATTATAATTTTGACGTGGCTCACGGAAAGAAGCACGTCAGACAACTCGTCAAATAGTAACTTCAGCAAAGTGATCATATGCAACAGTACATTACAAAATGAAGTTAAATGAAGACACATTTATTACGCAGGAGGTACAAGTCATCCGAACCTCAATATATCTTGCTCTTTCTTAGCCACTAGTCGACACATATCTAGCAAAAACAAGTTGCGTACACAATGTGTGCAAAGCGTATCAAGGGGTTAAATAATAAGACGCTTAAAATTACCGCTACAATAACGTACACTAATTATTTCAAAGCTGTATTTAGTATATTATACATTACTGTCAAAGTGAGTGTGAAAGTTAAACTTTTGAAATTTTGCACTAACACCATAGCACCAGTATATCAGTGCATCTGAAATTTGAAATGTATATTTTCAAAACTTGCTCAAGTTCTATGGTGGTGTGAACTGGTGTGGCGCAGTGTTGCTGTGCATTTTCCGTAACATACCACGCCTCTTCTTTAAGAGCAGCCTACTAATTTTAGATTTAGTTTGTTGTGTGTGACAGTTAGTTACATTGGTGTTCTCCCACCGCGGTGGTGCAGTGGTGCTAATCCGAAAGTCGTGGATTTCATCCCGGTCATGGCAGCCTCATTTCGATGGAGGCGAAATGCTAGAGGCCTGTCACTACGGCGTGCGTTATGATCCTATTGTGATTTTGGCATGTAAAGCCCCAGAAATCATTATCGCACTTATGTCCATTCTACATAAGCAGGCTGAAATGTGCAGCTAAACAGCTTTTTTTTGTCAGCGTCTCTAAAACTGTGCATATTCTTCATCACATGGAGCACAATGACATCACAAATGGGTCTTTCTGGTTCAAGGTCATTTGTCCACTAGATTGTGCTACGTTGGTATTATTGGAGACGTGATTCTTGAACACACGGGGAATCTATTTGAAATCTGAAAATCTATTTGAAATTACACGTTAACGAGAGAGAAAATATTTTGGGAGAGGGCTATGTCTGTTTGCTGCAGGGGCACTTGTGGGCAGTCCATTAGTGTTGCTAGGGGATGAAGAGAAAATGACTTTTTGTTGCAGCAGGTGCTGTGTCCAGAGTGTCCCTTCCTTTTGCAGAGTGGACACGGCACTCGCGAATTTCGATGGTGTTGCGTGCACTGCAAGTTTTTGAGATTTCATTCTGTTGTGTGAAGAAACGGGGCGTTTTAGTGACAGTTATTACTGAATGTTGCTGTAATCGCTCACCACGGAGCCTTTGAAAATTATTGCGGTGTAAACAATTTTCACGACCAGGATTTGGGGACGTGCACGTAGCGCCATCTCTCGGTGGCAGGAGTCCTGCCGTGAGTGAATAGGAAACAGGCGGGAAAAAACCATATCTCACGTAGAAAGCTAGTTACCAAAAAGGACTCCCGATTCTATACAGAAGAGACCCACTGGGACATTCTGGTAAAATTGCAGTGTCGCACTACATATAGCGTGGCTTCCCTGAGTGTTTAATACTCTACAGTGCGGCCCATGTGTTTCTAATGGGCGGTGTTCAACTTTCCTGGAAAGCCACGCGCTTTGTAGTGCGATAGTGCTATTAACCAAAACATTCGAGTGGGTCTCCTCTGTAGAGAACCGGGAGTCCTTTTTGGTAACTAGCTTTTTTCGTCAGATATGTTTCTTTTTCACCTATTTCTCATTCAGTTACGGCACGATGCCGTTGCTGCCATCGAGAGAATTTGCCAGGTACAGACGTCACAAAATCCTAGAAATGTGTCACTTCCACTTTTTTTTTTTTTTGCTTCCGTTGAAAATGCGCGTGTTTTTCTCCGCCAGTTTCGAGTTTTGTGCTACAGTTTGGATACAAGAATTTTCTGAACAGCACAAAAAGAAAATTTAAGTAAAAGTGTGCATATCTTGTTTCTCTCAAGGAAATAAAAATTCTCCATGTACCCAAAATCCACGAGATAAGTGTCGAGTTTAGAAGGCTAGATTTTTGTAGACAGCTGTGAAATACATGTTGCCAAGAGCTACTACGACGCAAAAAGCGTACTTGCTAAAAGAATAATTTATTGAATGAGATGGTAGACGTAACTTTTATTGTTTATCGCTTGTGAAACGGGCTTAGGAATACACACCCTTCATAACACAAAGCAATTCAGCTGTATCGTGCAGGGGATGGTATAACACTGGTTGCAGTTGTGCCGCGATATATTCTCCGTTCGACTTTACTGGGAAAGCAGAGCGAATGTCATTTAACCTCCTGAATATATGCTCCTTGCTCATGCCTATGAGTGCGGCAAAAACAGTGACAATGAAAACTTGTTGCGCGTGCTTTTAAGTATAGTACTTTCAATTAGATATGCACTGCAAGATTGTGTGTTGCAGGACTGAGAATTTACAGCTAGTGTATTGGGTGTTCTCTCAGGTGCATCATTCAAGACGACCAATTGCAATATGATCAAAAGTTTGGTTTTCAAACTTCTTTTACCTTTCCACACTCTTGAATTCTGAAAACCTCGCAGATATAGTGCTTCAGAAATTTCTTGCAGCATCAACATATTTTTTAGCCACTGCGTTCATTTTTAAGTGTTTTTAAAGTCTCTTGCAGCTTTGTTAGAAATGGCCTTTTGAAATTTTTTTTAATACTGTTTCATGCATGCTTTGCCCGTTCTAGGTTAAGGTAGTAGGCCACCTTCAATAGTCGAATTTTTTTCACGAGATATCGATTTCTAGTTTTTTTGTTTTTGTGCGCGCAACATGTAAAAATACGTTGCAACAAAAATTATCCTCCTATCGTTTGCAAGTTACAGCACGTTTTCCATACCCCATGCTCGTATAGCGAAACCGTAACCGCACTGTTTTTCTTTTTTTTTTTTGAAAGGGTTGTTTCGTCTAGATTAATGATATTGAAAATTCTTTATAAATTTTATTTTGACTGTTACATATGAGGATGACAATAAATATAACCGTGTTTCTAATTGTTTTTAAATCTCTAAAAACTTCCGCAAGGGGGATGCACACCTCTTGGAAGCTCTGAAATCTTTTTTTGCGTATTTCAAAATAACAATTTGCTCCAAGTCATGTGACGCAAACTTTCGTAATTTTTTTCTGCGTGTACTTCGAATTGAAATTTTGTATAATAGTTTACAACATATATGTCTGTGCAGTCAACTAGAATAAAAGAAATTGATGGAATATTTTTGAATTCACAGCTGATTTTGCAAACAAGTTCAGTCTAAATTGGCACTTTTTCCCCGTCTTTTTTGTTTTTTAACGTTACCTCCTTGATATTTACCGCATAATATTTATCCTAGTTCATTGCATAGCTCCAACCTTTAGCTGCACCAACGCCTCCTCTAGAAACATGCCTGCGGCGTCGCTGGCTATCCCATTGTAGCCGTCCTGCCTTGAGTTGTAGTCGCTTATCGAGAGATGGCGCCACGTTCTCCCCTATTGTTTTCGATGGGGCTGACGTTGTGTGACGTCGAGGGGTGTAATGTGCGCATGCGCAAATGTGTGTTGCAAGCGGCCACCGCCAGGATCGCCAGCTACTGCCCTCATTAGAAACGGTGAAGGAGGGAAAGGGTAGGGCAGGAGGTTTTTGGCTCACGCGGCAGGCATCTTTCTAGAGGAGGCGTTGGCTGCACAAATGCCAAAGCTTTACTGAGTTAAGCCACGCATTAGTCACTTAATACGGCTGGCGTGACTACCACTTTTAATGCAATTTTTGACAAAGATCACCTCCCAAAAAAAATAAATAAATTAATATGCTTGTTTTGAAGAAAAAGCTATTTCAGCGCTGGCTGCTTCTAAAAAAAATTTTTTAGTGGCCACTTGCGAAGTTTGGCCTGCCCCGCATATTTATTGTCACATGGTTCTGGCGGCGAATAACGCAGCAGCCAAATGAGAAGATTGTACTCTTTATTTGGAAAACTTGTGTACAGCTAAGCTAACAAAGAGCTCGCAATGCAACGACATCGACGAGCTAAGTTCTCAAAGCATGATCGGCAGATTTAACACATCTGCAATTCACACGAGCCGCAGTATATTCCAGCACAGTCGCTGGTGCTTGCATACGTTCCAGAATGTGCTCTGCCTTTTGTGTCTTGCACATGATTCAATTAGAATATATAGTAACCTAAAACATTAGAAGAGGTTTTGATGCACTCAAGTGAAGCCTGCACCGAGCTGTAATGCTTCAACATTTTACTGTGACCGGATCTCCCCAACTAAAATTGTCAAGCATTCTTGTCAGTGTGACCTTCTGCAACTTTCAGACGGCCTGACCTGGTATGAGGAATCCCCTGCTGATCTCTCGTCCTGGCACGACGTTGCGGCATGCTGGGACGTCTTCAGTTCTCTCCTTTTTATTTATTTATGCACTTTGACAATGACTGTACAGTGTGCTATTTTAATAAATTTGTGTTGCGAAAAACCCTTCTTCTGCACATCTGAAGCGTTGCAGTGCAGCTTTTTTGGGGGTCTGTTGGTTTCTTGGTTTGATCTTAGACCCTTTTGCAGTAAAATATTACAACAGTCTCGTCTAGTACAAAAGAGGTCAGTTTCACCACAAGGGCGAAGCAATGAATGAAATAGCAACAAATTGTAGTGTTGTATGAAGTGAGGCTGGCAGCTAACTGTTTTGTATCCGATCTCGCGTAACTACAAAACGCTGGTGTAAGAGAATACGGCCGCTCCAGGGAGAGATGCTCTCCGCATAGTCACTTCACGTTGAGAGCGCAGCACGTATAAGGGTATACGAGCCACCCGCTATGATGGCTGTCGAGATAGCGCGCGCGCCAGCGATTGCGACCGCGCCCTCAGATTCAAAGTTCAAAGTTGCTGCTCGCGCGACACCCCCCCCCCCCTCGCGTCTTTTCATGCCGTTAAAGACGGGCGGGGAGTTTCCCGTCTGTTTCCTTTCACGGCAGGCCTCCCGAGCGGGGTGATGCTATCGCATGCACCCTCCGAGCGAGGGAAATGGGCCGGCTCGTTTGATATCTGCTTCGGCCGCGTTCGTCGCCCTCGCGCGCGCGCGCGGTAGAACATACACTGCGTGGGGGGATCTTATCAATTTGGACTTCATACGGGAAGGACATGACGGCGATGGCAAAAACCCGTCGAGACTGTCCATATAATTGCTATCGCAATAAAACACCTTTGCTATATTCACCGTTTTGTAAAAAGCACACATGACCATGTTCACGCAGCAAAAATATCTAAACAATATATTTCACCATATCTGGCAGCTTGTATATTGGAATTTGACTTCCAGCAGATTGCAGCAAAATCGTGAAGACCTCGCTTTAGACGCTGTGTTAGCAGTCATGGGAACATGTGCTGAAAATGTGTGCATGCCAATCTCTCAAAAGAGAGCAGGCACTAAAGATAGAGTATAAGAGACATTAAATGTTTTTAAAAGGACACTAAAGAGAAACAATGAATTGGTTTAGATTGACAGAGTGTGGTCGGAAAACTCTTGTGTAGTTTATTTGACCACCAAAGGTTTATTATTAGATGAGAAAACCAAGTTCAAAGTCTCATTTTTAAATTTCGCGCCGAACTTTGTAATTCGTGACGTAAAAGATTTCAAAGAGCATTTAACGTATTTTGGCGCCACTGGCTCGACGAAATTTCCAAAAACTCGTTATGTCAAGTCTCTGGCCCCCTCAGAGGACAATGTACTGCAATTTAACCGATTAGGAACTGCGTAGGCCCAAGCAGGCGCCGTCAAAAATATGTGACGTCACGGCAAATGGTGCGGGAATTCCAAGGTGGCGTCGCCACCTGTATGTTCTTTTTGCGCGTTTTCTCGCTTATTAAGCATCTTCTCGCAGCAAGCGTGGTGTTTTTTGGTATCGTGGAAGACTACTAATGCGAGAAAAATCGTTTTGCTCTTTAGTGTCCCTTTAACTTGGCGTATTTTAAATTAGCCAAAGGAAACTCAAAGTGAACGAAAAAGCAACCTGCCACAGACATGCTGCTTGTTCCGCATTACGCTCATGTTAGACATTACGCATGACAATGCAATGTCACTCTCTCATTTACCCTTCTTGTTTTGGGCGTATCCCAGAGTTACAGCAACGTGAAAAGCTGAAAAAAGATGCTGCCGAAGCTTTCACTGAAACTGGTCTGCAGTTTGGAGAGAGCTTCGTTGACGGCCATGAGTAAAGTTTCAGTCAAATGCACTTAAAGGGGCCCTGCAACACCTTTCTTTGTTATATTGGAATAGTCCCATTATTGACGTATGACTCTTCACGAGCCATATGCCGCAAAAATTTTTCGAATCCGTCAAGTCTAAGTGGTGTTACCAAATTATAGGGATCACGTTCCGCAGCTTTCTCTCTCAACTCAACGCAGCGAGCGCGCGGATAGCTGCGCGCGGCGTGAGGGGAGGGCGGAGGTGCGAGGAGGCGACGTCAGCGCCGGCGGCATTTTTTTCATTTTTTCTCTCTGGCGTCTCGGCGCAACCACGTGGTCTGTGCCGCCACTTCCGGTCGGCTTGCGTCGTTCTCGTCGAGCGGAGTCGATCGCGCTGTGTATCGCGCGTGCTTGAAAACTGCGCGTCGGTTTGGTAATGTTGGGTGTGCACCTCGAACGCCGTAGTGTTTTCATCGCTCTGCCAACCATGGAAGCAAACGTGCGCGCTCGTTTGGAACGAATGACAGCTGAGATCGGTTTCGGCCCATACTCCGATACACCGCCTCGTAAGACGGCACTGGCAGACGACCCCGAAGCGCCGCCATTACCGGACGCCAGCATTGTTATCGGAGACACGCTGCGCCCGTGCCTCGGTCGGTCGTGAGAACGTGCCGACGATGCAGTTCTCAGCTGACGAGGCAACACTCGAACGGCTGCCACTCTCAACGGCACTCGGCGATGGTCAAAAGCACAGAAATATTCACGTTTTCGGCACTGCGCATGGCGAAGAAAACGGAACCACGCAACTACGAGCAGACGAGCTGTCGGTGAGACCGGAAGTGCTAATATTAATGTTTGTTCGGTGTTTTTAACGCGATAACATAATATAAACATACATATTATCTACTTATTGAACTCAAAATTAACAACGAAAGTAATAATGAGGGTGTTATCGTGATTATAACATCAGCCAATGGTGGAACTGCCGACAATCGCGTCATATTTTGCGGACTAATACATCATTTGTCGAGAGAAGAGGGAGCGATTTTCAGCTGACTTTGAGAATTTATTGTAAATTCCAGGCCGTGCGCATCGCTATAATATTTGGCTCGCGTGTTCTCGGGAGCCTCGACTACCGATCGGCAGCGCTTTTTGAGCATGCTCGAAAAGTGTTGCAGGGCCCCTTTAATATAGTACTGCTGTGAAGCAATCATTGAAACAATTGCAGACAGTATTGAAAACGCATAACACATGTACGTCGCAGATAAGCGTCGCTTAACGCTGCACGAGCCACAGCAAGCACGCTTTTATTTGGCAACGTTGAAATAGCGCTTCAGTTAGCCCTACGCTTTCTCCTTTTCAATCTTTATAAAAAAAAATAAAATGGACTCTTCATTCTGGTCCTGCAAAAAGTGTCGGAAAAGGCTGTTGAAAGCCACCACTACAGCTGTTTAGGGGGTTATACAATGCTTTATTGCCAGTGCCGCGTGGCGTTAAAATCGAAACCACGCGAGGCTTTCAGACGTTTTGGCGATCGTATTAGCCAAGCCCAGGCGGAAATAAGATAGTATTAGCTGTGGGAATGCATTATTTCTATGATGTGTCGGCTCGGAACAGAAAAAAAAAGTATCGCGCCGAAAAGCTTATTAAGCGGGTTTGTGCCAACGAGATTTCACTGCACAGTGCCCATGGAATGAAACACATTAGAATTTTAGGTATAACAGCTATGTGCGAAGGCTGAAAATGACCGACTGTGTTGCTACAAATATGACCAGTAAAAGTGGTGCTGGCAGTAATACGAGTGTAACAGCCAACATTACACCAATGTGACAACTAAAAACAGCATATAAACATAACTATCTGCATTAACTTGACCCTAAATTGATGCATTTCATTCCGTGAGCGATGTACAGTGTTTACGGTATGAAAGCTTACATGAAAGCTTTCTGTATAAGAACTGGTATTCGCAACTGCTTGAGATAACCACGTCGTCACTCTGGCTATAAAGGTATGTTGGCTCTGAAGTGTAGGTGGCAATATTACATCGATGCGACACAGGCTTGATTGTAGAAACGAAACTGGGTGCACTACTGAACCCTAAATTGATGAGTTTCCTTCTGCGAGCACTCTATATCAAGGGACTGTTGCACATCTGTGCATGTTCTCTGTCCACATACAGTTTGTTCAATTTACAGAATGGACTTGCATTTTCTTAACCAAACAAAGAAATAGTAGTGAATCTTCAAAAAGCAAGAACCTCAATTTACTAAAGTACTGCAGCATTGTTAAGGCGAGATAAGATTAATTATGTGGATCATGTGAAAGCAATCATGTACAAACAGTGACGCCCGCAGAGCCTCATTAGCAGATACAGATCATGTTTGCTGCTTCACAATCATAAACTGTTCATACGGCAGATAAGTGTGTTCAATACATAATTTCATGCTGAAATTTTTCTTGATGCAGTTTCCAACATGACAAAAGTGAATATTTAGCAAAATACGGCTAAAATAATGCTATCTTCGTGACTTATTTAGAATATTGCTACACTGATTTCTAACCCTAGCACTTGCGCATCTATAAAGTATCATCAGGATTATTATTGTACCGTTAAAAGTGATCATGATGAGGTATCACACAAGAGAAAAAGTTTCATTATATGTCATGTGTGTTAAAACTCACATTAGTTAAAACTTGCATGCCACCAACAAGAGATCCTAGATTTATTCCGTATATCTGACAATGAAATAGTTTCATTAATGTTTTTCGTAATAATATAAAAAGTTTCAAACAGGTGCTTCTTACGTGTATTAATTCATTGTACACAGAAGGCCCAAAGTAACATCAGACTAGTTTATTTTTATGGCAATTCACTTGCAAACAGTGCACACAGCAAAACAGTATCAGATCATATAGCATACATGAGTGGAATGGCTTTTCAGAGAAAACATAAGGATACGCTGAAATGTCCTGCAGTAATTCAAGACATCACATAGTTGTATTGAACATACTTTAGTTCAGCTTTGGACTGTGCACATGCACAGATGCCCCAAAGGAGTCTGCAATTATAAATATAAAAAAATGCTATCCACAAATGCAACAATGACATTGCGTGAAAGATGTACAAATATGAAACACAGAGAGGCTATTTAATGGAAAAGCATTTGCATCAAAAATGAATTGCACATAAGCATAACACAAAAGCTATGAAAACAGCAACTTCAAAAGGGCATAATGCATTGCATTCAGTTTTCAAGCCGTAATATTTACAGTCCATAACCATTCATTCAACATGAAAGCAACGTACAGAACTGGTTAAGTTCATGTGAAACTTGATTTTAATGGACACTGCGCAATCAATGTTATGTTGGATTCCAGTGACTGGTTTTTTAGTCAACAGAATCCTCGAAACAAGCACGTTTTCTTGTAAATCCAAATATAACAGACCCAATAAACAACAAACATTTCTGTACAGCTGTGACAGCCTGAAACCCACATCCTGATGCTTTCTAGCAGCATGCTGCTCTAGCAAAGGCCAGACCAAGCAAGGCATCTATTCAATGTAATAATTATTAGACTATAATGCTTAGTTATTTATGTAACACGGCTATAAAACTGCAGGATGCATTATGCACTCAAGAAAAACGGCCATAGAATACATAACATGAAACACTAAAAGGTGGGCTGTCATTTCCTTGGAAGCAATAAAGTGATGGAGCACTTCATTAGTGGCATTTTTTGCCAAGTTTTTTATGAAATGAAAATGTTGGTTACATGGGTGTGCATGCACGTATATGCAACAGTTGTCATGACAGAAATTGCCATGTTTGTCTTTATTTCCAATACGCACTTATGTAACAGTTGTCATGACAGAAATTGCCATGTTTGTCTTTATTTCCAACACGCACTTCTCCACTTCCCCTTCCGAGAAACTTGTTTGCATTGCCTATGTGCCAAAGCAACAAACCCCTTTAATCTTTGAGATTTGTAATGAGACAATGCTGGCTATACAAACAAAAGATTGTTGCCTGTCAAGTGGCAATAACAATGACATTAGAGAGAAATAACTAGGCATTCACTAACACAACAAAAGCCTGCCGTATATATTTGTTACATAAGAAATGAGTGGCTTATTAAAAAATTACCCGCTTTAAATGTGAGAACAAATGAGTTGATTTCAGGAATTTATTCTGAGAGGGTAGACTAAGCAAGTAGCAAGACGTCGGGTAACTCAAAAAGGTCAAATTTAACTTTTAAAGTGCGAAGCCCATGCCATATATGACTCCAGGAGAATAGTGCCGATAACATTAAATACAAGGTCTCTCATTTAAGCACTAGTTACTTTAGAAATTTGCTTGCATTAATTGAGCCATGCCAGTGAACGTGTTCTGAAATGGTACATTTTCTTTAACACACTAAACAATTTCACATTCACATTTTTAAAACTGCTTATCTACAAAACCATTTGACAATCGCACTAGCATCCAGCTAAAGCCTCTTCTTTAGAGCAGTTTACCTTAGCATCTTCACCAAAGTGAAAATAATGCATAAGCTATGTGCAACATATATTGAAAAAGAATCGTACAAGTGTTTACAAGCACACACAAAAATTGTGTTGGTGTTTTGCAAAAAATGTGTTTTCAAGTTAAAAGCCAGTACATATGAAATAAGGTGTGAAAAGATGTAAAGTGTTTCCATGTGAAGGCAGGTATATTTATGCCTTATCTAAAATATTGTCCCTTTTATTTTGCACAAGGTCTACTCACTTTGAGGCTTGTTAAGCACTGGCCCATTTTATTTCTAAGAATCAGCGAATTAATTCTCGTGGACCTTTAGCCAGCTCAAGAAATAACGTGCAAGGCTTTCATTGCAAGTTATTGTTGTTTCCAGTCTCCACCGATTAAACAAGTGGCCGCAAACTATCAGAATCTGTCATTATCAATTCAACCATCACAAAAATGTGCAATCTACTTATATATCTTCATGCACATTTCACTTTCTTATGTGATTAGCATCCACAATCTACAACAACTGTGCTGTATATATCGATGTAGCTCTTTAGTATTTTTACACATCACTTTCAAATTAAGACAAAAATTTATTGTTTCTCCCCTGCTGGGCAGATCAAAACACTACCACACAATACTGAAGCACAGCAGTCGAATGTATCAAACGCTGTGTCATGAATTCGCATGAGCAGTGAGCTAATTCTAAATGCTTGCACATACTGAATGCCACCAATGCACTTAGAAGCCACACAAGAAGGATGGGGACAGGGCAAGCACATTTTAAGGCATCACATGTCCAAAGGAAAGACGCTCAAGAGAGGAGGCCAGCTCTAGTACAGAGCTAATAGAGGAAGTATTTCAGTGGTGGCTGTGTTAGAATATTACTTTTGCCAATCACGTCAACATCAATAAATGTCATAGCGAATTCTGGCATAGTTTGCCACTATAGAGCACATTTTTAAGTGTCACAAAAAATATCTTCTAATGTGCCATAAACTTCACTAACTGTTGGCTGTACTGTCACATTAATGCAAGTGTACTTCAATACACCAGTAAGTGTTTCATACTGCTATGTGCCTCCAAGGGTTTTTTTCATATCAGACATCATTAAATCACAAAAATATTCAGGGGATTCTGGCAGATCTGGACTGTTCTTGTAAATAAATCTTTGCTAGAAAAAAATATGAAATTTCTGTTTCTGTCGGATGTGCATAGGTGCTAGAGCGTTAAAAAAGATTTACAATGACGTCTTGAGATAGACAGGGGGTGCATTGATACAGACACACCATTGCAGGAAGACTTCAAACACACACTAACGCCGTTTCTGCTCTGAACCACCAGCAAGAATCACAATCTGGAAGAAAACGTGTTGCAAGAACGAACGCAGGAGGTGCCACCATCCCTTCATGAGGCTTCGACAATCTTGCACGATGACAAACAAGAGATTGAAAATAGTGCAGTGCAAGTGTGTTGACATTCTTTCGTAACCAAAGAACAAAAAAGAATCATGTAGGCAAAGTTATTAAAAACAGAAAAATAAAGAAAAGGAAATCAGCAGGGGTGTGCGAATATTAGAAAATTTTTCAAATAGTAATGAATTGAATAGCGGTCTATTAAATTCGGTACTCCAATCGAATAATGCACATTCGAAATGCCGAGAATTCATCTAATACTTTTTGAATAATCAGCACCTATGGAAAAAACCGAAACAAATAAAATTCTAGAACAGTGAGGGGTCATTTTTCTTGTTTCAATTACTGAAGCACCAAAATGCATGCTGCCCAAGCTCTTACGGGACTATCGATGCTATTTCAAAAGTCTCATGAACCACTTTTCCAAGTACTCATCGAATGACTTCGATATCAGATTTTACTGCCTCGCGAATTGATTGCCACAGACATTTCTCGAATCTGTCAAGAACAAGCGGAGTTACACGGATATGTCGTGCACCTAGTCCTGACGATCGCGCTGGAAGTTAAACAGGGACGGATGGCACAGGAGCAGGACGTTACGTCAGCACGCGTCATGGCCTTGAGCACGTGATGAAACGCGATCACTCTCTCCCGTTATGATTCCTGTGTATTAGTGTGGCTCACTGTGTAATGTTAGCATACTATGGAGCACGGCTTCGGCACATTGAGGCACTCCTGCAAGAAGCGCATCGGATCCAAATGGCACTCTAGGTTTATGCCAGCTACTGGCCAATGGCAGCAATCTGCTGTATGCAGACATACAGCAGGTGCCCTGTCCACCGAAGAAAGTGAGCACAGGCCTCTAATGAAGAGAGCATGCTTGAGAAAGTTCCAACTTCGCACTCCACTTATAAACGCTTCTTGCCACGCACGACTGCAAGACTTGGCTGAGCTGTTCAGAGCAGCACCTACATTCTGCAGGACGTATTTTAAGAAAGGGAAACTGACAGCCACACATTTGTAGCACAAAGTCACAAGGAAATCCACACGGATAGAAACAAAGCTTCCTAGTCGCAGAAAAATTTGTCCTGGTCAGTGATTGAACCCGGGACCAACGCCTTTCCGGGGCAGTCGCTCTACCAAGTGAGCTAACCAGGAAGCTAGCAATTGGCAGTGCGAGGGCGAATTCATCGACAGCTCAAAGCACATGGAAACATATTGCTGGTAGAGCGACCGTCCCGGAAGGGCGTTGGTCCTGGGTTTGATCCATTGACCAGGACGAATTTTTCGGCAACTAAAAAGCGTTCTTTTTGAGAAATCCGTAAGAATTTCCTTGTGACTTCGTGCTACGAACGAGTGGTTGTCAATTTCCCTTTCTTCTTAACCATTCCGCCATCTTGCAGAATTCCGCAGAACTGATTTCCAGCAATATGTGTCCATGTGCTTCCAGTTGTCGATGTATTCGCCCTTGCGCTGGCAACTGCTGGCTTCCTGGTTAGCTCAGTGGAGCAACGGCCCCTGGAAAGGCGTTAGTCCCCGGTTCGATCCCCGAACCAGGATGAATTTTTTGGCAACTAAGGAGCTTTCTTTTTGAGAAATCCATATGGATTCTGCCACCTTGCAGGATTTTGCAAAAATGATTTGAAATAGAACCTACCTTCTCACCAAGCTTGAGGGGTGGTTCATAACCCATTTAGTGATCGGATGAAGCCGTTTTTTCTCAATAGTTTAGTGTTGCCAAAGTGAGTGTGTCCTCAACTCAGTATCATCATAAAATTCATGATAACATTGATTTATAAAACATTGTTTAATTTTGATGCCTCAGTCTTGTGAAAAAGCTGGTGATAAAGCACCACCTTGAATACTGAAGTAATCACTGTATTTAATCCTGCAGTTACAAAATATCATGAAGGCTCTAGCCACCGCTGTGTAAGAGGTTACCTCAATTTACTAATTGCGGCATTTTTTCGCGGTTAAAGTAATCGTAATGTCTGTTTGTGAAAGTCTGAGAATATTTGTTTGAAGTAAAACGTAAATTTCTAGTGCTGTCTTAAAAAACGCTGCCTTACAATTCGAAAACTATTCAAATATTATTCAGTTTGCATTCGATTCAGTAGGAAAATTCTCTATTTGCACACCCCTAGAAATCAGCCACCTTCGAAAGACAAGCGGGCACGAGATCGATACAGTTGAGTCCCTATATAACGAAGTTGCATCCAACAAAAAAACGACTTTATGCTCAATACTACTTGGTATAAGCATTTTATTTTTCAGATGCCCATAATACTTGGGAACATCTTACATTTAAATTATTACATCTACATTCGTTATATTGAGGCTCAAATGTAGTTAAGCAAAAGTACTACATGCAAAGAGCAAAAAAACAAAGCCTTGAAAAACTCTAAATGACCCGGTGAGACAAAGAACACAAAATATTTGGAAGGCTAAATAAATTCGAGCATCTCGTATCGCAAAACACGCGTAATAAAAGAATGCTCAATTCGTTCGTTAAGTAAGCGTGTCGTGCAAGTCACTAATGCGATCAAGTTCCATGCAGCACGAGAAGTTAGAACTATTGTAAGTTGCAACCTGGAAAGCTTTACACCGGTGTTCAATGCTGTGCGTAATAGTACGTTGCAGTTCAACAGATTCCAGTCATACATGTGCGTTCATGACAAAAACACA
This sequence comes from Rhipicephalus sanguineus, assembly GCF_013339695.2. NCBI lineage: Eukaryota > Metazoa > Arthropoda > Arachnida > Ixodida > Ixodidae > Rhipicephalus > Rhipicephalus sanguineus. The sequence continues at coordinate 100,268,692 of NC_051182.1, read as the reverse complement.
AAATAATATAAAAACTTGTTGCTGGCACATCGTCTTCACTCCGTATACAATTTAGATGTACAAATGCTCATTGTTGCTATTCCTCGAATACTGTGTCAGGATTTCAACACCATGTAGCACACACGTCACTTCAGAAAATATGACTAGACGGACACATAAAAATATGTACATCACATGAGCTTTGCCTGCAAGTCTATGGGGATATAAGCCAAAAGGCCAAGAAAATATTCTAAATATAAATGAATTTCTGTTTCTTTAAACGTCAAGATCCTCAATATACATACAAAGAAATTCAAAAATGCGTAAGAGGCAAACATATGGTAAACCCGACAGATGTTTAATTGCCGCTGGAATGACTCTGCGCAGGATGCAAAAGCAGGAGGGTAGGCCTGTGTGGCTGTGGAATGCATCAGACATCACTGCACCAGTTGAGAATTCGCTGCAGCGATGAAAATTTATAACAAACACCTCCTCAGACACCCGTTTTAGAAAGTCCCGACTAGGCAGCGCAGAAGGCTGCAAGAAAAAAATGACTAGTCACTTAAACCTTCAGCTTCACAGTGCCACGGTCAACTGGGCCAAGATGGTGACTGCCGGAACCTGCAGTATTTGAAACATAAAATGCCTCTGATGTCACATTCATTATTGTCATATACCGCACATTATATGCTGACAATCGTCATGTTAGTCTATATGCAATATGCTCACACGACGTTTTGTATTTTTTTAATGAAATAGCAGACTTGCGAAACTGCACACGTGCATGTGCACCCACATGGGATTAGTTGTAATTCCAAAGAAATACTCAGAACCTTCGCTTCAAGCTGTATTCTAGTACATGAATTAAAATGAGAAGAAAATTTGTTCGAGTCAAATGAGAGTGCACTCCCGTTTCTGCTCTCGTCGGCGTTTTTCATAAGCTGTTCCTCAGTCGGTTCACCTAGACTTGCCATGCACGACCGTGTCAGCGCAGCACCTAGACTTGACTGATGTGTCGAAACGCGTATGAAACGCGTGCCTCTCCACTGAAGCTTCACGTATCTCATGTGACGTTGACATCATTATGTGACGTCATAAATTTTGGTGATCTGCGAAGTAATGATGACATGAATTGCGTGACGTCGTTGCTCGCTCTAAGGTGGTTACGTGGGTTGTTTTTTTTGTTTTCTGTTTGGAGACAGACACCGCAAAATCAACCAGGTGTGCCCCTTACAGCTCCACTGCAGGATCTGCCATTTACAACGAAATGTGATTATACCGTTAGCTCCCTTTAATTTAAGGGGGGACGCGGGGCTAAATGTCAACTTTTGAACTGCTGCACTAATTTTGATGAAAATTTCAGGGAAGGCTCAACTTCTTCACATTAGGATATATTCCAATTTTCAGACCTGTAGCATGAATACAAAAAACTAAAACTGTTATAATGATCAATCATGTATGCTAACTTAGTAAAAACTATGATTTCAAAAATAATAAAAAATGTATGAGCTATTTATCATTTTAATCCTATAGAAGGTCCGTAGTGTAGGACAAGGCCAGTCACGTATTTTTTATGACGTTTCTGTAAAAATGCCATCGCTCTAAAAACGAACATTACGAGGGCGGTCCGATAAGTACTTAGCCTTCAAAAGAAAAACGATAATTTTGCAATGGTGTCGATTTATTTCTCAACATAGTCCCCTTTCAACTCTATACACTAGACCCAGTGATCCTCCAACTTCTTGATCCCGTCAGAAAAATAAGTTTTCTCCTGAGCTGCAAAGTAGGCTTCTGTGGCGGTGATAACGTCTTCATTCGACTCAAATTTTTGTCCGGCGAGTGACTTTTTCAAGTTATGAAACAAGAAGAAATCACTTGGGGCCAAATCTGGAGAATACGCTGGATGGGGCACCACTTCGTAGCCCAGTTCGACTGGCCGTGGCGACGGCGCAGGTGTGAGCTGGCGCTTGTCATGGTGGAAGAGCATGTTTTTCTTCACCAAATGTGGCCGTTTTGTTCGCAATTCAGCATAGTAGGGTCCTGTCACCGTTTTGCCCTTCTCAAGGTAGTCGACGAAGATCACACCTTGAGAATCCCAGAAAATGGTGGCCATCACCTTTCCAGCCGACGCGACAGTCTTCACCTTCTTCGAGCAGGTTCTTCGGGTGCAGTCCACTGTTTCGACTGTTCTTTGGTCTCTGGTGTGTACCAGTGGATCCATGTTTCGTCGACGGTCACAAAACGACGCAGGAACTCCTTCGGATTACGCTTAAACAGCTTCAAACACTGCTCTGAAGTGGTCTCACGGACGCGCTTGTTGTCCGGAGTGAGCAAACGCGGCACCCATCGTGCCGACAGCTTTCTCATGCCCAAAATTTCATGCAGGATATGACCCACGTGGTCTTTTGAGATGCCTACTGCCTCAACTATCTCGCGCACCTTCAGTCTGCGGTCTGCCAATACGAGGTCGTGGATTTTTGCCACGTTATCGGCCGTGGTAGCCGTTTGCGGGGCCCCTGGGCAAGGCTCATCAAAAACTGACGGGTGACCACGTTTAAACTCGTTGAACCAATTTTTTATGGTTGCCATCGAAGGAGAAGACTCACCGTAGACGGCACCCAGTCGCTCTTTCATTTCGCTGCGCGATTTCCCTTCCAAAAACAAGAATCGAATCGCCGACCGATATTGCTCTTTTTCCATTTTAACAGACACACGTAAATCACCTGCTTCCTCAAGCAGCCAAAACAAAACCGCGAGCCCGATTCGAGTGGACCTTCGCATGTGCCCCTCTAAGAGAGCGTACTTAACGTCAGTATATGTCTCATGCGATAGAGTTGCGCTCTCGCGGTGAGGCTAAGTACTTATCAGACCGCCCTCGTGTTTTTTCCTTGTCACTCTATGCCAGACTAGTGAACTTTTTTTGTGTGTTAGAAACTACTTAGGGATCAGAAGAGTACCTTATCTTGTTCCTGACAAAATTTCAGCTTAGACATAACCTTGTAAGCAGCTTTTGGCGAAGTAGTTTGAAAATGATAGTTTTTCTAACAGTCTCATTCCCCTCAAAATTACGAACTGAGAAAAATGAGTTGAAGGGTTTCACAACATGCTATTCATTTCAACATGACACTGCTATGTGACAATTTCATGCAATCGTCTTCAATTTGCCGCAACTTTCGAGCTGTGAACGTTGCTGACAACACGTGTTGGTCACAAGACGGACCACGCGCTGATCGCGATCAACTCCCAGGCAAATGAACATATAACTCGAGTAACACACAAACACAGCAGATGTAACTCAAAATTGGCGTGAAAGCAGCGGCGAATGGTCACGTGATACATTTCCGCCAATTTGAGCTTCAGTTCCAGTTTTCCAGCGACTCTGCTGTCGGCGCACGGCTCAAAATGTGCCTTTTTAATTTATTTGTTTTGCCCTATGATATACTCTCGACAGAAGGTTTTCTGTGACATAAAAGTGCGAAAAACAAACAATCTAACATGGGCATTCACTTCGCGTTTGGCTTCTTGCCCGCTTTGCAGCTGCGTCTTGAACGGAGCATTTCAGAGACGCTCTCCACAGCCAATTCGCGCCACCCTCTCGTAAAAAGAGTTTTTTTATTCTTTCCAGCTGTGCAGATGACAACCAAACTTTGTGATCATGTTCTTTAATTAACCATCCATACTCAAATTTCAAAATGCATATTTTTTTCAAAAATCGTGTTTTTAGCCCCACATCCCCCCCTTAACCCTGAAGGAAATGGTGAAATTGGTCTAAACAGCGTCTGAAATTTTGGAGATCTGCGACGTCATCTGTGACTATATGACTTTTTGCACTGCTGCCGTCGATGGTCGCTTTTCATGTTTGATGAGGCATCTTAATAAACGGTTACCAGCTGTCCCAATAGTAATAATAATAATAATTGCTGGGGTTTTATGTCCCAAAATCACAATATGATCATAAGGCACACCACAGTGGAGGGCTCCGGAAATTTTTGAAAACCCGGGGTTCATTAACATGCACCTAAATCCAAGTACGCGGGCCTCAAGCATTTTTGCCTCCACTGAAAATGCGGCTGTCGCGGCCGAGATTCGATCCTGTACCTTCAGGTCAGCAGTCGAACACCATAACAACTAGAACACCGTGTTGGGTGCCGACTGTCCCAATTCGTAGCTCTTCTGAACTGGCAAGGATGCCAAGAAGCTCACCGTGGCCAAGACAAGGCAAGGACCGGAGTAGCCCCCGACTAGTCGTTGAGCAGCAGGGACTTCTCAACAGCGGCGGCAACCAAGGTGGTCGAGCTTGAGGCACTTGCGCTGTTGCCATCGGCTGTGGATGGCCCCGAGCCGGCCGAGAGCAGTTCATCATCCTCTTCGTCTTCTTCCTCCTCGTCCTGGTAGGGGCTGACAGAAGGGTCCGGGTAGTGGAACGTGGAGCGTGACAGGTCCACCTCAATGGGGAAGATGCAGCTGCCCTTCATGACCCCGTGGCAGTCGCTGTGGTACTGGGACAGCGCGGACACCAGCCGCTGAAGCTGGAACACTATGTCCTGCACTGTGGACATGGAGAGAGAGAGAGAGAGTGAACGAACAGTACTTGAGGACAACTTCTTCTTGGCCTAGTTGGTATTGCTTACCGTATGACATTTCGCCACTAGGAAAGAGGACACACCCAAGATGGAAACACAAGCCGCCCACATCGTCATTTCCACGTCTTTCTTGTGTGTGTTGTTTTTCCGTTTTTCCAAGCAGCGAAATGTCATACAGAAGCAACAGCTTTTACAACAATACAGTCACACTTAGATCCATTGAAACCAGGCATAAAGAATAACTGTCTACACAAAACATTTGTAACATCAAGGCCTGCATGAATATTTGAGAGCATCGAATATTTGAACGAATATTACAGTATTCGAATTCGCTTGGTCACAAATTTAAAATTTCTGAAATCTTGAGGTATTCGTAAGGAACGAATGGACGTATTTTGCCAGATGTAACCTGCCTGAAAAAGTGGTTTCACAGCAATGTAGGACTGCCATGGCACTAAACCACCTGTTAAGGTGAAATTTGCAAAGCTGTGAAGCGACACTTCAAGGATAAGTGTGCAGACTACCCGCACCCCCATTAATTTCCTTTTGAGTTTATAATTATATGGGCTTATACGGGCTATGTATGGCAAATTTTAAAGGCGAACATATTCTGCTGCTTACAAACTTGCACCCTACTACAGTCAAACCTCGATATATCGAACACGGACATATCGAATTATTGCCTATATCGAACGGTTCCTATATCACGTGGGAAATCGCATGCATTTTTAATTTTTTATTTCGAACGAAGTTTGACGTATAATGGATATATCGAACTCGGCCACCCCAAACCGCCCGCGCTCCGTTGACAGGTGGCGAGCTTTCCCGCCGCACTCCGTTGACAGGCGGCGAGCTTTCCCGCAATTCTCGAAAATAGCGGTAGCGCGGTGGGCGTTTACGACTGCTGCACACATCGATGGCGCCGAGTGCGCCACTTGAACGTAGCGGCATACGCACGCCGCAGCCTTGCAGCAACGACGCACTGCACTTGTTGCACCAGCTCCTCCTTGATAGTATCGCCAGGCATCCGTCGCATCGGTCGTTGTTGTGCTCGTGTGTTAGGCCTGCCGCGCGTTGTGGTGTGTGTAGCGATGGCTGCAGACGCGAAGAAACGGACGACCCTGACTTTTGCAGCAAAACTGGAAGCAATCCAGCGCGTTGAGAATGGTGAGAAGAAGTCGAGCGTCGCGGACGGGTTAGGCATACCAAGGAGCACATTGAGTACTCTGCTCAAAAACAAAGCCGACATAAAGGCCAAGGCCGAGAAGAGTCAGCACTCGGGCGCGCGGCGTGTACGCAAAGCTGCTTTTGAAGATGTTGAGAAGTCTCTCCACAAGTGGTTCATGGACGCAAGGGCCTGAAATATTCCTGTATCGGGGCCGATGTTGCAACAGAAGGCAAAGAACTTTGCATTCATTCTCGACGTCGAGAATTTCAGTGCGAGTAGCGGTTGGCTACAACGTTTTAAGACTCGTTTCAACATTGTCGGGAAGACTGTGTCGGGAGAGAGTGAGGACGCCAATGATCAAGAAATTCAGAAGTGGCTTGATCATGAGTGGCCCAAAGTTCTCGCCAAGTATGAGCCGAGCCAAATCTTTAATGTTGACGAGACGGGCCTGTTCTGGCAAATGCTTCCGCGGCAAACGCTGGACACTCGCGGGGACAAGTGCCACGGGGGCAAGCAAGGCAAGGCCCGTGTGACGGTCCTATTGGCTGCCAATATGGATGGGAGCACGAAGCTGCGGCCACTTGTAATTGGCAAATTTAAAACCCCGAGGTGCATGCGGAACTGCCCCAATATTCCGGTGACTTATGCCTGGAATAAGAAGTCGTGGATGACGAGGGATATTTTCCTCAAGTGGCTGAAGGCGTGGGATTCGGACCTGGTGCGTCAGGGACGGAAGGTATGCCTTATCGTCGATAACTGCACGGCACACCACACCGATGCCCAGCTGAGCAACATCGAAGTGGTATTTCTGCCGCCCAACACCACTTCGAAGCTCCAACCGTTGGACCAGGGCATTATCCGCACATTTAAGTCTATCTACAAGCATCGGCTGATCGACATTTTGCTTGTAAGACTCCGGATGGGCCAAGATCTGAAGATCGATCATTTGGGCGCCATCCAAATGCTCAAGGCGTCGTGGGAAAACGTCAAGCAGTCGACGATAGCCAACTGCTTTCGGCATGCGGGCTTTGGTGGACGCACTGACGAAGCATCAGTGGAAGAATCCGAGGAAGCTGGGTTGGCATGCGCAGATGAAGAAAGCGAGCTCGCCGAAACGTGGAGCAAGCTGGAGAGCTTTGTTGGTGCGGAGCCGCAAAGCATGTGCATCGAAGACTTCGTTGGAGGTGACGACAGCACTGGTACAACGGCGGAGCTAACGGATGTAGAGATCGTCGCCGAAGCTACCGCTGAGCAGCCGAATGAAGACGCTGCCGAGGTGGATCCCGCAAGCACTGATGGTGCCCCGCTCCCGACATCAGCTGAGGTCGTAGCCGCTTTGGCCCTTGCGCGCCGCCACTGCAGCGCGATTGAAGGCACCGGCCTTTCACTTGTGGATCGCCTGGACTATGTTGAGGACGCAGTCGTCAAACACGCCATTGCCAACAAAAAGCAGGCTACTCTTTTTCAGTATTTTAAGCCAACACAATAAATGCTTTGTTTGAATCTTCAAGTGAGTATTTACTGCACCACGATTGGTTCGTTGGTTGTTTTCCACAAGTTCTTGACGCATTTTTTACGTGATTTTTTATATCGAATTCTGGATATATCGAACTATTTCGCGATCGCCGTGCCGTTCGATATATCGAGGTTCGACTGCACTATTCAAATGTTGCTGCTAGTTGAATTCGCTTTGACATCATTCAATACTAATTGCCGTACACTCTTAGTTTGCTTCGGACCAGAAATGTGGTATTCGCACAAGCCTAGCAACATCTCTCCGAAATCACACACAAATTATATACTCCTGTACAATCATGTAATCAAGAATGTTCGCCACCACACACAGAATGCTGCCCAGTAATTGCAGCTGTCGTAACACTAACAAATTCACTTCTTGCACAATTGGAATTATTCATGCTGAAGAAACAGCACTGTTTTGGCTGGTACTATCAAGACTCCCAGGCTCCCAGGCTCTTGCCGTGAATGTAGTGCAGGCTCAGCAAGAATGGCAGGGTTTCTTGTCAAAGCTCGGTAGCTGAACACAAAAAACTGCGCAGCCTCCTCAAACTACAAAACGGAAACGAGAACCGCTAAAGAAACAAGGACAAAACTAGAGACAAACAGGACTCTTCTGTTCTCACGTATGAACCAACTTGCTAAAAAAATATTCTTCTGAGTCACTTAGAAAAAAACAAACCCGAGATGAATTCTGTGGTTCTGGAGTAGCATAGCACAACCATCTCTTTTTTTCCAAATGTGCACCTGCCCCTCTCACAATTCCTTGATCGCCACTTTTCTGTCGGCAAACGTCAGCAAAATGGGGTGGGGTGCCCTGCCCAGCAAATCACAATACGGCAAGCAAACACTAGGAAAGCAAGGTGTTAGCGCAATGTCACCCCTGAATACCTCTACCAAATTTCGAAGAATAAATCGGGGCATTTCTCTTACCATGCTTCTGGTCGAGCAGCTCGAGTTTGACGAGCACATCGGAGCGCAGCTTGGCAAAGCGCACGCGGGCGTCCTGACGACAGCGCAGGATCAGGCGGTACTCGTAGTTGCCCGTCTCCACCCGGTAGAGTGGTTCCTGCAGCGCCTGGTAGGCGTACTCTTCGTCGTCCATCTCCTTGACCTTCAAGCAGTACGACTGGACAGCGTGACGAGAGGAAAAGGACGAATCAATAACTCCGCACAACTTCAACCTCATGTTCAGCACTGAAACAAGCCCCCCAAAGAGTTATCGTCACAGCATGCTAGGCTCGTCACTTAGAGGGACGCTAAAGTGAAACAACAAATCGGTTTAGACTGATAAAATGTACTCTGAGAATGCTAATGTCATTAATTTCACCATCATAAGTTTACTAATAGAGGAGAAAATCAAGCTCAATATTTCATTTTTAATTTCGCAAAATCTCCGTGTGTGACGTCACAGATTTTGAAGTGTATTTTGTTGTATTTTGGTGACATTGGCTCAACGAAATTCACTGAAATTTGGTATTTTATGTGTATGGCCCTCTCAGAGGACAATGTACTTCATTTTTACCCTGATTAGGAACTACAGTCAAATCCCGCTATATCGAATACCGCTACAACGAAATTTCCGCCACAACGAATAATTTTCTATTCTCCGTCAGCTGCCCATAGAAAACAATGCGAAAAACGTCTCGTCACAACGAAAACTTTTTTTAGGTATTTCCGCTTGAACGAAGTTTTCGCGAGTGCCACCACAAAAGGAAAAGGAGCTTGCCTAGAATTGCCGTGAAATTCCGCTAGAAACTCGACCATTTCTCGTTGCCAGAGCCGTGCGGCCGCATCGCAAGACTCGTGTTTTCATCGGAGTTATGCTTTCTGCCACCACACGCACATCCCGGTAAATTTTTCACCATTGAGACGTTCAGCGACAGATCGTCCATCCGCCATGATACTGCCGGCGGGTTTGATGCGTGTGCGGGCCACGCATGAATCGTTCTTCAAGAACTTCTGCTATTGTTTTGACGCAGCACTCAAAACAAAACTGCTGCTCGTCGTCACAAGCCCTGCGATCGTGAATGATATCCACGGCGTTTTGAAGGCACATGCGTGGCCAGCGTGCACCTAGTCCAAGCGTAACTACATTCTGCCGCAACCGCTGCGAACACAAATGAAGCCGTGTCGACGCGATCATGGGCGACCACGAAAGTACGCGCGCATACAACATACGCGCACTGACTCAAAGCAGTGCTGCGGTCAAAACCACAATAGACGCGATCACAGAAAGCAACGACGCAGTTCTGAAGGCACGCGCACGACTAGCGCGCACAGATTGAAAACGGAACTACCCTTTGCCGGAACCGCCGCAACCGTTGCGCAGAAAACCGCGGTCGCTATTGTCGCGATCATCCATAGCGAATACGCTCAAGCACGCAGCTAACACCCCGGAAGAAAGATTAAAGGCAACAAAGTCGTAAAACGGCACGAAGCGTTTCGGCTTTCCTTTCGCTCGCTTATGACTGTGGTAGTGCGGAGCTTCGGCACTTCGTCACTTCGTTTCCAGTTAGCCTCTAGCCAACTTTGGCATGCTCCTTTGCGGTGCTACGCGCTCGGCACACTTTGGGGGTAGCCTGCATATGGTATTTGCTCGTGTATAACCCACGTGTATAACTCGCGTATTGACACAAAGCCGCCTTCCTTGCATTACCGCGAAGCCAACTTGTGCACCGAAATTCGCGTATAACCCGCACCTCAAGTTTAGCGCTAAATTTTCTGCATATTTTGTGCGTGTTATACGTGAGAAAATACATTCACTCGGTGTGCGGCAAAGTACGTCCGAGTTAGCGAGAGTTCAATGCAAAGGACAATGCATGCGCTTGCCGGGACCAAAGGATGAATCATGATGATCAGATCATCCTAACTTTTGTGGCCTATATATGAAATTTCGCTGCAACGAAATTCCGCGACAACGAACTTCTTCGCGCGTCCAATTTCGTTGTCGCGGGATTTGACTGTATACATAGGACCTAGCGGACGCCATCATAATCTATGACATCACGGCATTTGGTGCGGGAATTGTAAGGGGGCATTGCCGCCCGCATTTTTATTTTGCACGTTTCCTTGCTTATCAAGCGTTTTCTCGCAGCAAGCATGGTGATATTGGAATTGTGAAAGAGTAATTGACTAACATAAAAAAAATCGTTTTTCTATTTAGTGTCTTTTTAATTACAAGGGCACATAAGTCGAGAACTAGACTCATTAGCCCTCGAGTTTTCGTGTTGTCAACTAATTCACACTCGCGCTGCCAATTTCTAGCATCCTGGTTGGCTCAATTGGCAAAACGACAGCCCCTGACAGGCGTTTGTCAAGGGTTGAATCCCCCGTCCAGGGTGAATTTTTCATCAACTAAGAAGCTTTTGTTCTGAGAAATCCGTGTGGATTTCCTTGAACTTTTGTGCTACAAACATGTAGTAGTCAATTTTTTTTCATTTACCCCATTGGATGCTACACTATGCAACACAGAATAAGGCAGTCTGCAAGCAACACTGAGTTACTGTAAGAAGTTCAAAAGTTTTGCCAAGGATATTGAGACAATGCACCACTGCTGAATGTTCAACATATAGACCCATATTCATTTTTGCTTTCTTAAATGTAGTAATTGCGAGCACACATTATACACAAGACATACGGTATTTCATAGCAGTAAAGTGGAGGTGAACTTGTGTGAGCCACTGACCAGGTATTCAAACTTCGCATCTGCATACTTCTTGATGGTCAATTTGGTGTCGGGTACGGCCTTGTTCAGGTACGTGTTCAGGTCACTCAGCATCTGTGGAAGAATGAAAAATGACCAAGGATGACTGAGATAATAACAACACACACATAATGCAAGAAAATGTCTGACACAAAATTTCAACAAAGCTGGAATTTTCTATGTGTACAATTCTCAATGCCAGCTCTACAAGTTGTCCTGCAGAGGATTTTTGTTCCACCCCCATGAAAATGAACGAAGCCTTCACACAAAGTGTTCTCTTTTTACATTTGTTTTGCACTGCAGGTACAACGCATTCATATGGTTCAGATGTTTTCACTTTTTTGCAAGCATAGGGGTGCAAGCCTAGACTGAAAACCAGCCCTGCCAAGAATATTTATTTTGTTATATTTATTTATTTTCTCCCTGGGCACAATCTTCTTATCCATTAGTTTCTTCCGCCACTCACCAGCGGTTTTATTTTACTGCTTCAAAATGCACCACTGCTCCCTAGGTGGCGCTAGGGGATTTTGTAGACACGGACAGACAGCAGAAAATGACAGATGTGTGCCATTTACGGTTCTGACGTAATCAAGCCGATAGTGAAATACAGTGGAACCCCGCTGTTACGTTCCTCACTGCTGCGTTTTCCCGGCTGTTACGTCGTTTTCCGCCGGTCCCGGCATAGCTCCCATAGGATACAATGTATTGGGAACCCCGCTGTTACGTCGTAACTGTCGGACCGTTCCCGTATGATACGTCGCGAAGTGCGCTCGGAGCCGACCGAGTGACTACCAAAGAGAGCGGCCATGATGCATTTTCACGCAGCTTGGCCTCGTTTGACCGTAATATTAGCCGCATGAGAGGCGCAAGCAACAGAATCTTTCAATTGATGCAAACAAAAGCATGGCCTTCGAGATTCAAATTGCAAAGATGGCGTCTATGACGTAACTGCTCGCGAAAGCAAGGCCTTCGAGATTGGCATTTACTATTGACAAAACAATAGCCTTTGAAATTTGTATTGCACAAACATGGCGTGTATGACGTATTTGCTTGCGAAAGCAAGGCCTTCGAGATTGGCATTCACTTCTGCCATCGCGTTGGCGTAGACTCATCATCATCGTTATATGTCGGAGAACGGGAGGAGTTCCAGCTGGTTGGAGCTCGCATGGTCGTGCGTGCGGTTCGCGGTCGGTCTCGCCGCGCCGGTCGTGATTGCGTGTGCTAGTTCTTTCATGTCTACAGCTGTTGGTGTTAAAAAAAAATCACATACGTTGATTACATTTCTGTGGATGAGGCCGTCCTAAGCTCCGCGTTTCTATCCATCGACTAGATCGCGGCTGAGCGCGCCAATTTTCGTGCTGCTCGTAAGAATTGAAATAAAATTCTGTACCACTAAATATTTTGCCGTTTTTCCTGTTTTTCGGCTCTTACGTTTCCCGTCTCTTACGTTTATTTCCTACGGTCCCTTCAAAAACGTATCAGCGGGGTTCTACTGTAGTCGCTGTCCTAGTGCGATTAGATGGGCACCACACATGTTGCAGAGAGGTCGTGCTGGTTTGAGTCGCTAACAGCGAGTTGTGTTCTTTTCAGCTTCTAGTTTCTCGATTGTCCTTATGGTCCAATTCAAGAACACAGTTCACTTCATATGTCTGTTGTATTTTTATAGCCTTTACCTTACTGCACCTTTCTAAAGAGGCAGCTATGGACTGATTTCTTCAGCAACAAATTGGGACATAAACACAACTGTCGGCATAGCACTCACGGGTCGCACAGTCTTGAGCAGTTTGATGCCATACTTCTCAATGCTTCGGTGAGCCTCGCCAAAGCGAGTGAAGGCTTCACTGGCCCTTGGCTGGGGCTCACGAACTCCGATCTCGGCAAAAACGTCACCAAATGCTGCAACAAGCCAACAAGATAAACTTTAGTGTTCCACTACTAGGGAGAGTGAATGAAGGTTTTATATACCGATTTTATTTATTTATTTCTATACAGTGCGGGCCGAGATTGACGGCCTAAGAAGAAGTGCCAAAGTAAATGCAAAATTCAACATCAACAAGTGGGGGCATATTTATAAAGGTGGTACTGACCTCCCTGCAGAGATTTCAGCATAGTTTAAAGGACGCACATGTATCATTACTGAGTGTAACAGCTAGCCCCATAGCAAACATAATGATTATATCAAATATTGAACTGAACTTTATTAAACACAATATGGTCATATGGAAACATGTTTGTAAGCATCTGGATCCATAGCAACATGCTTGCATGGATACATGCAACAATCAGATGGACAAACTTACAGGCAGGAGACCAATTTATACATCAGTTTAACAGCATATCAGGTTGGTACACAGAACATAATTAAAAGATCTAGCTTTAATAGATCACTTTAAGATCATATCAAATCAGGATACAAAACATAAGAAAAATATGTATTCAAATATGCGCCCGGATATTGGATATAGCAAACCAACTACAGCTAAATCTCAGTGATATGAACTTGGCTGAAACGAATTTCAGTCTGATATGAATTTGTAAAATCTCCTGGCTGAATTACACTGTGTTCAGTGGGCCAAAATTCGGATGTTCTGAACACTTTCCCATGTTACAACAGGTGGTATGTACTTTGGTACCAAAATTGTTTAGCGACAGCCGAGAGCAGCGTGCTCCGGAAGTTGGGAAGTATGTGCGCAGCCAACATACAATTACAACAATGGTCATAGTATGCCACAACCGCTGTGGACAAAACTGCGGTCGTTATCGACGCGATCGTGAATGGCAACAATGGAACTCCAAAAGTGCACGGGCATCCAACACTCACCGAGTCAAAGCGATGTTGCTTGCCGCAACCACGGCGGACAAAACCGCGGATGACGCGATCATTGATAGCAACGACGTAGTTCTGAAGGCACTTGCGTGACCAGCGCACACGCGCTGAAAACGTTAGTACCTCTTGCCACAACCGCCGTGCACGAAACCACGGTCACTACGACGGTTGCTATAGACGTGATCATCTGCAGTCACTATGAACATGATCATCAATAGCGACTATTCACCTCCAAAGGTACATGGTTAACACAACGGTAGATTAAAGTCAATAAAGTCGTAAAAAGGCACGAAGCGTTTCCATGTTCCTGTAGTTCTTCACTTATGATTATGGTCGAAGAGACTTTGGTAGGGATGGGCGAATATTCGGGTGTTTCGAATATTCGAACGAATATTAAAGTATTTGAATTCGCTTCGATACGAATTTAGATTATTTGAAATTTTGAAGTATTCGCAATGAATGAATATATGTATATATTTGATTGCACATAACTCCCTGTAAAGGTGGTTTCACTGCAGTGTCTGTTTGCTGTGCCGTGAAACCACCCATCCAGGGGAAATCTGCACTGCCGCGAAGCCACACTTCAAGGTTAAATGTACATGTATTTTCAATTTAAAAGCGTGTTATATGGGCTTATATGCGCTAAGTCTAGTAATTTTTAAATTGTAACTTACTGTACCACTTATAACTTGCACCCTACTGCTATTCAAATTTTTATACTGTTCAAGGTTTCTTCCACTTCATTTCAAACCAAAAAAGTGACATTCACTCATACCTAGGTAGTTTCAATTCTTAAAAACATTGTGCAAGGGTCATGACGAAAATGCTCATTTTTCTTAATAATATGCTGTAATTACTATTCAAACTATTCGATTCGAAATTATTCGACCAAATCACTATTCGCTTCGGATTCGCTTAGAACCTCAAATTTACTATTCGCCCATCCCTAGACTTTGGCACTGAGTTTTCAGTTGGCCTCACAGAAATCTTTAATGTGCGCGTTCAGGGCAGCTAGCTGCGACGTCCCTCAATGGTGCGGTTGCGTGTGTCTCAGAAAGACATACGCAAGTTATTTCGACTCCCTTGAGATTCGTATCACCGAGCTTCTACTGCATGTGGGAGCCCGTAATGTGGATGACGGTTAGCGAGCACGATATCGCAGCATCACTCACTGCGATAAACGTGGCACATGTCGAAGAAGGCCTTGAGCATGTGATGGGTGTGCTCCATGAGGCCCTTGTATATTTGCTCGTTCCTCGACAGCTCCTCCAGCTTCTTCACCAGGCTGTCTGCATGAGCGCCACCGTAGAGAATAATTTGTATATGGTTTGCACTCGCTTACTTACGCTCTTAAATTTGTGTTGAACAAAACAATTGATTCCTTTTCCTTCGTTCACAATAAAAAATATAGAATAAGGGCAATTTATGGATGTAACGTTACTTGAAACCTTCCATGTTATTTGATGAGCTGGATTCGTTGGCACATCTGGGCAAAAACGGGCAGGTTTAACCACCAGATTGTTGACGATACTTCTTTGACTTGCGTGTAGTCTTCTTATACACTTGTTGGGAGGCTTCATTTTTCCCGAACAGTGGTTCATATTTTGTCTAAATAAATGCTCTGAAAATACTGCCTGCAGTGTTTTAGCAATAAAAAATAAATTTGCCAGTTACTGTCAGAATTCAGCATAGCAGCATGACACTCAAGGACCTAGTAGCCAGCACTAGGCACAGCTGAACTGAATAGTGGGTGTTTAACATCCAGAGACTGTACAACAGGCTCTGTAATAATTTTGACCACCTGCGATTCCTTAACGTAAGCCCAGAACAATGTTAAACAAGCAGTCTTGCATTCTTCCCTCAACAGAATGCAGCTGCCAAAGCTGGGAATCAAACCCACAACCTTCTGTTCATGAGTAAAATGCCACGGACGCCATGTCAACTGTTTCGTGCAACGTTCTCAGTAATGCACACACATTTTACATCCTACAGTTCATTTCCACGCCCCTCAACAGAATGCGCCAACACCATGTTCAAGAACCTCAGTAACAGGAGATGCTAAACGCAAGCTTGAATATGTTTGCAGTGCATGCCTGAATAGTATGCTTGTCACTTTGTACAAAGTACAAAGTAAACCCAAAAAAGCAATGCATCCATGAGTTCATGAAAATAAAATGCTATTTAACAAACGCATTGTCACTAAGCTTACACAAAGCGAAGAACCGATAAAAGTAACTGGTACTAATTTATAAATTGGAAAGACTAATCCACCAAGTTGTGAGACAACAGACAACCCTACCAATGCCTGCTCAAATTGGCTTCTATAAGAAGGCAAAGAGCTTCAGGTAAATAGGCAAGACACTCGCAACAATCACCGATTACAAATGTGGTTCTGGCCATAGGTTAACAAAATTATATCGTAAGTCAACTCACTGACAGTGACCCATGACAGTGACTGATTTTGAATTACTAGTAGAAGTTTCGGCAAGTCTGGGTTGAAGTGAGTCTGGCTCAGTATAATTTCAGTGAGCGAATGGGAGTAATATCTAGTCAAGATATACATTTCGTCAGTGAGTCCAAGTGAATTGCATTTATTGTAAGAATTTAAGCTTGTGCCTACTACATTTTATATTAGAAGTGGCGAATACACACTACCAATCACTATCGGGATGATACATTTATAATAATTCAAGTTTTTCAAAGTGCCCAGCATCTGGAACAGCACAGTACAGCCACTAGTCCACAGTCCAGTAATGTCAAGTGAAGGCTTTGTTGAAACGGCTCAGCACATGAAATGACCTTTGCGTTCCCACAAACGGAATACAGTAGTCTCATTTTGTTAGCGGTTATCCAAACAACTATGAATTTTCGTTCTTTTTAAAGGGGTCCAGCAAGTTTTTCACCATGGTCAGAAAACACTGTCAATCAGAAGTCGAGGCTCCTGAGAACACGGAAGCAAAACATAGCGCAGCACTCAGCCTGGAATTCACAATTAATTCTCAAAGTCAGCTAGAAATTGTTCCCTCTTCTTGCTACAAATGATGCCATATACCCAAATGACAGTGCCATATACCCAAATTCATGGCCATTGGCTGATTTGAGTATCGAAAGCCGCATAGTTACCGTGACCGCCGCGGGAGGCTGCCATGTGCCCGTGCGCGCACTCGCAATTACATCAAAAGTAAGCCGTGCGTTCCAAGAAAAAAAAAAGATAAAGTGCTCAAGGTGATGACGCGTGCTTGAAACATCTTTCTCCTATGCGATCCCTCCCTGCTTAGCTTCCAGCGCACTCATCAGGACGAGAGAAGAGAGAAAGCAATAACAGTGTGCGACAAACCTCTGCAACTCCGCTCATACTTGGCGGATTCTACAAATTTTTATGGCGGTCAATTCGTGAGGCAACAAACTCCTTCAGTGAAGCCATTCTATGGTTACTTGGAAATGTGTTGCAGGGCCCCTTTAAAGGCCCTCCATTGTTACTGTATTCCAACTTTCAAAAAAAGCACGAACATGTCCAACCTTTAAATCTATGTACTCTGAGGCATTTTCTTTTTTCTGTTCCTTGTGCAACAAAAGTGCACCCATACTACAGCCTAGTGCTCTTCTTGGACATTTCCTTAAATGAATGAATGAATGAATGAATGAATGAATGAATGAATGAATGAATGAATGAATGAACAGAACGAACGAATTACTGTTCCTATATTGTTTACTCACCGTTGCATAGGATGGCCCGACTAAGACCGAGAGCATCTGCGGTGGTGGAACTCATGTTCTCCACAATGCGGTGCTTGGCCTTTTTCAGCACTGCAATCAACAAGAATATTGTTGCTTAGCAGGAAAGCTAATCTTGGAAACCTTTGTGTAAATACCCCCCACCCTTCGCTATACAGAGCTGACTTTGGTCAGGCGTGTTGCAGTTAAAAGACAAAGTTAAAATCTAAGGACTTTAGCATGAACATTTTAAAATTGAGGATGTCGAAGTTTTTTTTATCAAACATTAAGTCTCACAAGTTAATTATTACTTGGGAAATGTCTAAAAACATCCAAGCCTATTTGCTACCAATATTTGCTACCAAACTGATTGATTGATTGATTGATTGACTGACTGACTGATTGATTGATTGATTGATTGATTGATTGATTGATTGATTGATTGATTGATTGATTGATTGATTGATTGATTGATTGATTGATGAACACTGATGAACACTGTGCGTCCAGCAGCCATACTGCACTGCTCGTGCTTGCTACTGCAACACAATGTTAGGTGCCAGAAAATGAAAGTGCCCAAACAAGTAATTTCACATAATATTACGTCTATAAGATGTACATCGAGTACATCTTGTAGAATTTTTAGGGGTGGTTAATAGCAACACCTCCATGACCACACTATTTTTTTCTTTTTGTTGAATGACAGCATACATGAACTAAGAAAAAATTGGCTTTCTCGTTGTTTTCCGCTCACTGCAACATGACACAGTTGTGCTGCAGTAACCATCGCTGTAGCATAACTATGTCAAGTAATAAAGCGTACTAGGTACGGAAATAATCACGGTACAGTGAAGCTTACAAACTAGATCTCTCACAGAATTATCTTTATAGTGAACTACCTGCTTTTTGATCCCCTCCAGACTGGACACATATGTCTGATAACTGTGTAAGCCTTAACTAATAATTTATCTAGAGTGAACAAAATTGATGAGTTATATACCCCTCCATAATATACCACTAATCTGCAAATGTGACTTGTTCAAAAGTAATTTATAAATTCACGTTACATTTCAGAACTGTAATTTTCACAACTGTGACATCCACTCCTAGGGCAAAGTTACAGATATGTACACTAAGTGCTTTTAGTGTTTTCAAACTTCATAATTTTTTTTTCAATTACATATTTCAGTAAAAAAGACTATCGTTTTTAATACAAACATGTGCATATACATGTGGTACTATTTGGTTTCTTCTCTCAACTAAGGTATATTGCTTGGGTGAATGTCTGGTGAAAGGCATTTGTGCATTTCATATTATTCCGAACAGTTCAATAGAGAGCTGGTCCCTAGGTGAAGCCTCCTTTTAATTTCAAAATGTATGCATCACACTAATTCACGCACTTGTCACCCACTTTGTCAACTCACCAATGTCGAGCGTCTTGCCCTGCTTCGGGTCCGCGTGGAGCTTGTTGTAGTTGATCGTCACTTCTTTCTGCTGCAGTAAATGTGCGGGGGAGAGAAGAAAGAGGGAAGGAGGAAGGGAGAGAGAAAAAAAAAGACCCCCAAGGAGGTGACCGCAATACCCGTAGGAGTTGACAAAAAAAGCAAGAAAAAGACAAATGGAGGAAGGGGAGGAGTGAAGAGTGTAGGGCAAGGATGGGCAGGGAGCGCACAAGACCAGTTTGATCACTGCAGAATACACGTACTGTTTCGCATCATTACAACTGATCAAGTTACCGTACTCGGTTCCGTGTTCAGTGGGCAAGGTGCAAAAGCTGTACACGTAGTGGAATCGTAGAAGTCTTGAAGCGTGTTCAACTGTGGTTTTTTTTTCCTCAAAATGTGACATTTTATATGCGGAAGTGCATCTTCGAAAACCTCCCAACAATCTGTAAACGGCTTTTGTCCTGGGCTGTGTCTTTACTCACACATTGGTTAGCGTTGGGCAAGTGATGGCCAGTGCTGGTTAAAAATAATTGCTAATGGTATTACTACAGGCAAAAACCATCACTACTGCTGCCAGATGTTGGCTAAATGATGGCTGGTGTTCCCCAAATGAATGGTATGCATTGGTCAGTGCTGGCTAGACATGGCGAAATGAATCTTAGGGCTGACTTACCATTTGCAAATGTAAGCAAATGTTTGTTAAATGATAATAAGTGACAATAACATTGGCTAATATTGGTTAAGCACTGTTATAAGAAGAAAACTGCCTTCAGCCTCAACCGACTGATGCGGTTGCATGCATATTAACAAAGACCCGACTTGGTTCTGACAGAATTTTCTTAAAAATAGTTAATGAAATTAATTTCTACAAATACAATAACACCATGAATATTACATAAAAGATATTGTAATGAATGAAAGTATTCTTGTGAATCAAGCAGTTCCTCGTGGAAACCTCGAAAGGCTGGAGAAATCTTACTCCAGTGGACTTTTGCAGTTAAGTTTGAAGAAGGTGACGCACTGGCAAATTTACACACTACAATGTGTTGGATTCGTTTTAATACTACTACAAATATTGCTGGCAGCTGAAGTGTAAGAAGGTGTAGCCACAGAACTACATGTAAGAATTCATTACTGCAAGACATATTCATTAAAACAGTGTTTTCAATGCCGAATTGTTTGGATTCAATACATAACCATGTAAGACGCAGTATTGGATGCAATTCACTACAATTCCACGTTATAGTCTTTGATTCTGATGCAATGTGATAACTGCAAGAAGAATGGCTTTTGGAGACCCTGCACAGAGCTGCAGTGCAGTTTAAAAACAAAATTTATGCATTAAAGAATAAACTGATGGCTCCCTACGATCCAGAAAGAGCTAAGTGCAGCCTCTTTCTATTATACTACAGGAAATTTTAATGCTGATGCCTCCTGCTTTAAACTTAAAAAGGGGAATGGATCGGGCGGTTGCGGATACGGTGACCACCAGTGTCAAGTTGTTTTTTCATCACCTTCAATTCCTACTACTAGTGTAGTATTTCATAGTTACTGATTACTACTCCACAGCTAAAGATAACAAATAACATTTCTTATGCTTTCCTGGGCTTCATTGGCTGTTGGCTTTACTAGAGGTTACCTGAAACCTAGCAGTAAACTCAGACATGCACATCTCTGAGCTGTTACGTCATGAAGTGCGGATAGCGCGAGTGTGCTTGGACGTGTGTACAGCATTTGTCACAGGAAACAATACTACTGGACCTCATGTTTCTGAATCATGAATACAGGTGAAGCACTGCGCATTGTTCAACTGAGCTCCGCAAATCAATGCGAATTGCATCCCATCTACTCTAACGGTGCTGCCCCGAGCTTGCCTTGACACTCTGGATCATCTTGGCAACCTCGACCTTGGTCTTGCCCTTGACGGCAGTTCCGTTGACGCCCACAATCTCGTCGCCAGACTGCAGCGTGCCATCACGGGCAGCCGGTGTGTTGTCAAACACCTGCACACAATATGGAATGTCAGGTGGGTTGATTTCCCTTATTTGGCCCATGAAATGTCTTGCAAAAAAACGGCCTGAGTCATGAGCCAAATCATGAGTCACGAGACAAACGGCCTGAGTCATGAGTGACAGGCCAGAGGTGAGGATGAGAGAGTATAGAAGGGGAAAGGTAGCTGCTGCTTAAGTTTCAGTTATCTGCAGTACTTAAGAGTGAATACAAGAATGCCGTCAGTCATGACATTGCTCTTGATAGTGTACTCTGAAGCTACACACACTGGTTTTTTTCGTTACATACTTTAATTTGTGGTTTTCGGAATAAAAGCCAGTTGAGAGTCAACACAAGTCCCGTGTATTTCTCTGGTTCATAACGAAGTCATGAGTGCAGCGTATATTTCAATATGCTCTCAGCCATCTGCCTGCTACAAAAGGCAAGCCGGTGTTTTCGTAAATGTTGTTATATTGTGGATCTCCTTCAAAACACCTACCTTTTATGTTTCTTATGTGTCTCCGCTAAGACATTTTAAATGTGAACTGCGATGAAATTTCACTTTGGCAAAATTCATTGCAATTGCAATTCATTGCATTGCAACACTGAAGCAAACATGGCAATGCTGCAAGGTGGATAATGGTATAATTTCTTTGACGGTAGCTTTCGTACAGCACTTAAGCAAACGGTGCATGCACCTAGTGGTTATTACTATGACTTAATTCAGGCATGCTGCCTCCGAGATGGTTTAGTGCCCCATCGTCTCTGAGGTCATGCTGACCAGCCATGCATTCTACATCACATCCCTGCCACGTGTCACTTGCAGCGAGTGGTAATAGCTGCACAAATTCAGTTTCTCTGTCCGTATCAAGAACCTCTATGTTTACCAACTCTGCCCAACACCCTCACAGTTAAAATGTGAAATTTTGCTTGAATGCTCCTCGCTACCTACACCATCTGAAACTAAGCCTTTCATAGGGTCCAATGCTCTGCTGCGGCTGGTCTACAGACGGTAAATGATTGCCATATCCATGAAAATGCTGGGTGTGTGGCCTGCCTACACTGCAAATACCTGTTTTACTTTGCAATTATATGCAGTAATGTGAGGAGACCATGGGATGAAAAAAGTGTAACAAACATTACTTTTATGATAACCACATGGGGTGGTCACAACTGTACACAACTTCTCACCTGCACGACATATAGGCAGGGGCAGAGGGGGGCACCTCCTCCGATGCTGATGCCGATGAGGTTGCTGTCATCCTTCTGGATGACCACGCTGCCAGAGGTCACTGTCATGCCCCTGGATTGCACAGTACATAAATAAATAAGCAGCTGAATGATGCAGAACGTGCTGGTTATAACTTTCTAACCACAGATGACAAGCAATTCAGGCATACACCTAGACACTCAGAAAACCTGTACTTTATCCCTCTTTTTTTTTTTTGGTTTGGCAACGGCTCCCGCACATAGAAGGCAGCACACAGCAGATAACTATATGGCTTATTGGTCCTACATGGATGGACTTCAGCATTAAAGGATAGACAAATGCAAACACAGTTAGCAGAATTATTATGTGAATAGCTTGGGTTTCACACATTTGTTGTGACACCTGGGATGAATGCCTACATCTCTGTACATGATCATTTTAACCTTCTGCCTCCATCAGAATCCCACAGCCTTGTGCTAGGCATAACAGTATGATGCACATGCAAAAAAGTCCATGTTTATGCCCACCAATGATGATTTGCATCCACTTCAACAGTTTCATGTGAAAAAAATATACTGAATGTATTGCAATGGTGCACACTAGCTTTAGCTATTATGCGTAGATTAAACAAAGAAAATAAAAGCATGCTGAATATCATAGTGACAAGCCTCCTTTGGCTATTTTCACCATTTTGAAATTTGCATATTTCTGGCAAGTAAGATCACCTTGACACGTGTATAGACAATGCACTCTTAAATATATCCGATGGTTGGTATAAAACCCAGTCAGCCCGACACCGAAGTCCAATGCTCTATGTGGACATAAGCACGTGCCTCAAGATGTGCTAGAACACACCCCAAGGAATTTTCCAAGTGCAAGCCTGCACTTTGAGATGCTTGGTGCATTAGCCACGTCTTACATGACAAGTCACTTATAAAATGCTCAGATTTGGTTAAGCAATAAATGTGAGATAACCGCATTAGCATAACGTCAGGGGTTGAAGCACAGAGCAATGGCAGGTCAAGCAACTCTAGACTATAATACCAGTGTCACATGGGCACCTGTTATCCCGATCAGGGCCGATCCGGACAAAGATGATCTGGCTCCCAGATAACTGCATCTGTACCAAATTGGACCTGGATTAGTTTTCACAGTGCAGCAGTGCCCATTGTTATCCACGATCAAGCAATCCAATCCGTATCAGCCCTGATTGCGATCAAAAGTGGTATGAGACACTGGTGTGAGATCGACCCAATGGTGGTGCAGGCGCAAGCGCCTTGATGGTGCACACACGAGACGAAACCGACAGCGAGAAGTCAGCATTGTGAAAACGTACCAAGTGTCTCCACATAATGTCATGCATGAAGGACCGCAACAGTGCTGTGGACAAGGTGTCAAGTCTCTGAACATGCTTTCTTGCACACAGGAAAGGTATTCTTTAAGGTACTCTATTCTGCCTCCTGACACACACACACACACATGTGGTGTAGTGATTAAAGCATAGGGCCTCGCTGGCAGTGACAGAGTCCGGATACCATTACCTGAATATTTCTGCTTTCGCTTATTTACTCACAAGTACAGACCTCACCCTTTCTTTCACCACTTTTTCGTTCTACTGCCCATTCACAGCTGCACGGATGCCGCTGGCTTCAGATCAACACAACGGATAATTTTTATAATCTTAGGTTCCCATTGCTAATGCAATAAAAATGATTAACTTGCATGTTCTAGTTGGCATGCCACCACCAATCTCATCGTACTGCGGGCTGTGGCAAGCTTCTACAAGGTCAAACTCGTCTCATGATACAACATACTTTATGTCGAACAACATTTCTAGGTGTTAGTGAATGTTCGACCGCTTCAAATATTCAAACGAATATTACGGCATTCGAATTTGCTTCGACACGAATTAATACATGTATATTTTACCGCATGTAACCCCCTTTGAAAAGGTGGTTTCACTGCAGCATGGGGCTGCTATGCTTTCAAACCACCTATCCAGGGGAAATTCGCAGCCACACTAGAAGATTAAATGTATATTTTTACTGTGCCCCAATTTTTTTTTTTTTTTGTTCAAAAGCACATTACACAGGCTTACATGTGACAAGTACAGTGAATTTTAAAGCTTAACATATTTTACCACTTAAAACTTGAACCATACTACTCTTCAAGGCTTGCTACTACTATTCAAAGTTGCTTCCACTTTGCTTCTGAACCAAAAATGCCGCATTCGTACAAGCCTAGTTCTAATGCTTAAAAATATCGTGCAAGTAAGTTGGGTCACGACAAAAATGCTTAGTTTTCTTTCTGATACGTGATATGTACTAGTCAAGTGAAAATTACTCAGCCAAATCACTATTCACTTCGAACCTCAAATTTACTATTCGCCCATCCCCAAACATTCCTGATCGCCCACAATAGCAGTTGACATTGCCTTTGTCGATAAAGTATGCCGCACATCTCTCGTCCTATCCTTCAAGCTATGACTCAAAAAGAAGCCAACACAAGGGTGGCCCTTGCCACTGGAGTGAATAAATTGGAAAAATTCATTAATGGCAATGCCAACTCACCCACACAGTTGTTGGGGCGTTTTGCCCGCACGACCTCACAAGCCTCACTTTTTAACGTTCGGATGGCAAATTCGCGATCTCTTAATTCTGGTACTATCGGCGTCAAGTTAAACATTAACAGTGGCAAGCATTCGCAATGGTATAGTGCATGCCGTCCAGTCATCCCCATGGACAGGCGCACGCATCGACTTTGGCAGCACTGCGCATATGCGCGCCTGTCCATGGTGATGACTGGATGGCGTGCAGTATACAATCGCGAATACTTGCTACTGTTCGCATTTCATTCGACGCCGATAGTACAGACACCTTACCATACAGTGCTGCGTTCTCAAAAACTGTTATTCTCTGCATTGGATGCAATTACAATGTTGTTTAACAGAATCTGCAATTAAATAGCACATTTGGGCATCAACAATACTACTTAATTTTAATATTAGGTAATACCAGCCCCTACATGTAAACCAACTTAGACAAAATCCAGGCATTACCACAGCTTCCAAGCAGTCATCGTATCCATTAGCTCCTCCATCTTGAACGCTTTCGAGAGCCAATTCACCAAGACAACCTTCTAGCTGAGGAGCTTCTATCTGCTGATAGGTCTGAATGCTCGAGCTTTCTCTTTCATATACGCGCACATCATTAGTCTCTTCTAAGCAGCTGTAAATTGCATCGACAGCTGTTGTAGTCATGTATAAAGAGCACTTCAGCTAGATGAAAGCAATAACTCTGCACTTATACATCCCCAAGATAGACCTGGCTAAGGGAATACTCTGAATTGGAGGGCTTTAAATTTAAGTACCATACTTGGGTATCTTTAACGAGCACCCAAATCTTGAGGCATGAGTATTGCTACACATCGTTATCAAGGCTGGGATATGAGTGTCTAGCCAGAGTTTTCATGACCAAAACACAAAAAAATTATAGACTGAGACAACTGACCATAGATATAATCGAGAAAGTGCACAAGTCAAAAATAAATTATCACAACAATTTCCTCATGCTCAGCCATAATGCTAAGATTTTGAATAACTATTCAGAAGTGAAGGTGTTTAAACTTAGGAGTAAGTTAGGAGTAAAAATAATGTTATAGCAGAGCTTGCATCAATAATTTCATGAGTCGTCAAAAAACAGATCTTTCACACTAGAGAGGATAGAAATGAAAGATGCATATATAAAAGATTTTTGTGCGAACAGTACTGACAATTTTTAAGGATAGAGCATCCAAGATGAATGCAATTTTCTAGAAACCGTGTTGCTAAAAATAGTGGATGTTATGAAAAATATTATATTTGATTTCTTGCACTAATGAGTTGAACAAGCTAAACATACTATGAAGTGCGGAAACTTGGGCATGTTGGTAGCACAAAATGAATGTAAGAACAGCGCAACAGACAATGAGTGACAAAGATAAGCGCTGTGTGTGCTATCTTCGTCAGTCCTTGTCTCTTGCCCTCTTACATTCACTAAATACGAGGTCTGTTAGAAAAGTATGCAATACTTTTGGCCGCAGAAAAAAGAACTGGCATAACTGGAGCGTTGTAAACCTAATCACCTTCAACTTCTTGGGACTTCACACACTTCTCTCAGCAGTGCTGCAATTGTCGGAAGTTTGGCTCAGCTGTCGTTGCAGCCATAATGTCCTTCTCTTGTCTGAAATCGCGCTCCTTCAATGACCTCTTGGTTTTGGGAAACAGCCAGAACTTGCAGGGGGCCATATCAGGAGAGTAAGGAGGCTGTTGAACTACAGGAGTCTGGTTTTTCGCCAAAAAAAGTCTGAATCAAGTGTGACGAATGTGCAGGAGCATTGCCGTGATGGATGCGCTAATATCCTGTTGACCACAACTCCGGTCTCTTGCACCGCGCACAGCATCACGTAGGTGATGGAGGACATCCCTCTTTGGTGATTGTTTGACCCTGTGGTGCGAACTCGTGGTGTACCACACTGATCAGGGAGTCAAAGAAAGCAGTCAGCATCACTTTGACATTGCTGCGCACTTAGCAGGCCTTCTTTGGTCTTGGTGACGTGGAATGCTTCCACTGTGATGACTGGGATTTGGTTTCCGGGTCGTACCCGTACACCCAAGACTCGTCATCATTGATTATGGTGTTCACGAAGTCGGGATCACTGTTTGTAGAATTCAGCATGTCCTGTGAGACTTCAACACAAAGTTGCTCTTGCTCCATCGTGAGCAGCTTTGGCACGAACTTCGCTGCAACTCTCTTCATGGCCAAATCTTCAGTCATAATGGAATGTGCAGAAAAAGTGCTGATGCCCACATCTTTCGCAATTTCTCGGATAGTCACACGATGGTCCCGCATCACCACAACATTCACTTCAGCAATGACCTGGTCATTTCGGCATGTTGATGGCCGACCGGAGTGTGGCTCGCTCTCCATCGATGTGCAGCCGTCTTTAAACTGGTTGTACCACTCCCTAATCTGTGAGCTGCTCATAGCATCATCACTGAAAGCTGTCTGAATCTTCCAAATAGTTTCCACTTGGCTGTCCCCCAGTTTCTGGCAAAATTTTATGCAGTAGCGTTGCTCCAGTCGCTCCGTCATTTTCCTTGCAATAAAAAAACCGACGAGAGCACCGTGCACTAACTCACTCAAACGCTGCACCCCAGCAACTGACGCTATTGCAGGCAGGAAAAAATTCACGCATGCGCACGAAGGTTCAAGATGAGCTGATGCAAGCGCGCTTGTTTCATATCTATTGGGTGTTCGCAAAAAAAAAAAATAATAAGGACGGGTGCTTTTCTAACAGACCTCGTATACTATTTAATTAGAGTGGTTATGAAGCTATTACCAAAGTAATGTGATATTTTTCAAATAGCGAGAAATGACCTCTCCTAGGCCCTGAAGTGCGATAAAATTTTCTCGCTTTTGCCCTGGGTCACTTGACAGAATGCCTCACGAGTGCAGTCGACCATGCTACACGAAATGCCAGCTGCTGGCATCTTATGACAAATATCTTCCCTAGTCCGGTGAGCTGATAATAAATCAGAATGTGTGCTCGGCTTCTTTCTGATGTTGACACTTTTATGCACAGTCCTCACCGATCGAAAGATAACATCAATACTTTCAGTATAATGACTGGTATGCATAACTGCACGAGATAAGCATATCACAGTGCTAAAAATCTGCCTGCTAAAAGTAATGTTAGCTTTGCTGCGAATGTAAGTCAAAATTATTCCAATATGACGTGAACTGAAGACGGTGAAAACAGAAGTATGTGGACTACTTAGCGCTAAATTGTGTTTTGTTTTAATCTGTGAGTGCTGTACATTGGCCATCACCAGCCAAGAGCAAGCTTAATGTTACTGTCACAAAATGTGCAATGTTTAGGGCGTGGTGGGGTTCCTTGTAAACGAAGGTTTGGAAAAATGTCGGATAACTGTCTATCAAACTGAAGCGAGGTGAATTGACAATGAGTACATTATATTACGCATATACATTAAAGCTGACAATGTGCAACAAGAGTAGTGAGACTGAGCTGGAAAAGAAAATTAGATGGCGAGAAATCCTATTCATATCTCCTACAAACAAAATGCACTGTCTTCTTTTGCACAGATTCTAGTTTGTTATTGTCACAATGCCTGTATGGGCTCCATACAACACAACTGTATTTGAGCATCAATCAAATGCATGTTTTATAAGTCACAAATTTAGTTTTTTGAGGAGCGAGATGTCTGGTGCAATGTAAGTAGCCTATCTTTTAAGGGCCCTGTCACAGATGACATCCACGCTTTTGGCCATACATGTCGACGTCAAATCAAGAAATGGTTCTTATCGTTTATATTTTTATGCATTGCAGTACACAGTATCTTCATTACTTGATTTAAATTTGTCATATACCGTGCGTTTTACGGCACAGGTACCTCATCAGCAACAAGGCTACTAAACAGCCTTGTTCAACGTTCATGCTGTAGTTTTTTTTGTGCCATAACAACATGGACAGGAAAGTAGAACACGCAAATAACATTAAGTTTTATGGAGCCAAGTTTATCATCAGACACACGAATCAATTCACACAGCTCTTAGGAACACATCATGTAAGAAAGTGAGGTGGGTCATATGCAAGCTGAGCCATTATCACAACGTGTGACCTGTTTCACAAACTATATGCCTAATATAACTGGCATTTCTCGGTTTCTGCAATAACAATGCCCTTTCTGTACGTCTACCAATATTTCTACGAAAATGCCCTCTTTCCGTTTTATTATGAGAAATATAAACTGCTGTGCCATTCGTGCACGTTTCACGCGTAAATTTTCTTTACAGAATGAGAGCTCAAAGTGACATGCCTGCAATGTTTTAGCGACGTCGTCTTTCACCCTTGTCTCTATCATTAAGCTCTACATACCATACAGGCCACATATTGATTTCCTGTCAAATGTATCTGGTAAGACTTTTTAATATACAAGGCCACTGAACAAATTCAGTGTGCCTCAATAAACTGTTGCACACTGGCACAATGAGAAGAATTATTCTGTTCTTTATATTAGTGGTGTTCTTGAAAAGAGGAAGCGCCACAGGTGCTGTGCAAATCACATCTCGGACAAGCAGGTGAACCGTTTAGCAGAAAGTCCACTGGAACACTCTTTACCAATGTGAAGACACCCTTAGAAATGGCAAAAGTTCATTAACTACATAGACAATTAATACATAATTGAATATCAGCCTAAGAATCTTCTTATAATACTGTGAGTGTGGACGAAGAACCTCTACACTGAACCTGGAAATTTCATTGTTTTGGTTCTTGTCAGTGACCCCGCTTCATCCCTTACAGAAGGACAACATTCTAATATGTGAATATAGGCCTCCACATACTTAAAAAATTGACTCCCAGATGAATACATCAAACAAATGTGCAACCACCACCATAGGCAAAGTTTGCTAGCACTGCAAAAGATGTCGGCGTAAGACAGTTCTGGAGTGTCATGCTTTTGGGATGCATCTTGTTTACCTGAAAATTGCTCAAATGGAGTCTTGAACACCTAGGTACAATCTTAGTCAAGAGTTTACAAGCCATTGTGCTTTTTTGAAAAAAAAAAAAAAAAAACTGCGCACCACATGTTTCTACCTTAATTATTTGCCACAAACATCAGAGCTTGTCCACTGCTCACCTTTGAACCGAGTAAAAAAGCAGAGAAGCACTACAACTTTTTCTGCTCGATGTGATGCTGCAGCACCACATCAAAGTTAGTCGTGAAAACAGCGAAGCACGAAAGCTTTGGAACCAGCTCCTGAACCATTCGAGCATTTACAAAAATGGGTAATCAGAGGAATGAGTTCAAGCCATGGTAAGCCGATATCAGCAGATGGAAATGACTGATTAGGCACAAGCTGGAGACTAGCGTTTTTACAAGGACGTCTGCTTGAAGGTTATTAGCACACTAATCTACATAGCGACATGCACTGAATGTTATTCAGGAATTGGACAGAAGAAAAGGACGGTGAAGAGCCATGAAGTGATCGCAAGCGGAACCTAACTCCCCATTAGACAAACCGAACCAAAGAAGAAGCTAAGTGACTTCCAAGAGTTGGACCCGTCCTTTCATATGGCTGTGAGACAAGCCTCGACAGTGATGTGTGCAAAACTTTATATAAACAATGGATAAGAATGTTGAAACAATGCATGTTAGAGCAGGAATAGATTTTGTCATCGCTTATATAGTAATAAACATTGCTTCAATGTCGACACACGTACACGGCTGGGGTAACACCAATGTACGGAAGGTGGGGCATGCCTTTGCAGTTTCTCAGTGCAGAAAAGAGTGCAAGTACATTCCTGTGTTTAACATACAGCAGCGCTTTCTTAATCATGCCAACTGAATTGCCAGTGTATATAATACTGTGCTGACAGCCGAAACAAAGCATTACATGCAAAGCAATATACGATGTGAGAGTGAGCAACATTTCGAACCATGCAAAGCAAGGGAAGCAAGCAGCAAGAAACAAACGGTAGGCAAGCGTCCCAAAGCAAGTTCCGCAACCTCAGAGAGCGAACCTCAGCAAAGACAAGAGACAAGCATAACAAAACAGATGTTTCTATCACACTCAAGGTAAAAGGTGTCACGAGCACACATACATGCGGTCCTCCATTGAGAAGTAGAAGGTATCCGGCGAGTCGTCTGGGTCCTCTTGGGGCACAAGCTGGTAGCCACCCGCCACATCAGACATAGCATGCGCCCGCCGCGCCGCCACTAGGGCCCGCAAAACGAGAGAAAAAAACATAACGAAACAGAAGAGGTAGGGTGGAGGGATGGGTGGAGGGCGAGGACGCAAAAACATATCCATGCACGTAACAAGGAAGCACGCGCGTTTTACATTACCCTCTGGAGCAAACAATCGGGGAACACAAATCAGAAATTAGCAAGAATGGATCCAAAACAGGGCATGCACTACAGCTAAATGAAAAACTAACGCAGGAGGGGGAGTCGATCAACCATAGAGATGCGAGAAAGCTATGCAGCGCAGTCCGGTTGAAAGTCTTATACAATTAAAGGACATGAGGACATGTCCTTTAAGGACATGTAAACGATGTCGAACACTGCTCCTGAGGTAATCCTCAGGAGCAGTGTTCGACATCGTTTACATGACAGCACGCTCTTGAAGAAAAGAAACAAGCATGCATCTATTACAGATTGAAAATCAGATCTGATTACAGCACCCAATAATGGCTGCCAAACGATGCATGCCATCACAGACAAGCTAGTGTTACATGTAATTAGCAGCGCTCTGATTTTACGCCAAATGCAGCAGATGGATGTGACCTACACGAGCAGTAGTGTCTAGTAACGAGATTTGTCATGCGAGATACCTGACTGTTTCAAGACAAGCAAAACACAATTTTCATGAACCTTGTCTTCGTATGATATGCATGGACTAGCTGTGACGATGCAAATAGGGCCAATTATGAAACACTCGTTTGGCATCATTTTTCCTAATCGAAACAGGTCATTCGGCACAGTTTGTGACATGCGAAATAATGGCAAAATCACAACGCTATTTCAAGAAAAGCTGCGCAGTGCTGAAGGCTCGAAAGCTTCGACAAATGCCGTGAATAATAAAAGGTAAACTAGGAAGTCTGAACAGTCGGCTTCCCAACAGTGCATGTGAGCAGTGCCGAAAAGAAGACTTTAGCTACAGCCACCCAAACGCATTTTTTTTTTATTAATTGTCAAACACACTAGTCTACGTCCAGGCAGAAAAGTGGGTTACCTGAGAGCCGGTGTTTAACAAGTACGCAGTTGCGCTGCATGACGCGCGGGCATATAAACTTCAGAACGCGCAACAACAATCGGCAAGGTTTTGACAACTATCAACTGCGTGATAACGGGCACCCCACTAGACTTCGAAACGAAATATATACTACCTGAGTGCGGGCGATTCAGGGTCTAAAAGAACCACGGAAGTAACGTTGTGCGCAGCAGGCGAGGTGCCAACTCGACACATATATCGCGTGTGGCGCGCCAGCATCATGCAACAACACGCGCGCCTGACAGCGGTCGTAGCATCGCCGCTGGCATCTGAACTTTGCGTGCGAGGCGCGCTAAAAGCAATAAAGAAGCAAGAAAGAGCATTCGAGATAGAGCAGCCACAGGCCACACGCGAAGCCAGCTGCCTCGATTAGAAAAGCGGCAGCTGCATGCCAAGTGACACGCCGCAGAGCGGAAACGGTCGCGTCGCAAGCATACGGCGCCGTACTACTCGATCGTTAACGTACATTTTGTCCTCCTCGAAGTAGCAGTTCTCTTCGAGATCCAGCATGTTTGCGATGACTTCGGGGCTCCGAGAAGGCGCCGGCGATGTTAAGAGACGAGAAGAAACCGCGAGTGATGGACGTTTTCACGGGTACCGCACCATTCGCGCAGCAGCAACCTGCGGCATGGAACGAACGGCACCGCCACGCTCCTACCCGCGCAGCACGCAGCAGTTAGTATTGAGGGCACAGGAGGGCGTAACTGCTCATTTCATCTCTCTAGGGTGAAAGCAAAACCGAAACCTTATTGTTTGTACCCTTGAATGGAAGAGAATTTGGAGAGCTCTTGACGAAAAGACAACTTACCGCCGGCAGGGACCGAACCTAAAACCTTCGGACTTCGAATAAAACGCCCGATGATTTCGAGCGCGTTATCCGAAGGTTGCAGGTTTGGTCCCTGCCGGCGGCAAATTGTCTTTTCGTCCGATTACACCACTTCCTAGTTCTCATTCACTTTTTTTCAGAGGCAATAGTAAGATGATCTTGAAGATCTTTTGCATGGGAAACAGAATATTACAGTCCATAACAGTATTATCTTATTATACGCCCTTTAGGTTGTCATAAAGCAGTAATTTTTAAATGATAGCACCATAATCATGGAGGAAGCCGTAAGTATTTACCTTCAGCCGTTCATTCCTTACGTGAGCTCTATCATTCATATGTACTTTAGTGTCACGTGACTATTAGGCGAAGAACGAAAACATGGCAGCCAATGCGAAAGCGGGCTCTTCGAAGCAAACCTCGAAGGACCAAGTGGACGACGAACTCGTTGAACTGTTGGACGACAACGCTGAAGTGGAACTCGATGACAGCATCACGCGCACGGCGACGTTCAAAGCGGTAGGCGGTGTTTGTTCATCCTCAAGTGTTCCCGTGTAATTTGTTCAAAAACACTCTGCGCAGTTTGTTTTCATCGGTCTGCGGCCCGCAGGCATTTCTTTGAAAACTTGGAGGCACAAACAAACGAGGACACGAAAGCTATCTTTTTCTCCTGTTTCCTTTTCTCTTCCTGTTGCTCTCTATTTCTATCTTTTTTTCTCTTTTTGCCTTGCACTGTTTTTTCTATATCTTGTTTGTGTCTCTTTCTCACTCTTTCTGTGCCCTCCTCCGTCTTTCTATCTTTTATATCTTCATTCCCTTTATTTATCACTATTTTTCTATTTCTCTTTCTTTCTATCACTTCCTTTCTCTTTTCTCTCTCTCTATTTCACGTGATCCACTTTGCCGAGCACCAAAGTTGCCATCCTCTTCGAGTTTTCGTTTAACGCACGCACCTGCTGTACTCGGTAGTGGGGCTTGCCCAATTCTTGTGGCGCATACCCACCGAGGCGGTTTTCTGCGGACGCCAAAGTTTTAACAGTCGGCTTAAACAGCTTCGCTGTTGAGACAGGAGTTCAGCCTGTGATAATGCTTGCATGGTCACTTTCTGCAGTGCTTCCTGGAAATATTTGTGATATGTTTCGATCATTTGATGCCATTGACCTCGTGCTCGAATCGCAAAGCGTGCGAGGGTACACTCGTTTTCACTATACCCTGGTCACTCTTATGCACGGAAACTTGCCTGTTTGGATGATTGCTTCGTTTTTCATCAATTTCCTTTGCCATAATGTACTTTATATATGTGAGGTGTTCTCTCCAGCGTGGTTCATCAATAACTGTAATAACTTGATGGCAAGCAGCACAGTGAACGTCAAAGTGTGTTTGGTTGTCATCAGCACATTGAACATCAACCATTTGCGGTCCGTTATCGGGTCACTACCAGCAACGCTACACAACCGCAGCAGCTTGTGGTCGGGCACTGCTCAACAAATTGTTTCATGGTTAATTCAACCTCATTCCATTATGCGTTCATCTCTAAATGAGTGAGTAAACTTCTTTTACTTGTGTTTTGTTTGCTTTAGTTTCACACTGGATGGGATGGAAGGTTGGTAAAGGTTTCGAACCACAAAGGGTCAAAGTGTATTTGGTTATCAGCAACACATTGAACATCATAGTGTATTTGTTTATCAGCATGCATATCACCATGAATTGCCAAAAGAAATGGCCATACTTAATGAATATATTCAGCAAGAGGACATGAAGGAGTTCTGAGAGGATTAAAATTGCGTGCATTCGACTGTCTCTGACTGCCTGAGACGTACACTGCATACGGAATGCTCAGTGGCTGAATGCACTGCATTGGGAGGTGTAGGACTGTCACAGACACATAATGGAAGAGGGCCAGGAAGAGAATAATTTGAGGTGTTTCACATGCCAAAACTGCAGTATGGTTATTAATGAACAGGACTAAGAAGGTTTGGTGGCCTCGAACAGGCCAGGCGAAGGAGGAGCAGCAGTTCTCCTCTCCTAACCGGTTCTTCCCTCGCCTACTCAACTTCCTCACCACACGGGGAAGAGGAGGGCGAGGAGAGTGAAGAGAAAATAATAAAGAAGCGAGTTGAGGGTTGGGATTCACACGGTACGGTTGTTTTTCTTTACCGCACGTACTCACGTCCCAACAAAAGTGTTACTTCTTTAGATAATGTAAGGGCTTTGTATGATTATGCTGCTCAGTAATGGCATTCTCTTTGATTCAAGTTTGTGACACAGTCATCAAAGCCTGCATGACCTAAATAGGTGATACTCTATTTCTTTTTTTGAATAAACATTGTGGCAGGTGCTACGGCTAAAAATGAAGGAATGCCTGACACCACATAGCACCGATACTTATGCATTAACTTTCGAGTGGAGTGTATTTTGCTTTGTCCACTTAGGTCCTCAGGCATTTCTTGCCTGTCAAAAAGTGCAAGATAGGGCTCCAGGTG
Source organism: Rhipicephalus sanguineus (assembly GCF_013339695.2). Classification (NCBI taxonomy): domain Eukaryota; kingdom Metazoa; phylum Arthropoda; class Arachnida; order Ixodida; family Ixodidae; genus Rhipicephalus; species Rhipicephalus sanguineus. The sequence continues at coordinate 100,233,414 of NC_051182.1, read as the reverse complement.
ACATCAGCGACACACTCACCTGGCTCACTCTCGTGGTGCAGCCAAATCATGGGCATTACATAATCCTCCAGGCCCATTACCAACCGGGGACCCCAGCATAAAAAATGGTTGAATCACACACAGCATGCACTACCAAGTCATGACTGGCAGCTTACCGGGATACACTCAAACGTCGTTATAACGAACACGGATATAACGAATTATCGGTTATAACGAAGTAAATGAAGAATAGTCTTGTAATAGCTACAGTGTTACAAATAAACATGTATAACGAATTTTCGGATATAACGAAGTTATTTTCGTGGCAGATGCGACTTTGTTATAATGAGGTTTGAGTGTATGTGCGAAGAAAACTACGGTCATTACATTCTGCTGGTGCTTATGTACAAGGCAAAAACTAGAAGGTTGACAAACAAGGTTGAGAAAAAGTGAAGGACCATGCAATGAAAGACAAACTGAAACGTGTGCGTGTTGGAAGACTGGAAGGCGGCAGTGTTTGTTTATAGAGCAAACAGGCCTAGCCAAGATTCTAGTTGAAATTAACAGGTTGCTAGAGCTAGGCAGACAATGAAATGATTAGGACAGTTCCCCAGTAGTAAATTAGAGCTAGACATTGGGTCCCATGTGAGAGAAGGCACAGAGCATGGCACAGAATTAAATGGTGTGGTGCAAATATTATGTTTCTTTATTTTATTTATTTATTGTACCCTCAAGGCCTGAGGGCAGTACGAGGGGAGTGATGAATGGGAAATGACTTACAACCGTTGGGTAGTAATGCTACGCAGCAAGAAAGTAATACAGTAGTGTAGTAAAACAATGCATTAGTAATACCTATATGCACAGTAAAGTTAGGTAATGCTTTGCGCAAAGGACTGTAAGTGCTAATATAAAGAAACAAGGTAACATGATATTAATTCCTGTATATACAATGTTAGGTAATTTGTGCTGAAGGACTTGACAGCAAAATGATAAATATAACATGCTGAAATTTCCTAGTTAAACAATGTTAACTACAGCCTTGCAAAAGTGTTTATCATCGATAGCGACAATGTCATTGGGAAGGTTGTTTCATTACGGGGATGTTCTGGGGAAAAAGGAGTGACTGAAAGTCTTGGTATTTCCTGTTTGAATTCTGACTTTGTAGTGATATGGTGTGATAAGTATTGTGGCTGTGAAATGAAGTCGTTTTGAAGAGATGGATGGTGATAAAACTTGTGAAACAATGTTAAGCTTGCTATTTTCCTACAAGATGCTAGTGACGGAAAGCATAAGTTAGCTTTCATTTAAGTTATACTGGAGGTACAGTTATAACTAGGAGAAATGAATCAAACTGGAAGTTCATTTCATTAATCAAATTGGGAAGTTAGCAGCTATAAGATAGGGTCATCTGGCACTGGACAGAGGCTAGGAAGTACACCATTGTTAACAATGACTTTCTGTTGCCAAAGAACTCTATTCTACAACATTTGGTCTTTTACTAGAAATTTTTTAACTATTGATCAAGTCCTCATTTATGGATGCAACGCTGAGCAATTATCAGGAAAGCATGATGTTTTGCTTCAAGCGAACTTTAAATTTCCTCGCAGTATGTCTTAAAACTAACCCAATTTCTGGCTATTTATGAATCCTAATGCAGAAAACCATCCAGGAGCTGATGAAGTTGAACTTTGAAGACGACAAGATAAGAAGTGAGTCGCATGCTGATTTTCTTAAACATGAATATATATTTGCTGCTTCCTCATTTCTTTACTTTGTTTGACAGCAATGCACCCTTCCTCTGCTTGGCAATAAATTTTTGCATGCACCCCTTGCTAGCTGAGTTCGGTTGTCAAGCGGTAGTTTCAGGTACATGAATTACTCGCACATTGAACACGGAACCTTCTTACAGCAGAGCTGTTATGGTCGAGGTTTGCCATGTGTCGTAGATGGAAAGTTATCATCACTATGAACAGGCACGTGCTTAATTACCGCCCAAGCGTTCTGTGCAGATGAGTAACAAGAGAAGCTGAAACGGGCCCAGCAGCTCTGCTGTGACCCAGCCTTGCGTGACTTAGTGCACGCTGCAGTAATTTTTAAATGTATGCACAAATAATGACACTGCAATCTTGGAACAAAGAAAAACCACTCATGTGATCAAAAGCTAGACCATGAACAGTCAATGAATGATATTTCAAATTTCGACAGTGTCCATCTTACGCAAGTCTCGTCATAATTTACAGTTCGATATCTAGGAATTAAATCTTTTGGCATCTACTTTGTCAAAGTTTGGCAGCATACTTTTCTTTGAAGATCCTGCACTTAATTTTTTTTTGTGCTGTGCTCTTTTATGATTGCCCTCATTGAATAAGTTGCTCATAATTGTGCGCATTAGGAAGTGAGACACACTTAATTGAAGCTGAAGCTCCTTCGAATGCATCTACATGTCTGTCGTGCTTTAAATTATTATCCGCTTTTCAGAGCAGCTGTTCTCTGTATTGGAACACATCTGTGCTTCGCATTGGAGAATGTTAAGGAGTGAGCAGTAACAACAACCTTCAGAGTGATCTAGCACATTTGTGGTCCTTTCTTCTTTTTTATAAGTAAAGAATGTAAAATTTGTGAAACCACATCGCAGTATGACTATACAGCAGCAAGAGTGACATTTTCAACCGTAAACACTGCAGATCCTTGGGTAGCCTCATTGAAGGGTTTTTTCAAGCTTCGAAAGCCTAAAAAAGGCTAACTATTGTTTGAACGTCTGTAGTGAAACAGTGCATCAATTAATTAAAGAATCATAATATCCTTCACGCAACATTGTTATTAACTCTAATGCTAAACAAGCTCTTGCACATTACGTCATTATTCCTTCTCGGCAGGTTTTAATATCGGGCACATTGATTCAGGTTCATTATGATGCCTGTGGAAGTCAGTGCCTTATGCACAGTTCTGTGTTGTCCATCTCTTGCACTGCTGTCACAATGTTTCTTCTCACTCCATGCTCTCAGTCAGTGCCGATGCCGTCAAGCTACTTGCAGAGCTCTTCCGTGTGCTTACAATGGGTGAGTATTGCTTTCTAACCTCACCTTGAAGCACACTTAAAGTGGTTATCAGCTATAAGCATTTTCATTTCACCTGCCATTGTATCTCACTGACAGTGACCTTGCACTTGCGAGCTTAAGCTCGCCATTTCGATCCTAGCCATGACAGTCAAATTTCGATAAGACCCAAACAGAAATAGTAACCAATGAGGTCAAAATAATCTATTTCCCCATGCACTCATGGTTTCATCATGTAAAACCCTATTGTTCAATTAACTTCTTTCACCTCTCATTGTAACCACATTTCGGTTCATTATTTGCAAGAAATGGCTAGTCGCTTTCATGACCTTTGCATATTTGCATTGTTTCATTCAATACCTACATGCAGAATGTTGATAAATGTTTAATAATTGCTTGAACATTTCTACAGAGACACCAAAAGTAGTGGCAACTAATTGTCACCTCCTGGGTAGCCTCCACTGTCTCAGCTTTTCGTGATTAGTCTGAACGGTTTCACTTATGGCATGCCCACGTCTTCATGGATATTTCACCACTTCCTGAATGGGTATGCTCTTGCATAGAGAGGACGTGAAGTGCTGCTTTAATATTCTTTGCATGAAAGATCCTTTTAGGTGTACAATCTTCATTGCTTTTTCATTAATTTTTCCCACTATTTTCAGTTAGACTAGTGTATTTAACTACGTTTTTGAAGCAGAACAATTGATAAAAAAGATCATAATGTTTTTTTGTTTTACAAAAAAAAAAGCACGTAAGTATTCAAGAAACACCAGGTGATTTTCTAACAGCACTAAATGTGATTGTAACATTAGCAAACATGTAAATCCAACTTCTAAATTGTGCGAATTGACTATATTAGGCTACAAAGGTAGAGTAGATGTTCTACATCTGTTGCCATATGCCACTTTGCAAAAAATGTTGTAAAGGCCCATAAAGCAGAAACTTTTGTCTTGCCATTCCCCACATGGCTTGATCTGGCTTAAGCTAAGCTTAAGGTTATTATAGGAAGAAATTGAATGGTGGCACTGAGCTCTAAGGTGTCTTTAAGAAGCTTTTTGTGGAATAGCTATTTATTAAAATAGTATTGAGGTTCTTTCGTGTTCTTTCTTAATAAAATTTCATTTCTAACAACGCGCGCATGTAAATGTAAACGTGTTACACTTACCTACCCATCCATCCACATACACACTCGTATGTGTGTGTGTGGGTTGTGTGTGTGTTACATATACATGCGTACATTGTTAGCAATTCACACATGTATATATTATTTGTGTGTGTGTGTGTGTGTGTGTGTGTGCGTGCATGATCTTGTTGACTGTTCCATTGTAACAGAAGCACCATTCCCTAGATGAGCTGCCTTTAATCCTCTTCGTTTGCTTCTGTCCTCACACTCGCCAAGTGAACACCCAAGCCGCAATACCACTTTGCAACTTAATTCGTTACAATATGTGTACATATTTTTAAAGCGACATTTCAAAGCTAACATTGTTTATAAGGGTTGCCATTTATTCCTACTAGGAGTACGCAAAGGTTTCATAGTGCCTGTTGCTTCTTACGGATTTTAAATTACAAACTTCAGAGGGGTGTCTTGCTGGGTGTAGCGCGCTCCTTTTCTGTGTCGGTGTTTTCTGCTCTGTGTTGAATGATGTTAAATTACAAAGAATGCACGATTGGAGGAGTGACATTGAAAACTGTATTTCACTACCAAAATATGAACACAAAGTGCTTTGTAGAGTATGCTATAGGATATTTCAAATGCAGTCATGATCATATGTGTGAAACACTTAATAGCTGACATGCTCTTTGCTTTTTTCCATGCAGAAGCGGTACACAGAGCCTCCGGTCAAGCAAAGGTGTGAGCTTCAAGTCTACACTTTTTCATTCTCATGAACTAATCTGTTCTCGCTATGTCTATTTTGGCACAGGTGTTCGCTTGGCTTCAATAAATAAAAGCTATATAATGCGTGTTATTTTTGCCTATAACTGAGGATAAGTTTGGCAGTGCTTGACTAGTCTCTGCATTGTAACCAGAAATGCTACAGTTATGCACAGGGCTGGGCAAAGATACTTTGAAATTGTATCGCGATACGATACAAGATACTGAGGAAAAAAGTATTGGAGATACAGATACAAGATACTGCCGCAATAATTGTATCCGATACGATACTTGGCAATTGTATCTTAAGATACTTCGATACATTCTCAAATTTGTTGATATACATCCATACAATGTTGCAGCAAATGCCTATACACGAGAATGTATGCTTGAAAATTTCCTAACCGGGCTGACCTATTTTGTTTCACTTGAATGAAATGTCTGTTAGTATCTTAAAAGTTTCGCCCTTCTTGCTCAAAGTACATTAGTTTCCTTCCAAAACAACTTATTGGGGCTTGTTTTAGCTTCTTCACAGGACAACTCTTTATACACTTCGCTGACAGCGGTTCTTGCTTGTCATTTTTAATTGATGGGAGTCGCTGCTCAGCTTGCCGACCAGCTAGCGGGTTGCCATATAATCACAATACCGTCAACAAGTAACCTTCGCAAATACCGGCCGGTGTGGACTTTTACCTTGTCCGTAAAAGACAGTTTGCACAATACCATATATCCGGACAGATGTACAGCAGCAGCAACGCTGGTGGCGACATTTTTTTTTGGGGGGGGGGGGGGGGGGGGGGGGGGGGGGGGGGGACGCATGGTGTATACGGGGTTTGAGAGCGTTCGCTAGCGGCCCGGCCGGCTCACATGACCGTCTCCGTCCCATTTGTTTTTATTTTCTAAATAAGTATGTTCGTGAGCTACACAGACATATGACTGGTCTCAAGCATTTCTTTCGTGAGGAACACGTGGTCACCATGTGCTGAGACATAATCGTGGAACAAAGACTATATTTCAATCCGCGTCCAGATTTCACTCGTTGTGTACATCGGTATCGATGTTTCTCGAATCCTGACTCCAAATCCCCTTCAGAAATGACCTATATATGAGATATTGGAAAGGCTTTCTTTCAAATGGCAACGCCATTTTGTTCAAACTCTCTCCGACCCCACCGTCATCACTGTCCCGGCCCTTGGAGCTAAATTTCGCGACTGCGGCCCGCCGACTATAAGCTGAGTTTGAGACCCCTAGTGTATACGTAGATGACGTAAAACTGCAATGAATTTCCATGTTCTACTTAGCTGCTGGCGTAAGGGATTCTTTGTTGATATACTCACTAACGTAGAATATTTTAGCAATTTTTCTTCAACGAGAGAACATGTGCAACACAGAAATGTCTCAGACGTATTGTATAGTTGCACAAAGCGTCGCAGGACACCGCCGCTATTCGCGCTATTGCCGCTTATAGCTTCCATTACATGGCGATTAGTAATACGAAAAATATTTAAGGAGGCCTAAGACAAGAAAACAAATATAAGTAAAATAGAGAGGTGGTTGTGTATCAAACATTCACATTGAATGAGTACAGAAACACAATATAGACGGCGCCCTTATTAGCTATCAGCATGAAGTATCGTCAACTTACCTGTTGAGACAATAGAAAATTCAGTGCCTATGGAGAATTGCCTGAAACGACTCGTTGGGACGCTCATGAGTAAAACGGAACATTCAGTAAAACAACGTTTCTCGAATCCCCTTCCTAGCAACTTTAAGATGGCTCCTAATGATTTCCGTTATTATAACGAAAACTCAATTTCGCTATTTTCTTGAGCGGTAAGCAGAATATTTTGTACTGTATATTCCAGGCACGCCCACATAATAATATATTTGTTTTCAAAATCGCCTTGGCAATGTGTAAATCTGTAAACAATAGTAGAAATAAAGCAGACAGTTAGAAAAATAAAGCAGAAATCTTATTTTGGGAGCGCGTTACAAAAGATATACTGCAGTGACCAGACCGGAAAACCAGTGCAGCGACCTAGGTAATGTATGCGATTCAAAATGACAGCTAAGAAAGCACTTGTGCTAATAATCAAATTATGATTTCATAAATTCTTTGAATAAATGTAGATGAAAGTGAAAAATACGGTACGCCAAGATATTTTCTCTTAGGTAAACGCTTGCTCTATTAGATCTAGCATCAGTACCAGTGGTGCTAAAGTTGTTAGAATCTTATTTGCATATAAGTTAATTCATTGCATGCAGGTCAAACTTACATCCACGAGATCCTTCAAATCGCTGATATGTAAAATGCACGCGACGCAAAGCAACCCCATTCTTGCACGCATCACATTTCGTTACGGAGCAAGACGCAAGAGAATCTTCAATAGAGAGTTTTAGTGCCAGGGACCCCAAGCGGCCTGCCTACGCACGCTCTTGCGTTCCTTTGTACTCCCAGCCGCATCCACGGAGAATACAAAGGAACGCAAGGGCTTACGTACCCAAGCCGCTTTGGGGCGGCGGCACTAAAACTCCCTAATAACGACACTGTAACAACATCAGAATTTGCGTGATAGACGCCGCACGCACTGGAGTACGCGGTGCAAGACAGTGGCTAAGAGCAAGTGTCGCGGTATTGGCGCAACTAAAAAGAAAAGAAATCGAGAGAACAAAAGGTACGTGGGCTGGGCGTAGACGTCCGCGTGCTTGTCTTCCTGATCTTCTACCCTCACCGTCACTGCCCTTAGACTTATTCAGATGGCTTAGTGGCACCAGTACCAGCGTGAGAATCGGAGCTTGGCCAGCGATTATTGTTTCGCGTGGTTGTGTTGCGATAGAAGTATCTTGTATCTTAAGATACACGATACATTATCGAATGTATCGGAAATACAGATACAGATACTCGTCTTTCGAGACGTATCGCGATACAGATACAAGATACCCATAGAGTATCTAAGATAGTATCTAAGATACATGTATCTTCGATACTGCCCAGCACTGGTTATGCAAAACAGATGCGATTTATAACTCTTCTGCATGACTTTGAAGCCAGATACTATTTTGTTTTCTGGCAGCCTTTTCTGCTCTGGCTGGCTTCGAGTACACATCCTTGTCCTAGGGGTACAAATTTAAGGGTATCGGTCTGAACTTTTTGATTGCCAATTATTCTATCTGTAGTACCACAGGTATCCTGTCTTGTATTTTGTACTCCTCTAGTATTATTGGTAACTATAAGAATCTTCCATGTATAGTAAAATCCTTCGGGGTGTGGTCCTCTGTCCTTGTCTAATCAGCACTGTAGCTTGTCAATGATAAACCCTTTTAGTATGCTTCACTGCCTCTGCCGGCCTTATGTTGCATTGCGTTTGTTGCCTTCTGAACAGTTGATTACTATATCATTACGCTGTTGTGTTCCCATGTATCGCACTGCTACAGCAATTGCATGGCATTATTTATAGCAGCATCTTTCGTTACAATACTCTCTCATGAATTAGCCCTTGCATGTACTTTGCTCTAAACAGTTTCTTTTATTGCAGCGTTTCATGAGATCAGCGATGTGCTGGAAGAATACTATACTGTCTCCATTGTGTGTTCAGTGAAAAGTTTTTTGATGAGCAAAACATAATTCTTCTTTAAACTTAATAGTGTAGAATAAAAGCTTGCATTAGGAAAGCATCTCGCCTCGTGGTGTTCAAATGCTGAACATAACATTTTTGGTTCCCTACCCTGCCGAAATGGTTGCATTTCGAGATGGATCTTACAATAGTTGTTCAGCGCTGTTTACATGCACCACGTACGCCAAAGACTTGGGCGATAACCTAAACTAGAAACCTCTATTAGTCATCATAGTGGTTGAAGCGTGTTCATATGCCAGACATTCTTTGGTGAATAAGCAGGGTGTCTACCGACCGGGAAAACCGGGAATTCTCAGGGATTATGGGTAGTCTGGAAATTCTCAGGGAAAACTCAGGAAAATTGTGCTCCTATCAGGGAAAATCCACAGCATCTTTATTGAAAGGCGACGAAAGTCGCGGTAGTGCTTGCTCGATATTTTGTGAACGCATTTTTCAAATCAGACGGCCGCTGCGGCTGCGGGGAAGTGGCGCACCTTGATGCTGTCATCGCCTTCGGAGCGGTGAAGTGGGAGAGAATCCGGCTAATGCGTGGCATGCGGGAACCGCGAACCACGACACATCGTATGGCGCAATGTTGTCAGGATGTTCTGGGAGTACGCGGTGTAGTTCTGTAATCTTTCTCGCGCGTGCTGTGCGTTAGCGCCCGATATGGTGTTTTTGTTATCGCCGCGTGTCAAGTAACAAGCATGATTAGTTGTAGAAGCGGTAGCAGTAGATGTAACGAGCTTGAGTTATCTTGCAAGCGATCGCGATCGCGTAGGAAGCGGATGTCTTCGACAAGGCTCGTATCTGGCAAGCCATCCCGATCGGCGAGAAAAAAGACGCTTGTTGGCTGTTATCGGAGAGCTCACTCGCTCTGATCCCGAGCTTCAAAGATGCTATTTAGGACTCCGTGAAGAATATAATAAATTTCCAGGCAAGAGCTAGCGTAACTCACAGCAAGTGAAAGCTTTTTTATTTCTTTTTTTCCCGATGAGGGCACTGCTGAAACAAGTTTTAGGCAGTCGACTGAAATTTTGGGGGGCTGCAGCTGGCAATTACCAGCCACACCACGTGGGTGTTTGCTACAAAGCCGAATTACAAAACTTTTTAGAGCCATGGCATAGCGGCGACCGAAATTCGCGACACCGGCACGGGTCCCATTGCTCGATTCGGCGCGCGATGTCGGAAAGCAGTAACGTTTCCACCATAATCGTATGTGCCGTAATTCAGGCTGTTGCCGTGCTTTCATGCTATCTTAGCCCGCAGCTGTATTGCTTTTTTTTTTTGCGATATCAATTATATGGACACTCCGACGCGAATTTTTTGCCTTCGCCATGATCTTCCCTATCAAGTCCAAATCGCGATTACATCACCCCGCGCGTCGTATGATCCATGCGCGAGTGAAAGCGCGCGAGCGCTGCCGACGAACGGGGCTTAAGCAGAGATGAAACGAGCCGACCGTCTCGTTCGCGCGATGGGCACATGGTGATAGGAGCCGGTGGGTTGGGAGGGGGGGTAGGGGGCTGCGTGAGTCCGAGAGGAAGTGCGTACTTTGTACCAGCGGGCGTGGTCGCGTGCGCCGCGGTATCTTTAGTGGGGATCAACATACGGCTCATACCTTTGTAGGTGTTGTGCTCTAATTGCAAAACTTCCGTTGAAGCCATAGCAGTGGCAGATCCCGGGGGGGGGGGCAGTAGCGGCGATCGCCCCCCCCCCCATCAAGCCAGCCCCCGCCCCCTCCCTTCAGTGCCTGTCGTCCACCTCCTTTGTCAGGCTTGCTTGTCGAGTTTGCCCCCTTTGTCAGGTTGCTTTGCCTGCCACTGTCCAAAAGGGGTAAAGAGAATCTTGTCCCTCCTCTCTACCTCTCATTGCTCTACCCTTTCCTGCTTCCCTATGCACATTTACAACGAAGGCTTCTTAGGCACTGCCATAATCCCCTCTGGGCTGTTGTAAATATGCGTGACCCACCAAAATGCACTGCTGAGCGTTGGCTTCAGCCTTTGTACCCCCCCCCCCCCATTATGTACCTGATTCCGCCCCTGAGCCATAGATCATAGATAGGGCACTTCTCTTAGTGCAGCGGCTGCGTTTCCTGAAGGAGCGAGCTGCTAGCCTATATTCATATAAAATTCCTCTTTGTTGCTATCGGACTTACTATTTTGCTCTCGCGGTGAAACTGACTCTTTTTTTCTAACGTGGGATGGTTTTCGATGTTGTGCGTTCGTGGAGAGCAAATAGTTCGGTTGGACAACATGATAGCAAAGGCGTTGCATTGCTCTGGGCAACGCGCGAGGATTTGACAACAACCCGCAGCAGCAGAACAAGCGCCATTCCACAGTGCATTAAACCCGCATTTGTTTCGTCTTTACATGTGACACTCTGGCAGGGCATCTAACTGTGACTGCTGCATCTCAGGCTCAACAAAATTGATTTTTTTTCACGCAAGAAATAAAAAAAAGTTTTTTCATGTTGCCATATTAGTCGAGCATTCTTGTGGCCTTTTCAGTTTAAGATTAATCCTTCAGTAACTATGCCTTGCATGAAAGGTCGAATTTCAGTTTAACGAAGTTTCGATATAACGAAGTGAGTTGCCGCTTTTACCAACTTCACTATATTGAGGTTTATCTGTTCTATGTACTATTCAAATGGGATTAAGTCGTTTTCATTTTCTAAAATGTGTATTAGAGAGTGACATCATCGAGCGATATGGTCTCTACCCATCTTGACATAAAACAAAGTTCTGTTTCACTCAGGGAATTTCAGCAAAAACACTCAGGGAAAACCTGCAAAACTCAGGGAATTTAGAAATGTCAACTCAGTAGACACCCTGATAAGTGAATTGGACATAATTTCAGGTCCAGTGCGACAGTGTTGTGACGACAGAGCACCTGGAGAAAATTCTTCCGCAGTTGGTGAGTGTTCTTAATTGCATACAGTTAGCTTGTAAAATTAGGGCGCATGACATAGGTCATTCATTAAGTTAGCTTGAAGCCGTTTGAAAGCAGGCTTGAAGTTATATTGTAGAACGGAACACTTGTCCAGCCGGTAAATATGTTTAACGACTAGAGGCCGCATTTTTAAGCACTAAAAAGCTCATTTTAGGCGCCAAAAATAGGCAGGCAAAACAATGTTTTAGGCTTCCAAAATCATAAATACAGGCACAATAAATTTTCACATAAATGCAAATAATTTCAAACCGAGACGTGCGCGACCTCTATCAACGACAGGAAAACAATGTTATTGCTTAAGATGGCACAGAGGCACCAACATTTGAACCTAGTGTGTTTTGTCCCACACGGTTCGCACTCCCGTGTTCTGCAGAGTGAGTCAAGTGTCCACTGTCGAATCAACACACTCCTGAGTGTTTTTCCGGCATTACTGAGAAGTGCAGAGCATGGCAGGAGCAGACAACCGTATTGCTAAAAGACCAGAAGGGAGGGATTCCTCCTATTGGCCGGGTCGAATTGCATACAGCCAGTTTCTCCCCTGGCAGTGAACCACTGGCGTAGCCAGGCAGGGGGTTCAACCTCCCCCCCCCTTCCCCGAAACTTTTCAGTTTTGCAAACGCATGCACGAACATGTATAAAGTATGGTTGTCCCCCCGCCACCGCCCCCGCCCCCTGAAACAGATTTCTGGCTACGCTACTGCAGTTAACACCTTAAAACGTAAATTACAAACAAAACAAAAGCTGCGTGCACATCACATTTTTCTTTCTTTTTTTTGCTCTTCACTCTCTTTTCCGCTGACGGCTCTCCGCGGTTTCGCATTCGTCAACCGTTCGGGCAATGTCAGCGCAGCGGCGAATGCTCACCAGCGTGTCCCGCTTCACTGCTGCTAGCAGTTGTTGGTTAGTTGAACTAGAGGACTAGATTGAGCCCCACGGTTCCCAACACTCAATCTTACGCAGTAACATGAATAACGGTCTCAAACAGCACCCAGGAGCGAAACTTGAGGCTAAATAGCGCCATATAAGCGCCAATTTTGAAAATAGGCATTTGTAAGCATTTAGGCACGAATGCCAAAAATAGGCATTTATAGGCACTGTAAAAACACAATGAAAGCCCTTCTTAACCTCTGATTCATGCTCATATATCAAAATGGTGCGATAGGAGCGCAAGGAAAAAAATAGGCATTTGCCTAAAATCCAGTCTCTAGTAATGACTACATTTTACACAAAAAAGAAACGTGAAAGGTGTTGTGATATGGAGCACTACATTTTATAGTGGTGGCAGTTCGATCCTTTGAAAGAGAGACCACTAGAAAAATTTGCTAGCAGATTGTTTTTGGCAAGAGTATGTGCTGCATTCAGTAGGATCACTAATAGCTTAACCCCTTAACTGCTTTGGACGAGCAGAGCTCGTCCTAGCGGAACAGGTACTCCCCTCTACCGTTCAGGACAAGAGGCGCTCTTCTACAGCTTAGATTGCGTGTAATCCACCAGATGGCAGCATTTACTTGACAATTTATTTTGCTCCTGCGGAAACAGCGCGGTTTTTGTATGAAAAGATGGCTTGCGGTGGCGGCCACCCATGCATAACTGGCTCGTCAACATGAAAAAAAGGCTTTTCATTTTCGTCATCTTCTTCGAGTGATGATCATTCGGATACAGATGTTTATCTTGTGTCCGGAAGTGAAGACAGCGAAGGCGGTGAATTGAGCATCTCCTCCGGTGATGATGAAAACAGCTCGGAAGCGAACATCGCGAGTGCTCGCCAGTGGATCCTGCTTGATGCGGACAATCCTCCTGTGAAGCCTCCTCGCTTTCCATTCTTGGCCATTACAGACAAAACTTTCAACTTGTCATCACCAGATGACCTTATGGAATATATTCAGCAGTTTCTTCAAAAGTGCTTCATTTGCTCTCGGAAGCGAGGAGAAAACGGGAAAAAGTTGAGAAAGGAAACTCGCTTTTGGTGCAGGAGCTGCAACAGGCCCCCTTTTGTTATTCCGTGTTTTGATTTGACTAAGTATGTGGTACAAATATTTTTTCAACATCGACAAGCTGCTCTTTAGTACAATCAGATTCGAAATCAGCAATAAAAAAATAGGCACTTTTTGTTGGGAAATTTTCAAAAAACATAAAGCACTTAAGGGGTTAAAGGGTGAGTAAACAGGCTCCGAATTTTTTTTACACCCCCCCCAAACAAGCTCGCCAATTCGTACAGTAGACCGCGGCGATCACATTTTCCGAATATTACAGCGCTGCGTGCCGCGCAGACCCTCCATTTCGAAAAACAATTGCAGCGCCTCTTTCCTTCGCCTGACCAATCCCACTTGTACGCACAATGACGCAAACTTGCCCACGGGCAACTTGACGTACCACTGAGCTCGTCGATTCGTCTACACCAGGTCTCAACAAGTTGACGTCAGTTCGTGTTCCCACCCACCGCTACGAAACTGCGCCTTGTTTCTTGGCCCTGCGGTGATACGGTTTCGGCCACGGAGTTGCCGTGCGTATATTCCTCACACTGCATGGCACCTGCACGCACTTGGCCTTCGACATGAGCAACACGTGGAGGGGCGGAAGCGTTGTTCAGTTGTCGGCTGCAAATCGAGCGGAGAGAGGGGGAATAGCTCGGACGGGACGGGGTTCTGCACGCTTTTCTCTCGCGCCCTTTCGTCGTCTTGGAAAGCAAGTACGCGTTCCTGAGCACTGCATTGTGAACTGTCACAAAGGTTTAAAAATACCGAAGAGCCGAAAACTGCCCGTCGAGTTACGGAGCGCGTGCGACAATGTAAACAATTAACGACCAGGAGCCACAGCAAGCGGAAACGCATAGCGACTGATTGAGCTCGCTGATGACGTCAGTTGTTGACGTCGTGTCAGGTTGGTGAAGTGGGCGGTGTCACAACGACGGGCTACGCCTTCCCCTCCCTGTGGCGGAGAAGGGTGGCAAGGCCGCACGAAAATTTGAAACCGGCTGAAACGGATGTTCTAACCCCTGTAACTTCCTTATTGTAGCACGTGCTCGCAAAATTCTTGCGGCAGCATGTTCACATAGCAAAAGTGCGCATATTTATCTTGATAACAATTTTTGGACCTCAGGGTTGTTTACTGGCCCTTTAAAGTTGGTTCTTGCAGCTCTTTGCATTTTCATTTTTATGTCTGTGAACTGATGGACCAGTGTTAGCACATTTTATTGTTACTCTAGCTGTCGTTGAAAACATATAATGAGTTGTGGTACATTTTCTCTCCTGGGAAGTGGGGCTTTGGCTATGGAGACTTTAGCCCCATCTCCAAGATTAGCACTGCCCAAAGAAAATCTCGAAAATGATGGAATAGACAAGGGTGGTTGAATGAGTTGGAAAGTTAGGCTTAGCTGACTTTTAAAAGTAAATTGATTTCAGTGTTTGGCAAACTAAGTTATTTTGTTGCAACAGTGTCTAAGTTTCAAAGCTTTACCACTGTTGTAATGAGAGCAATAATTTTCCAAGTTTTTTGCAAAAATGTGGCAGCTAAAGCTTGTTGGTAATACATTGTGCAGTAGAGCTCTGTGTGTCTGTTCTTTCTGTTCGTCTTGCGGTTTGCATTTCATGCCTAAAGATATTGCCAGACCAACTAGCTCAGATTCAAAACGTTCTTCAGCGCGTATCAGGGGCACTTGCTTCTGTGGTGCAGACCAACCTGTCAACTTTTCATGTGTCATTACATTTCGCATTCTTGGGATACTCCATGCACCTTCCAGTATCTAGCATATTTTCTCACATATAAGCCACCCGTGCATATTGGAAAATTAAAAAAAAAAGATCCCTGTATATTGCCACGAAGCTACATTCTTTGCATTGCTGTGAAGCACTGTCGTGAAGGCACCTTGCATTTAAATTTGCTTATTGCCCACACCCCAACTTTAGCTCTGAATTATCTGTATTTTTTGTGTGGGTTATATTCTAGAAAATACAGTACTGATTTCTCTCTGTGTTAACTTTTTTTTCCCCTGACTCACACTAACTTGAGTGACCAGGTGACCTAGTGTTTAATGGTAAGGCATGAGGCTGCTCAGCTGAAGTAACCTTCAGACCAAGTCTGTGTGTCAGGCTGTGTCACACTGCGTATGTGCCACTATTCAGTGAACCAGTTTTCTGCTAACTTTAGTCACCACTGCATGTGTCAACAGACTCATGCTGCTCATCAACAGATTTCTTTGAGGTTATAGGTACATGCTGATCTTAGATGACAAAAACATGTTCAGGCATTCTTTTTTAATGCATGCAGTGTTTTCAGCAACACTGCTAGAAAATGCAGTACATTTTAAGGGAAGCACAAACGACGTGCATAGCTCTAAATTTACGTGACACTTTTGGTGGTGAAAGTGTGGTGCTTCGCTGCATTGCTTCAGTATTCCAATTTTATGGAGTACTGACATTATATTTTAGAATTTAGTTTCTTTTACATTAACTGAAGGTTCTAGACATTTAATCATGGTTCTTAGGAAACAAGCAGCAGGTGTGAAATAATAATGCAAAAGCAAAACAGCTCAGATGACATGGCGTGTTTGTACTGTGTCTAGTTGTATGTGAAATAGCTGGGAACTGATTAGAAAAACCTGAATTACTAATTTACTTCTGCTATTCATAGTTATCTGCAAAACTCAGCCAGCAGAATTAGGAAGAGCAATAAAAGGATAGGCTACATACAGAGAAAAAAAGTTGGCTGTGTATCTGCGTGCTTCGCTGCAAATGTCATCGAAAGACGATAGTTTTCTGCCAGCCGTTTTTTTTTTTTTTTGCTGGCCGTTTCTGCGCCGTTTCAGTGCAGCCTAAGAAACACTAGGGTCTTTAGAATTACGTATCAGTGTATCTTCTAGTAAAGGAACACGCCACCTAATACTTACGTATTGATGTTGCGCCTCAGATATGCGTAATATTTGCTTTTTGATTGACAATGTTCACAAGTATGAATGCAGTTACCAGTTCAAGATGGCTGGGCGTTGAGCAAGTGCTTAAACTTTGGCTGGGTGGCTGAATCGTGTGACAGACACATCGTCATTAGCTTCATTGTCTTCATTAGCTCCATTCCGAGAAAGCTAGTGACCTCTAACTTTTCTGATGCTTTATGTGTGATACAATCCTGGCCATCAACATTTGTAAATACTGCAAGGTTCGACTTTTTTTTTCTTTTTCTACTTTTCATCTTGTAGGTGCTTGACTTTCCTTGAAGATCCCACCAACACAGGTCTGCTTCCATTCACCATGGCCACCTTGTGTGTTAAAAATACAGCTAAGGTTTTGAGGGCTGTTTCTGCATTTGTTTTTGTACAAAAGTGAACAGTGTATATAAGTTTTTGTTGATGGTCTGAACTACTGAAATAAAGTCAATTTATTGGCAATGGTCTTTTTCTTCTTTACCATGTGGGACATCAAAGGGTCACTAAAGTGAAACAATGATTTAGTTTAGGGTGATAAACTATACTCTAGGAACTAAGGTAACCACCAGCGATTTAAAAATAAATAAATAAGAAAATAAATGGCAAAAACACTAATTTTGCTACACCGTGGTCAGAAGTGTCACTTTTAAGTTTCCCGCCGAAATCTCCGACGTTGACGTCACGGAGTTCAAGATGTCTTTTGTTTTCGTATTTTGGCCACATTGGCTCAACAAAATTTTCTGAAACTTCGTATGTCAAGTCTCCGGCTCCCTCAGGAGACGTGACATTTCATTTTTACCCATTAGGAACTGCTTGGGCGCTAGTACATGCCCTCGAATCTATGACGTCATTGGACTGGTGCGGGTGGCGTCGCCACCCGCACTTTCATTTTGCGCGTTTTCTCGCCTACCAGGCGTCTCGCAGCAAGTGTGGTGTTTTATTGCGGTAGCAATTGTATGGTCACACTCGGCGAGTTTTTGCCGTCGCCGTCATGTTCCGTATATGTATGTACACACACACATATAACGCCGATAATATATATAATATTTATTTAGTGTGGGCGTTCATTGGACACATCTACCCTCTTTATACATGTTCATCATCATGGGTGTTCGTCGTCGTCATCGGTTGTGGGAACTCGGCTTGACGCCTATTAATCTTAAAAATCAACGAAACATCGCTCCTACAATCTGAAGAATTTCGGCACTTGCAATTCACATGGAACACCGCAAACTGCCTTTCCCGTCAATGTGAGGTGACCCTAACAAGCTTTCGCTGTAGAGTTCCTCGGTTAAATAATTATCTCCACAAATCAGGATTTTCATTAACTAACCTATGTGCAGTTTGTAATGAACCGGAAACAATAGATCACTTTCTTCTCACATGCCGCCGTTTCGCCTCACTGCGCCGAATAATTATTGAGACCGATTGGCATGCTCGGATTGGCAGTTGATACACCCACCCTTTTTTCGTTTGGAGCCAGTCAGTTGGGTGCGGGCCGCAGTGTTATTCTGTCAACGCTACATAAATTCATTCAGGCAACCGGAAGGATACGCTGCTAGTGGTACCACCAGTTACATCCAATTCTTTGACCCCCTTCTTTATTTTTGCTAATTTGTTTATATATTATGGTTTATCGAAAGCTTCTGCCCCTATCACTTTTTTTTCATTTTTTTTAAAGGAATGTTATTATAGTTCTTATCTAATTTCTCTCTTTTTTTTATTTTTTAGCAAGCGTTGTGTAAACCATTTACATTATAAAGTACAGTGTGGCCAATCCCCCTTGTGGGTATGAGCCAAGATGTAGGCGACAAGGCAAGACATGATCAGTGCCTCGGTTGTGGTCGCTTCACCGTGCCTGGGGCACAGTGCCTCGGTTGTGGTGCTTCACCGTGCCTGGGACACAGTCCTGGGGCACATTGGGACACGGTGTTAGACCTTGCTAACGAGCTACAGCCAGACAAGCAAATGGTTAGCACTAAAAATATCTGATTTATTCTTGTGCTTCAGTTGGAGATTTGTGATGCATTTGAGGAGACGACTGAAATTCAGGCAGGACTTGAAAGCAGATGAAGAAACACATTACACATGCGTGCTACACTGTAAGCGCTCACTGCAAATCTACCAACAGCGCTTTTGTTGCATGATATGGACTTTGTTGGCGATTAAAGGCTTTCATTTTTCACAGTGATGTATTCGTTCTTGCGCCAAGTACACTGTTGACATACATAAATACAATCATGCCACTTACGAGGACGTTCGTTCGGTTGCAGTGGAGGTAAACTTCTTCCCCATTCGATGCAGCAGTACTTCACACTCTGATATTTTAGATGCCCGCCCTTCTTGTTTGCAATGTTGCCGGCTCCTCATGGCATTGATGGTACGCGCATTCCTTTTCCATAGCTGCACAAAGTTGGTTGAGCTCTAGGCGGCGATGGCCTTTTCGAGTTCGGCAAAACTGGTGAACCGGTCGCCTAGATGGAAGGTTTTGTCACTGGCAGCCGAACGGTCGTCCAGAGAATCGGAACAGCCAGCTCCTCCATCACGCGTGGACAGGTGAGCGTGAAGGAAGTCGTCGTCAGACGACGCCATCTTCACGATATATAGTTGATGTGGTTCTCCGTTGTCCTGAGATGCTTGCGCGAGTCTGTAAGTAAATACGTTACTCGTTAAGCGAACAGAAAAGGAACGCGTTACCGCCCTTCGTTACCTCCAAAACATTGTAATAATTGTTGGGGTTTAATGTCCCAGAACCACGATATGATTATGAGGAACTTCGTGGTGGCGGGCTCCGGCAATTTCGACCACCTGGGGTTGTTTAACGTGCATCTAAATATAAGTACACGGGCCGCATGCAACTTCGCCTCCATCGAAAATGCGGCCGCCGCGGCCGGGATTCGATCCCGCGATCTTCGGGTCAGCAGTCGAGCACCATAACCACTAGACCACCGTTGCATGTCAGCTCCAAAAAAAAAAAAAAAATCACAGCATATCCACGGAGTGAAAGATGATGAGTGGGCGAAGCTGCGGAGGTTCATCGGTAAACCGTGAATCTTCCGTGAATTCTGCCCAGTACATCATCACCGACGTGAGATCGGGCGCGTTTATACTAAAGGTTCGATGAGTTATGACGACTTGCAGCTCACTTTAATTTTACATGTACGCTGTGAATTTTCATTGTTTAGAAAACCATTGCTTTAGAAAACATCTGACGTCTTTCGTTAAGCAGCTGGCGTCTTTTCGTTTTGCTTTAGAAACATCTGGCGTTCTTCCGTTTTGCTTTTACAAAACATCTGGCGTCTTTCGTTGGTTTATTTCATCAATCAACGGCGTTTTGAACAAAATTTTTATTGTTTAATCACGCACAGGAGAAATCTCACCAGGCACTACCTTGGAGGTAAAGAATAGCTGCTAATGGGAATGAGAGACAGAAGAAGTCGGCTTTTAGCTACCGCTGCGATTTTTTTATTGTTCAACAACGCGCAGGAAAAATCTCCCACCGGCACCACCTTGGAGGTCAAAGCGTAAGACTGGTTACGCACTACGACTACGACTACGAGGGACGAACGGGTGCCGCCTTAAGGAGCTTCGCCCCTAAAAAAGTAACGCACATTACTTGTACCGTTACGTCATGGTCAGATACTTGAATCAGTGCGTCTTCGCTGCAGGAACCTACAGTACCAATGTGATAAAGCTCATAAGTTATATTTCACACAATACTTCTAGCCCAAACAACGATTTTACCTGAAAAAGTGATTTAACGAGAATACATTGCACAGATGTGCCGGACCCCGGTAATATTATAGTCGCCGATGAAGATGCCTGTAGAGTTAAACGTGATGGCTTCTAACTCAGGGGCGCATAATAAAGCCATTTTTCTCAGTGTGACATTAAACACAAGATGAGATTCCATAATGAACGCTGTGCGCTAAGAAAACGTCGATCAAATGTCAACAAATTTACGATAAATCTGACGGTGAGCTAATAAAACGACTGGTGCTCAAGTATTCTAGACGTAAAGAAATGCTTCAACAGATTATTCCGGGGAAGAAATATTTGCACTCATATACATTTTTCTTTTTTAACCTGTATAAGTCGCGCAAAAAGTTCAAGTGTTTATGTGAAGGTGCTCAAGGTCAGCCTCTTTTGCTCAAAAATTGAGTAATAGTAGAAATGTATCTTAGAATAACAGAGCTGAGCTGGTTGGTAAGTATTCATTCTAAAAAGACAGGGCGTGCAAACACGAACACAAAAAAGAAGTCAGGACACCACAAACGCCGGCGTTTGTGGTGTCCTGAATAAACCGGCGTTTGTGGTGTCCTGACTTCTTTCTTGTGTCCGTATTTGCTCGCCCTATCTTTTTAGAATGATTAGAAATGTATACCCGCAGTTGCCGATGGAAAAAAAAAAATTCAAGTTCATAGCCAGCGCTAGAGTATTGCAGGGAAAACTTTCTAATAACTACCACTTGTAGTAGTTAAGCAGCAGCTTCATTTCAAAGCTGTCATCCGACAACTTGACTGGCTTAATGAACACGTCCGCACAGTGCGCTAAGTAGGCACTCGACGGATTCATTGGATGGTACTCTTAACGCCTGGCGGGCCGGCAGCAGTCTCTGCGAATGTCTCTGCAAGAGCGGCGCCAAGAAGTTTTCTCAAAAACACCCGGGATAATTGTAATAGAAAGTAACGAGTAACGTGGGACCTTGCGTTACCGAAAAAAACATTAACATAAGTACGTTACGCGTTACATTTTCGAAATGGTAACGAGTGCGTTACTAAATTACGGAAAAAAGTGACGCATATTACCGGCAACGCCGTTACTTGTAACGCATTATGCGCCAACACTGCTTCTCTCATTTAACGCTATGCCAAGAAAGCAACTTGTAATAACGTTCTCATTGTTTAGGCATATTGTTGTTGCCTTTTAGCAAAATGATGCGACCCACTGTGGGGGACAAACCATGAGTCCGGTGGTGCGTACTTTTGCTTGTTTAGGTCCTGGCGAAATGGCTCAATCCACTTCGGGAGCATGGCCATGAATCGTGTGGCAGTATAAATTGGGCGAAAAAGGAAATGAAGAAAGAAAGGGAAAGAGAAATGCTGAAAACATAATTTGTAAACAAACCGAAATAGTGAAGTGGTGAGTTTGATTTCTTTATGGGATGTTAGAAATAAAAAAGTTAAATTTCTTTTGGCTAATCTGTGGTGAATTAAAACATAAATAATAAAAAATTAAAAAGGACACTTATAGCTGGGAGTATCTTCAATTCCTTTATGAAATAATATATGGCAAGACGTATGCCCCTGTGACCCAGTGCCGACGCCACCATGGAGAGAAACACCAAACCAGCAAGCTGCAGCGCAAGTTTTCGAAAAGACTTTTGAGAAATCGTTGCCTTTGGTTTTAATATCTGCGGCATTCTGGGAAGTGCTCTATGGATTCTCCTTGGTTGCATATAATGACATTGCGCCGTGCATTATGATGGGAGGAAGAAGAAGAAGAAGCTTAGACGCTATACAACATACATATATCCCTTTCATTTCATCAAGCAGACATTCCCCAAGTGCAAACAGTCAAGTACCTCGGAATTATTTATGATGGAAAGCTTAACTGGCGTATGCATATTGAACATATGGCGACTAAAGCATCACGTGCGATGGGAATACTCAGAAGGATTAGCAATCATCAATGGGACATGCGCAGAGACACATTGATAATGATTTACCGTATACGCCCTATACTGGAGTTTGGATGTGCCTTATTCTCCGGCGCACCAGCATGGAAGTTAAATCCGCTAGTTTTGCTTGAACGCCAAGCGCTTCGCTGGTGCTTTGGGTTACGAAAATTTGCAGCAAATGCAGTTCTATATAAGGAATCCCGAATCCCATATTTGAACACTAGATTCAAAATTTAACAGTTCAAACATTCTTCAGGCTCTATGAATCGCCGATAAGACGAGACCAATATGTATTTATAAGCCAGCCAGAACTGTTTTTTAATGTCTCGTGGCCTCGGTTCCACACCCCACAGGTGATTCTTACACAGCGGCTATTGGACCCATTAAAGATAAACCTTAAAGGGGCCCTGCAACACTTTTCGAGCATGCTCAAAAAGCGCTGCCGATCGGTAGTCGAGGCTCCCGAGAACACGCGAGCCAAATATTATAGCGATGCGCACGGCCTGGAATTTACAATAAATTCTCAAAGTCAGCTGAAAATCGCTCCCTCTTCTCTCGACAAATGATGTATTAGTCCGCAAAATATGACGCGATTGTCGGCAGTTCCACCATTGGCTGATGTATAGTCACGATAACACCCTCATTATTACTTTCGTTGTTGATTTTGAGTTCAATAAGTAGATAATATGTATGTTTATATTCTGTTATAGCGTTAAAAACACCGAACAAACATTAATATTAGCACTTCCGGTCTCACCGACAGCTCGTCTGCTCGTAGTTGCGTGGTTCCGTTTTCTTCGCCATGCGCAGTGCCGAAAACGTGAATATTTCTGTGCTTTTGACCATCGCCGGTTGCCGTTGAGAGTGGCAGCCGTTCGAGTGTTGCCTCGTCAGCTGGGAACTGCATCGTCGGCACGTTCTCACGACCAACCGAGGCAGCCGTGCAGCATGTCTCCGATAACAATGCTGGCGTCCGGTAATGGCGGCGCTTCGGGGTCGTCTGCCAGTGCCGTCTTACGAGGCGGTGTATCGGAGTATGGGCCGAAACCGATCTCAGCTGTCATTCGTTCCAAACGAGCGCGCAGGTTTGCTTCCATGGTTGGCAGAGCGATGAAAACACTACGGCGTTCGAGGTGCACACCCAACATTACCAAACCGACGCGCAGTTTTCAAGCACGCGCGATACACATCGGCTCCTCTCGACGAGAACGACGCAAGCCGACCGGAAGTGGCGGCACAGACCACGTGGTTGAGCCCAGACGTCAGAGAGAAAAAAATGAAGAAAAAATTTCCTCCGGCGCTCTTGGGCGGAGCCTCGCTCGTCTGCGCTCCCTCCGTCGAGTCGCTGCCTAGCTCTCCGCGCGCTCGCTGCGTTGAGTTGAGGGAGAAAGCTGCGGAACGTGATCTCTATAATTTGGTAACACCACTTAGACTTGACGGATTCGAAAAATTTTTGCGGCATATGACTCGTGAAGAGTCATACGTCAATAATGAAACTATTCCAATATAACTAAGAAAGGTGTTGCAGGGCCCCTTTAATGATATCATGGTAATGATAATAGGTTGAATTCATTGGCGATATCATATGACGATATATCCCCTAACAACGCGAAGTTACTTCCTTGGAATGGACTGAATGGACTTTTTCAAGATCACTTAAACCAGATTAGCACGACTGTTGTGATAGCAACTGATGCTTCGCAGTGTAAGGAAAAGGCCGGTGTTGGTATTTTTTCCACACAACTAGACTGGTCCTTTTCTGTAAGACTCCCTGATCATACACCAATATTTTTGGCTGAATTCTTAGCTCTCATTCTGGCCCTGCGTAAACTTCCCGCCTCCACAACTTCAGTGGCTATAGTAACAGATTCATTATCATTGTGTTCTGCTTAAAAACCCCAGCTGAATCACATACTCTGAGATTATTGCGCGTACTTGGTCCACAGCATTTGCGAAACCTGCGGTAATTTGGGTTCCGGGGCATAAAGGAATAGTATTGAATGAAGTTGCGGATACTTTGGCAAAGGCTGCCCTTGCCGGCCCAGTCCGTGATCTACTTCCAGTTACGGCGTTCGTCGCTGCGGCCAGATTTAGAAAGCACGCTTTATCATTGCTTACTCCAAGTCTCGCTTCATCACCAGATTTTCAGCACCTTCAGTACTTTGGAGCAGAAAATGGTGTAAGACAAGGCAGACAGAACTAGCAATGACAACATTGCGATGTAGGATCCCAACTCTTAATTTATTCATGCACAGAGCTGGTCTGGCGATCTCTCCTACATGTTCCTTTTGCAATGAGGTAGAAACAATCGGACATTTCTTGCTGGAATGCCGACGTTTTTTCTCTCTCAGAAAACGAACCATCGAAATTGTAATGCGGCACCTTGCTCTGCCAGTTACTTCAGCTATAATGTTGTCATTTGGGGCTTCTGTGCTGGGGCACTCGGACGGGAATATGTGCAATGCTGTCGAGAAATTCATATGCGAATCAAATCGTCTTATTCGACACATCAACCGCTAATAATTTTTAAATTGTCATAATGAAATAATCATTTTGGCCATTTGGGAGGGTATGCAACACGGTGTAACCTGAAACTGGAATTCATTAATAAAAATACCTTCATTTTAATTGATGTACTGTAACGTCTATTAGCACTTAAAAATTTCAGACTACATGATCCGCCCGACTCTTGGCCGGTCCCCCTGAGTGGGTAGGTGCCAATCATACCAGGAGCATCATCATCAGCTAGCTTAGCGGCGGCGGCGTGCCCACGCTGACTGGGGAGGCGCATCGTTTAAATTTCACCCATGGGGGACGCGACTACGAGGCCGGCTTCCTCGTCGGGCAGCTCCACCGAGCAGCTGAATCCTGACCAGGTGCCGCCGGCTGAGAAGCCGCTCAAGATCACCAAGAAGAAGCCCAAGCAAGGATCCAGGGGGTGAGGCAATAATTCTTGTAAAGTCTCTCATTATAGCACCGAGTAGTTCAATGACAATGCGTGCAGTCGATCGGGCAGAAGTTCGTTGAGACCACTGGCGGATCCAGAAGTGAGGTCCGAATGTCTCGATCACTCCCCCCCCCCCCCCCCTTTTTTTTTGTTTCTTGCAGTGGAGCCGTTTAAGGTTGAGCTTGGCCCGGTGGTGTTCGCAGAACTCCGTCAAGCGATGACGTCACCATGCGTTGCCTAGGCAACGCGTTTGAGGAAGGAAACGAGGAGGAGAAGGAGAAGAAAGCCACAACTTGGCTTTCCCAGGCTTAACTGCCTCTCTCTGTGCTCATGTCGCTATATATATCTAGGCTTAATAGGCTATCTCTAGGCTAGCCTTGGCTGGTATGCTAAGAAAGCCCCCCCCCCCCCCCATTTCCGCTGTTGCTTCAGACTTGGCACCAAAAATGCGAAGCTGCTCTTACTTTTTTTTTCCTTGTATACTTCCAAGAAGATGACTTACCCGGTCCTCCCGTATGCTGACCCCCCACATCCCATGAGCTGAAGCCCCAACGGAAAAATCCTGAATCCGTCCCCCATGAGATGAACAGTGTTGCGCCCGGATGTACAATCCTTCGCGTAATTTTCCATTGAAAACTAGCGATATACTTAAAACGCGAAGTCCTCCCCCCTTTTTTTTGACACGCGTCCAAATAAAGCTGTCGCGATGCAAAGCGTACAATATCAGATAAAGAGGTCTTGTTTACTTTTTCGGGGCAACTACATAGTATCGTATACCGTGCCTTCTTATTACATATATGAGGAAACTCTGCACCCTATCATGACGTCAGCAAAATTTGATGACGGCATTATTGCGTAACCAAATTTATTGTCAAATTCTCATGCATTCGTGTGCTTCAAGTAATGCACAGTGACTAGTGCAATGCATTGAGAAACGTGAAAAGCTGGGTGGGTTTTTTTATGATTATATGCGAGAAAAACCAGCGAAAATAAGACAAGGACGAAGAAAGAGGCACATTCGAGCATTCAAGCTCACACCGTCGCCGGCGACGGTGTGTGCTTGAATGTGCCTCTTTCTTCGCCCTTGTCTTGTTTGCGCTGGTTTTTCTCGCATCTAACCTGCAATGCATTGATTGTCTAAAAACTAATTTCAGATTTTCTGCAACTTCGAACGTAACTGTACCTCTTTAAGCTCCGTAAGAAAAGTGCACGTCTTTGATAGAAGACAGCATGCAACGTAGCAGACGCCGTGTGTGGGTTACAAAACAGTTCAAATGTTGCTTTCAAAACATTAGTTTGAAGTTGGTTTTCTCTGCACCATGAATACACTTTGTTGCGCAAGTTGGTAACTCGTGTCAAACGTAGTTCGAGAAATCTTAACTCGGCATTCTTATACTTAGGAGGACCGTTTTGGATGACATGACGATTCATGGCCGATTCCTTTCCTTCATTATGAAGTAGGAACTCGCTGCTTACAAGACTGGGCCGTTGGGTGCGATTGTAATTCGTGATAAATGAAGTTCACAAAAGACTGAACGCGACACGCGTTTTCACCACTGTTGATCGTCTTTCTTTGTTTATGACATTAGGTACAGTTTTGTTTGTGTCTACCACCAACGACTACCATAGTGGTAATGCTTGTGTGATGTCACAAAGTACGAGCCCACTACTGTCACCTTCTTTTAGCGAAGTAAATATGGTCGAGGTTTGTTGTGTGTGTCGTAGATAGAAAATTATCATCATCATGAATCGGCACGCGCTCAGTCACCGCCCAAGAGTTCGGCACAGATGGTTAACAAGAGACGCTGAAACGCGCTGCCCCTAATCGGCGTTAGCTGCTCGTGTGTTCCCTGAATGTTTAATGGACCAGTGTGCTGAGTAGTGGGATTTGCCTAACTTCTGTGGCAGATACGCGCTAGACGAGTTTCACGGCAGAGCTGTTATGGCCGAGCTGTTATGGTTCGATAGAAGAGAGCAACTAAGCAAAGGCCTTGCTAGATCAGCGGTGGCATATCCGTGAACAACGATTGACAACGCCTTTTTGAAGTTTCCGCCTCAGTTTGAAGTGACGTCATGAATTTTCATGGCGTCTCCCGAGAAATATTATTTTTCATGGTTAAATAAGTACGGTAGATTCTAAAAGAACAAAACACGGAACTTGTGGAAGTATTGGAAGTCTTTTAAAGGCCGCAGTGGCCCAAGTACGAAATAAATGTCTTGAATTTCGTTCCGTCCCTTCGTGGTGCAGGCGAGTACGGCTGCAACGCGAGATAGATTTAATATAACTCCGATCTTCATTTCCTTTTCTTCAGTAATAAGACTTACTGCAGCGCTGTTACGTGCATTTCTGCCTTGACGCTGTTGAAGCGCTTCCTCTGTGTATTCTCTAAAATGCCTAGCCAAAATGGACAAAGCGTTATTAAAAGATGCGCTATCGTCAGATACGGAACTTACTGTTTCAGTTGTCTTCCTGAAATACAACGAAGACGCGTGGCATCGGCGAACAATTTAAGACAGGACAGAAAATGGCGTATGTCCTGTTTTAAATTCTTCCTTGAAGGTACGCGTCTTTTTTGTATTTCAGTAAGTATGTACCAACTAGCCCAACAACAAGTTTTACTCTTCTGCTGTCTACTTAGACCGGCACTCAGACACTGAACTCATTGTGCCTGTTTTCTGTTTGATGACGTTCCTTGCGGCACCGCTTCACTCTCATGCAGGGCTGTGTCGTGGAGGAATGACACCATCGACAACGAGAA
The DNA here is from genome assembly GCF_013339695.2 of Rhipicephalus sanguineus. Taxonomy (NCBI): domain Eukaryota; kingdom Metazoa; phylum Arthropoda; class Arachnida; order Ixodida; family Ixodidae; genus Rhipicephalus; species Rhipicephalus sanguineus. Next base: position 100,205,634 of record NC_051182.1, on the reverse strand, counting down.
CCTCAACCGCATGAGTTCCAAGTGTTGCTGCATCTACGTCAAGCCGACGAAATTCGGGGAGGATTCCGAAGAAAATGAAGAAGAAGGGGATTGCGAAAACTGCCGCGGTCACTTCCCAAAAGGCCGCAAATTTCGCAAGGATGGCCACAAAGACAATCCGCCTGCCGGGAAAGCAGACCCCTCTGAAGAAAAACCTCAAAGCGCGCCCCGTCCCACGGGTTCGGGTCCGTAACGGCCACCTCAACAACACCGCTTTGCTCCCCAGTCAGCTAACGGCACATGGCACAAGGGTATCCAGGTGCTTTGCCTCGACTCTATTGGGAAAGGAATTGCGACTTTAAATTCATTATGAAAGAAGGCAATGAAATTGTGTCGCAGTGGCCACTGAAGCGGCATCTCCTGCAGCGAGAATCACAGAGGTCGCCACGTCCAAGAAGCATCAGGAGCTCCCTCTGGGTGCAGCAATTTGTGGAGACGAGCCTTTAGCTGCACTGGCACAAGACGAGCGCGCTGTGTGCACGGTGAGGTCTCGTGGATTCGCACAGACGTTCACGAATGGTGGCGTGACGTAGAGCGATTCGATGCGATAAAATTTTTCCGATCTTGTTAGCTCTTCAGTCACGCATCTGGCACCACTGCAATGAAGCAGACTGATTCTCTGCGCGCGCGAGAAAATGTTTTGATGTAATACACGTTTTAGATGACATTTTGCAAGTCTGCAATACTTCTGCAGTTCTTTTTACGCTCGATTTAATGCAAGGATATTTTTTTTCACTTGAAACGCCGGACGTTTGTTTCTCGCCAGGGTATCTTTTTTAACTTTCGGCTGAAGCTGGGAACAGAGTTAACAGCTAAGCCAACACTCTTAATGCGCGCTCTCGAATAAGTCACACATTAGAATATTAATATTGTGTTTTGCACATTTGTATCGTAAATCGCACACTGGCAACTCCAGTAAAGCTTAAGGCGATGGCTTACTTTCTTTAAGAATTTGTTTAACATAATAGGATGTTATTGTGTCGATGATTGTTAAGCTACGGTGACTACCTTCTGTCGATGATTGTTAAGCTACAGTGACTACCTTCTGTCTACAAAACTATACATCGGGTTACGAAGTGTGAACAAGGTTTTCTAAGCACAAAAGACATGTGCGAATGAGCTAAGGTTCCTGCTATTTCTGTAAAATGTAAAAATGCTTCACTAACAGTCCGCTTTGAAAGAACCGCTTGTCGTTATGTCTCTTACAAAACATTGTGCCGTAGGAAACCGTGAATCATCTTACACTAAATAGTGATTTATAATTCAAGATATATAAAGAATCCCAATCTCTATTCGGTCTTGCATTTATGACGCAACACTTTTTCGTCATGATCAAAACTCATGCTAGCTACCGGAGCGCGCGATACAGAAGAAATGTCAAATCGGAGGGACCCCAATGACTAACGTGAAATATGTTTGTCGTCAAAAATCGCAAAAGCTATATTTGTAAGGCAAGAAAAGTTAATCCTGTAGCTTAGTTTTTACGCAATACCACAATCTTCTGTGCTGTCGCATGTGTGTTACGAAAATTGAGCTTTGTGGCCCACATGTCAGAGCCCCGTCATAAAAGGGACGCTCACAGCACGAGTCCGTCCGTCCTCTCCAGATTGTGCGAATGAAATGATTAGATCAAACATCGAAGCGTTGCATCGTAGCAAAGGTCGTTTCGCCATGGAGGAATGGAAACGCGCCGCGGCCGCAACCGACAGCTGGCGCTGATGAACGATGTCCCGTAGAGCCTTTTGATTTTTCTCCCGAATTTTCGGACACAGTGGTTCGTCGTGTAGTGTGCGATACGCGCGTCAGCGATTCTGCGCGTGGGTTGTTTTGAAGAAAGTCCTGTTGTCCGGAGACGTGCTTGACCTTTCGTTGCGCCGAAAATCACGTCGCCTTAATGTTTTTCATAAAATCAATCATTATAACAGCTATTTGAAGGACGCCCTAATTCATCCACGTCGGTTCATATCGCCAGGACAGATCATCGCTGTAAGATCGGCCTACCATCTTGTCACATCAGATAGTGGAATGACTCGTTTGTTCCTTGGGCAAGTGCCTCCTGGAACCACCTTCCGCTTCCATCGACAGCATAACGGATGAGCAAGCTTTCAATATCACCGTACAAGATGCATTGTAACTTTCTCTTTAACATTGACACTGTTTAAGGCGGCCGTAAAAACTTTCGTGTGTACAAATGTGTACAAAAAACTATCATCATCGTGAATGGGTATGTGCCACAGAAATTAGGCAAATACCAATACTCACCGCAGGTCCAATAAAAACGAAGCAGGCAACAGACGGGCGGCTAAAACCAATTAAGATTTCTAGACAGGCGTAAGGAGTAATTAAGAATAGCTTTAATAAACCGTCGGGATGAACCCAGTCATAAACATCGTGGCCGCGCTTTACAGCTTCGCTGACGTGGTGGTGGTGGTGGTGGTGGTGAAAACATTTATTAACAGAATTTCTGCGGAGAAGCTCCGGGTATGCGGAGGTTCTTGACTTGCGGTGGGGGAGCCCTCAGTCCAGGGCTCTGCTCGCAGCAGCCGCTCGGGCCCGGTCATTAGACTCAGCTGATCATCCAGGTTCTCGCTGGCCAGCAGCTGTTCCCATCGCTGAGGCATCTGCACGGAATGCTCCAGCGGTACGGACAACGAGCGAATACTAGGGAACGGGAAAGGCAACGGCGACTGCGAGAAGACCCCGAAGCGATGGAAGGAATACGCCAAAGACGACGCGCCCGTAGATATATGGGAAGTGCGAACGCTTGGCTTCAGCGCAAGTTCTTGTCTCTGGAGTTTGGACATCCGTTCATGTATGTGACTGTTTGTGGTTTAACTCGGACCTCTCTGCTCTGAGAAGTAACCTAGAAACAACATAGCATCACCTAACTGAAGCCTAACAACAACCTAGAAGCAACCAGACTATAGACTTCAGCATTGTCCAGCGTCGCTGTTCCAATCCTTGCGCTACACTATTGCTTTTCCCACTTCTTTCTGTAGTGCCTTCGGACCCTGCAAGTATTTTTAATGAATGAATGAATGAATGAATGAATAAATAAATAAATAAATAAATAAATAAATAAATAAATAAATAAATAAACTAGTTGTTTTGTAATGACCACAGAAGATCGGGCTTAAGTGTAAGGAATATCCACAGGCTCATTAGACTGTGGGCGTGATCACGCCTATTTTCGTAGTTTGCCACCCTCTCGCCGTGCAAGCCTGATGTGCGCGAGTAATCAAGTGGCAGGCGTCACACGTTCGTTAAACGCTTTGGCGCTGAGGGCCAACTCGCTAATTCCGAAGCGAGCACTAATGGGCATACGCACGTGGACGCCCCTAAAAAGTTGGCGGGGCACGAATGATCTCCAGATATACCACAGGTTTTAAGGAACCAAACGAGAGCGGAGCGGATCAGAAAAGAAACCGTGTTAATGACGTATTAATTTGTCTAAATCCGGAAGAACGTGTATAGGCACAGCACGTAATGAGAAGGCGAGATAATTACACGTGATGGCTTCTAAGTCTGATGCACGTGGTAAAGTCATTTTTCTCAGTGTGACATTAAACGAAAAATCAGATGTCATCATATCATCAACGCTCTCCGCAAAGAAAACGTCGATCAAATCTAAACAAATTTACAGTAATTCTCACGGTGAGTTTCTGCAAGCAAGACAGATGCTCAAGTATTCTAGCCATACAGAAATGCTCAAACGGATTAGTTCCGGGTAACAAATATTTGCGCACATATACATTTTTCCCTTTTGACATTTATAAGTGCCGTTGAAATTTCGAGTGGTGATGTGAAGATGATCAAGGTCAGCCTCATTTGCACAAAGATTGAATTATAGCAACTATAGAGTTATAGCAATTATAGAAACGCATACCCGCAGTCGCCGATAGTAAAAAAAAAAACAAAATAATTTCATTTTCAGAACAAGGGTGATAACCAGCGCTAGAGTATTGCAGTAAGAACGTTTTAATAACTGCAACTTACAATATTTAAGCAGCAGCTGCATTTCAAAGCTGTCATCGGAGAACTTGTCTGGCTCTTAACAAATACGTCCGCACCTACGCTAAATAGGCACTCGATGGATTCATTGGATGGTTATTAACGCCTGGCGGGCCGGCAGCAGTCCGCCGCTGCGACAAGAGAATGTCGGGGCGAGCTCTGCGAGAGCGGCGCCTATGAGACGAAGTTTTGTCTAAACTCCCGGGATAATTTTAATAAAAAAACTTGGAGGACACTTGAGCTTCGCCTTCAACAATAGAACGGGATAGCGTAATCGGGCCCCGTGGGCATCGCCTTCTCAAGTGCTAGCCTGCCTTCGGTTCTCGGTGGATGTCTCACCCGTGCCGCAAGGAAGCGAACATCTGTGCGCGTAAACATTGGCCGTTTCAAACTATTCTAGAATGCCTTCTGCAAGTGCAGTTACGCAGTGCCCAGTAGGCCACAATTCATCCTTTTGTGAATCAGCGAAGTGACCACTACACGCCCGTAAGGCAACACGCGAACCTACGCTCAGATCCAAAGTCGGATCAAGGAGCTGCTCCTCCCCCCCCTCTCACCCGAAACAAAATTCTGCCTACGCCACTGACCGACGCCTCCTGACCGACGCTGTGCTGCTTTCATCGGCTCATTTCTTTAGCCACAAGTATATCTACACCTTCCGCAGTAGCGTGTGTTGTAGTTCTTTCGAAACAAACAAGGCACGGACATGTGCCTCAGCGGTGCGCCTCAAACTAGGCAAAAATACTGATCCACCGTTTCAACTCTATAAAAAGAGAGCGGCCCGAGTAGTGCTCTTTTACTGCACACTTGTTTATAATGTTTTGTAGTCGTAGTCTGTCACACGGATTTAGTATTGCTGTTCTGGTTTTCTTGAACGCTGTACGTGTGCCTTCATTGTCATTACTTTTAAAAATATTGCGCTGTTTGCTTTCGCATGTCACGGAGGCATGCATAACCACGCAGTATAGCTAACGGCATGCGAAAGCGAGGGTCCGCGATTAGAGGAAACATGAGTGCGATGATCTACCTAGGTTGCCTCTATGTGTGCGCTTCCTCTGCTACAGGGTGGAGACATTGCTTTTGTGGGCCCATTTAGGCCATAATGGTTGAAACGTTCCCATTTGCTGGCACTTACTGGCATGCAGCGACGAAGCGCTTTCAGTAAAACGCGCGGAAATTTGGCTCAGGTTACCCGTTCTGACGCTAGGGCTTGCACGTATGCTGTTAAGGCCTGAACACACGTACGCGTTGCAGCGTGTCAGCGCGTGAGCTTTTGACGCGGCGCCGCACCCTCTCCCTATGGGGAGAGAGGGCGCGCGGCTACGCGAAGCTGCGCGCCCTCTCTCCATAAGGAGAGGGCGCGGCGCCGCGTCAAAAAGTCACGCGCTGACACTGCAACGCGTACGTGTGTTCAGGCCTTTGGTAGCCAACAGGTTAGGGATTTATTATTAAACGCGAAGCATCATCATCATCAGCCTGTCTACGCCCACTGCAGGGCAAAGGCCTCTCCCATGTTCCGCCAATCAGCCCGGTCCTGTGCTTTCTACTGCCACGTTATACCTACAAACTTCTTAATCTCATCTAACCACCTAATTTTCCTACGGAGCAGAAACCTACGGAACTTACCTAGGGAGCAGAAACCTGGGGACTTACAAAGAGGGTTCAACTTAAATTGAGGACGACGCAGCGAGCGATGGAAAGGAAAATGATAGGTGTAACCTTAAGAGACAAGAAGAGAGCAGAGTGGGTCAGGGAAAAAACGGGGGTTAAGGACATCAAAGTTGAAATCAAGAAGAAGAAATTGATATGGGCCGGGCACGTAGCACGTCGGCAGGATACCGGTGGTCAATAAGGGTAACTGACTGGATTCCAAGTGATGGCAAACGCGTGAGGGGGAGACAGAAACCCGAAGCATTTCATGGGAAATCAAAGACATTTTGAGCATATCTATCTATCTATCTATCTATCTATCTATCTATCTATCTATCTATCTATCTATCTATCTATCTATCTATCTATCTATCTATCTATCTATCTATCTATCTATCTGTCTGTCTGTCTGTCTGTCTGTCTGTCTGTCTGTCTGTCTATCTATCTATCTATCTATCTATCTATCTATCTATCTATCTATCTATCTATCTATCTATCTATCTATCTATCTATCTATCTATCTATCTATCTATCTATCTATCTATCTATCTATCTATCTATCTGTCTGTCTGTCTGTCTGTCTGTCTGTCTGTCTGTCTGTCTGTCTGTCTGTCTGTCTATCTATCTATCTATCTATCTATCTATCTATCTATCTATCTATCTATCTATCTATCTATCTATCTATCTATCTATCTATCTATCTATCTATCTATCTATCTATCTATCTATCTATCTATCTATCTGTCTGTCTGTCTGTCTGTCTGTCTATCTATCTATCTATCTATCTATCTATCTATCTATCTATCTATCTATCTATCTATCTATCTATCTATCTATCTGTCTGTCTGTCTGTCTGTCTGTCTGTCTGTCTGTCTGTCTGTCTGTCTGTCTATCTATCTATCTATCTATCTATCTATCTATCTATCTATCTATCTATCTATCTATCTATCTATCTATCTATCTATCTATCTATCTATCTATCTATCTATCTGTCTGTCTGTCTGTCTGTCTGTCTGTCTGTCTGTCTATCTATCTATCTATCTATCTATCTATCTATCTATCTATCTATCTATCTATCTATCTATCTATCTATCTATCTATCTATCTATCTATCTGTCTGTCTGTCTGTCTGTCTGTCTGTCTGTCTGTCTGTCTGTCTGTCTGTCTGTCTGTCTGTCTGTCTGTCTGTCTAGTCTATCTATCTATCTATCTATCTATCTATCTATCTATCTATCTATCTATCTATCTATCTATCTATCTGTCTGTCTGTCTGTCTGTCTGTCTGTCTGTCTGTCTGTCTGTCTGTCTGTCTGTCTGTCTGTCTGTCTGTCTGTCTGTCTGTCTGTCTGTCTGTCTGTCTATCTAACCGGCCACCTAGATCTTCGTGCTCTCGTGGCCATTTGATTAACTTGATGGACACCAAAATTGTCATGGCATGACCGGAGCGTATGGCGAAGATAACTCACTGGTCATAACGTGAAAATAATGTCATGCTTGTCACGTACGTCACGACATACATGACCCGGTGATGATGCTCTAGCTGCCGTTTTATAAATTTTATGTATACTAAGGTTAGCACAGCATGACAAGAGCTGAAGAGCGTATGACAAACATATATGACTGATCGTAACACGAAAATCATGTAATGCATGTCATGTACGTCATGACAAACATGACACGGTTATGGTGCTCTAGCGGCTGTTTAATTTGGTGTATACCTGAATTGGTATGGCATAACAGGTGCGTATGACAAAAATAAGTGACTGATCATAACATGAAAATCATATCATGCATGTCATGCACGTCATGGCATGCATCACCTGGTCATGGTTCTCTAGGCGTCAAAAAATTTTGGCTGGACCTGGTGTCACGGTTAGCTTTGCGATGGCATGTCTAAGCTTCGAGTCGTTTTGGCGGGAACATGTGTCTAAATTCACACGGGTTTGTCAATGATGCTTTCGTTGAATCTATGAGGGTGAGGTTAATTCGCGCTAATCCAAATTGGCTTAATCTGCAACACTCAGTCATAAAACTGGCTGAGCAATCTCAACGTACTCAAGAATCACTTGTTCAGGATTACATTATTCCGCATTTCCTTAATCTGTATTAATGAGGATGGGTTTGATGTGGCTATCTATACTCAGTCATCGAATTGGCTATGCAATCTCGTCTTATTCAAAATTGAATTGTTCAAGATAGGCAAATCTCACAACACTCCACCGGTTCACTAAAAATGAAGACGTCGTCCACGGCCAGAAAAGTATGTGCCACAGAATTTGGCGAACCCCACTACTCACCACTGGTCCGTTAAAAATGGTGAAGATAAAGACGGGCAGCAAACACCAACACGTGCCCCGCAAAGTGGCCAAACCCCACTATTCTCCACTGGTCAGCTAAAACTGCCGCGAAACATCAGTTACGATCACGCACGGAAATCCAGACAAGACGATGGATGTCGCAGCCAGAAGATGCATGCTGCTTAAATGAGAAAGTTTATTGCAGCATTCACTGAATTTAAAGGAACCATCTGGACATGCTTTTGGATTTTGTTGCTGGTTGTGGGAACAGCTATGGTTTGAAATTCTGTAATACGTCTGTGTTATGTGCTGAACAGCTTCGCTGGTCACCCACTTTCACACAGTGGAATAGCTCCTCAATTTTCTTTTTACTTTTGCTATGAATATTTGACTATGAAAACACCAGAATACTCAAGAACATCCGATAACAGGGCGTATAAATGCGGAATTGGCCACTATGACTTATCAATTCGTGAATATGACTTTCATCATGGGCTCAACCATTCCATACGTATATTCTACCACGAAACTCCAAACACGAATCTGTAGCCTTAGTTTTTTCTTGCAAGCTACGGACACCAAAAAATCACGCCATCTCCCGCTATAGGGGACCACGAGGCGATGCGAAGCAGCACTTCGGCATGTCGAGCCCGTGTGTCAGAGGGGGAGTGGAGAGGAGAAGTGGAGTGAGGGAGTGGATAGGGTATGCGCATGCGCAGTGAGGGTGGTCACGCCGCACCCCACTGGTTTGAACTCCGCCATAAGACGCTTCCCATCTAATAACAACGCTATAATTATCTTCCTAACGTTTACTTGGTGGTGGGGAAACTTTATTGCCCAAAAAGGGGCCCTGAAGGACACTCGGCTACGTGCTAGGTGCAGAGGGCATCTCCCACGTCGGGACAGAGAGCCCGAAGCCCTCCGCCGCCTCACGGGCCTCCTGGACAGCCCGAAGTTGATCTTCTAGGCAAGCACTTTTCAGCACTTTGTCCCACTTTTCCTTGTTCTTCGCATAAGTGTTACTCGGCGCACAACCACATATCATATGGTTCAAGTCTACACGTTCACGACACTGTTCACATACATGTTGTCCGTCGTAGTTTGGGTCGATATGCTTCATTCGCCACGGGTTGCGGTATGAGTTAGTCTGGAGCAAGCGTACTGGCTGCGCGTTCATTTCTTATCCGGGAGGGGAAACTCTCGCCGGCCTAGATAAATGTGCTTAGTAATCTCGTCATAAGTGTATAGTTGATCCCAGTACTCAATATGCAGGGTATCGGGGGAAACCGGAGTGACGCGGTCGATGAGTCCTCGCGCCGCCTCGTGTGCGGTCTTGTTGAGATTCCCTTTCCACAATAGTGTTCAGGCCAAGCTTGACGAGAATATTTCTGCCCTCTTTGGTGCTCGATAGGCGTGCGATCTGTGCCGTGTGCTGAGCCTCGATTATTTCGGCAAGGTGGTGGTGGTGGTGAAAAGCATTTATTTACAAGGAGAGGTGTGGGACCTCATTAGAGGTTCCTACAGACTGGCAAGGGAATTATGCACTCCTAGCTGTAAGAGGAGAGCAATGGAGGCATTATCCGGGAGCCCCAACGCTGTCTTGAAAGCGCGTCGTATGTGCACTTCGAGCCTTCGCCGTTCCGCTTTTTTTCCAGTTGAACATGGCAGCCACATATGTGATGTGACAAGAGTACAAAAGCGTGGACCATTCTGATGGCGTTGTCCTCGCCCAGTCCTCTGTGCCTGTTCATGATGCGCCGAAACATTCGGAGCGCGTTCCCAATCTTGAACGTGATGCTTTCCAGCATCACCAAGTTGGATCCGTTACTTTGGATGATGAGTCCGAGGATTCGTACTTTCTCCACCGTAGGTATGCGTTTGCCGTCGGAGTCGTGTAATTCTAAGCATGGAAGGAAGGGTCTGGGTCAGTCTTTTGACGGGCGCCCTCGTCTGGGAGGGCGGTAGATAAGCAGCTCGAATTTTCTGGAAGAGCAACGAAGTCCCATCGGGGTGAGATGGGCTTCGGTGACTGAGATGCCTTCTTGCACACGGCCTTCTAATTCCGCATCGCTGCCACCGGTGCCCCAAATGGTGACATCGTCTGCGTAGATTGTATGCTCCACATGTACTATTTCACCCAGTGCGCGAGAGAACATTGCCATCGGCAGATTGAATAAGAATGGCGAAAGTACTGTACCTTGCGGTGTTCCCTTATCGCCCAGGTCAAAGCTCTGCGAGACGTGCTCGCCTATCCGCAGAGTGGCCGTTCGATCCTCCAGAAAACGTTGACGTATTGATAGAAGCGTGTTTCAAGATTGTGTTCAGATATGGCTGTCAGATGGCTTGATGTCGGATGTTGTCAAAAGCTTGCTCCATGTCGAGTCCCAGCAGCGCCTTGGTGTCTCGTGTGGGGCGATCCAGCAGGCTTTTCTTTATTCGTAGCATGGCATCTTGCGTTGATAGACCCGGCCTATATCCGATCATAGTGTAGGGGAAGTACTGCTTTTCTTCTACGTGTTCCGACAGGCGGTTCAGAATGACATGTTCGGCTAGCTTTCCGATTCAGGACGTTAGTGAGATCGGCCTCAGGTTTGATAGCCCCAGCGGCTTGCCGGGTTTTGGGATGACGACCGTGTTTATATTCTTCCATTCTCCAGGTAGACGGCCGGTTTTCCAGGCTTCGTTAATTTGCTGAGTTAAGAAGGTGACCGAAGTGTCGTCTAAATTTCGGAGAGCCCGATTTGTGACATCGTCGGGGCCGGCTGCAGAGTTACTGTTGAGTTCGTGAATTGCGAAGCGTACTTCGCTTTCTGTGTAGTCCGCATCTAGCTCCGAGTTTGGGGCACCGTCATAGATGTTTCTTTGTGAGACACTAGATTGTCGCGATTTAAGCGGTAGGTACCGTTTGGCGAGGTCTTGAAGAAGTTGTTCGGCAGCACTGCGTTGCGTCGCGCAGTGTACTAACTTGCTGAGCCTGATCCGTAGCATAGATTTGAACTTGGTGCCATTTTCGTCGAGGAGGTGTTTTATGTGCCTCCACCCGCTTCTTTGCGCATTTGTCCGTTGAGGGAGCTACAGACTTCGTCCCACAGCTGTCGGGAAAGAACCACGCAGTATTCTTCAATGGTCCTGTTGAATTCAGTGAGCTTCTTTCGCAGTCTTCTGTTAAAACGTTGGCCCTTCCATCTGGCTAGTATGGAGTGTTTGGCTTCGATTAGGTTCGCTAGCCGACTGTCCATTCTCTCCACCTTAACGTCCGTGGTAATCGTTCGTTCCGAGGCTGCGATGTCGGCTTTGAGCTGTTCGGTCCAGCTTGCTATCGTGTACTTTGTGTTTGCTCCTGATGAGATTGGTGGCTGCGTCCGTATTTTACGAAATTGGCCCCAATTAATTAGTTTGTACTCCCTTTGCTTCCTTCCTGGGAGCTCTGCACTAATTCGGAGAATGTAGTGATCGCTGCCAAGGTCTATGCCCGAGTTGTACCAGCCACATTTCTCTATGCCCCGGACGAAAGTGAGGTCCGGTGTGGTGTCTCGGCATGTGGAAGTGCCACATCTAGTTGGAATTTCCGGGTCTGTGATGTGAGTGAGGTCGAGATCGGAGGCTGTCGTATGAAGACGCTCTCCCTTGCTGGAGGGATACGCGTAGGCCCATGCCTGGTGTGGGGCGCTAAAATCGCCACCTACAATTAGAGGACTATTTTAAGCGATGTTCGCGGTTTGCCCAGTACGCCTCTGAACCCTTGCCTCGTGTCCTTAGGGCTGCTGTACAAATTAGTGAGAAAGATGCTTTGCTTGTTCCCTACCTGGTCGTTCGGTATGATCTCGATCGTAAGGTGTTCGAGATAGCAGGCTGTGTGGCGGATTTCATGACGAATGTACGGGATCTTTCCCATCAGAATAGCGACGCCTCTGCCTTGCTCGTTTCTGTGGGCTTCGGCCTTATAGCCCGTAAGGGCCAGTTTTGTTGTGATTATTTCTTGTAGCAAAATTACGTGTGGTTTCTCGTTTCCGATTTTACCATCTGCAGGCGATCGCCTTTTTTTAGGCGATTTCCCTGCATTTCCATTGCCAGATGCGGAGATTACGTGTCTTATTTGTCGCTGCCATGTTGACCATCATAGCAACCCTTCGCTTGCAGTGAAAGCATCGTGTAGAGGGCTGTGCACACCAATGTGCTGTGAACTCATCCCCCTCATGGCCGGTACTATCGTAATGTTTAGATATATTTCCATTTTCTCTACACGCGTGTTAAACATGTACATTTTCTCGTTCATGCGCATCATGCTATCGTTCATTAACCTCATATTCTCGCTCATCACGTCCATGGCGTCCTTCACGTCGGATCGCACAGCCATTCGCGGTTGCGTTACAGCTTGCTTCTTAGGAGCCGGGGATTCTTCGCGTTATTCGCCCTGTCTCGCAATCTCAACTGGTTGAGGAGTTTGGATATCAGTTGGTGGTTCGGGAGTGCGCGTTGGTCTACTGCTGTTTGCTTTACGTGCTTAGGATAATTCCAGGATTTGCTTATTATAAGCGGCTTTTAGCTCTCTTAACTCCTGTTCTAACACAGCCATCCGTTCTTTATCTGTGTTGCAAGACTAACTTTTTTCTTTGTGGAACAGCGCTCACGAGACGACGACGAAGAAAGAAGGCACAGGACAGGCGCTGTCACTTTTGATCGTCACTTTTTTCCTTCGGCGTAGTCATCGTAGCGCCTCTGACTTTGTCCGCCCACGTGCCGTCGCCTCCGTTGTTCGTGCCGTCACCTCTATTGTTCTTTCTCGCGAAACGCACCCGTGACCTTGAGCGACTCCTGCTAGTGGTCGATGCCCTCGCTGGTGTGCGGCTCCGTGATCGAGAGCGGGAGCGGCTGCGTGTCGACGTCTTTGACGTAGATCGGCCTGGTTCCGTCTGTTGCTTGTCTTTTTCGACCAGCTGTGCCTAATCTTGTTGCTCCAATTGCGCTCGTTGTCGTCGTGCTCGCACTACGTATGGGGTGAGATAACGTTTCGACACACCTTGTCCGCCATTGCATGCAAACTTCCGCACGGCTTGCATTGCGGATTGCACACGTGGGATGAGGTTGGGTTAGAAATTCCACAGCCCCGGCATTGGGTGTAGCCCGGGTCGGGGCAAACGTACGCACGATGGCCGAGTTTGCCGCATACGTAGCATATGTCCACTTGCCTGCGATCTAAGTAGCAGGGTACCAGAGTGGGTCCGTATCTGACGAAGTTCGGGACGCGAAGTCCATCGAACACAACGATCACTGAGTCTGAGTTCTCGATTTTCTTCGCCGCCAGTGCCATGGGGTTGCGGTCGTTCACGATGTTCCTTTCAATCGTGCGATGATCGTCAGCAGGTTTGATGTGTCTAATTACCCATTTGCAGTTGTCACTTGGGGCAGCATCGTAAGCGCTTACTTCGTACTGTTTGCCGGCAATTTGGATAGCCCCGACGTCCGCGTACTTGTCTGCATTTTCTCTAAACGGCGTGCTCACCACCATAATATTCTGCATGATGTTGGGACAAATAATGTCCTCCATGGTCTGATCTGGACGAAGATTTGCTGCTGTCACAAGGGCTTTGCTCACTAAGATAGGTCCGACCTTTTGTAAGTTCAAGCGGCCCTTTGGGCGAAACACTGTCTTTATGTTGTCTTCTTGGGGTAGGGGTGGCAGGCGTGAGGCTCTGATCGCCCGATTCTTAATGTTAGGAGGCGTCCGAAAGGAGATCACTTGGATGGTTTTCTTGCTGTGAAGGTTGCGCAGCTGTTTCCGCGCGTTGCTTCTTCGTTTTCCGGCTGGTCACCACCTTCCAGCCCGTTTTGTCCGCTGCGAAACCTGCATCTTCATATGCTGCGTCCTCTTGTTCATTAGGTGTGGCTGAAGTACCCGGCGTTGCTTGTAGATCCTCCGCAGAGCTTTCCATTTCTTCGGTAGTAGCCGCCACTCTCGCTTCGCGTCTGCGCGAAGGGCAGGTTGGCGCCTCGCCGAGCTATAGGGAAAGTGGGGGTGAGGCCTAACTTGCCGCCAAAGTGACGCGAACACAAAAGTCCGGATAAAATGCGTAAATGTCCACACACCGGGATAAATTTGGTGTCCGGACGATCTTCGCAACTTCACACGCTTGCTCGCACACTTTTTAGAGCGATCAAAGAGGAATAACTAACCAAAATCATTTGAAATGCGGTAGACAGCGACGCGGTTGGTCGTATCGGCGTGTCGTAGTGTCCCCGAACGTTTACTTCATCAGATTCTTTAAACAGTGTCTCTACGAGAGTGCTGAAATGAAACGTCTGATTTTCGAATGGCATCTATGGCGCCTTGTATGGTGTCATTACGGACATATTGTGACATATTGCGGAGAAATTGTGATGCGTCATATGGCTTCAAATGGTTACATTATATATAAATCAATATATTAATCTCTTCATAGTTCAAAATTCTTAAAATAGGTAATTAGGATGTGCTTTGACAAGTTCTTAGTAAATCAGAAACGATCATCAATGGTATACACTCTTAGCAAACGACCGCTTAAAACAACGCATATAAGGCGGAAAGTAGGTCAAATTTTCGACGCTTATAAATGGCTCTCTAAGCGGCCTACTTATACGGCTCTTTCATGCGGCCCCTCTTTATGCGGCCTCTGGCTAAGCGGCTCTTTCTTATACGGCCTAAGTTTATGCGGCTCTTCCATATGCGAGGCCATCTCGTTGCCAGAAGGCCGTTTAAAAGTGACCACTTAAAGTAACGCATACCGTCGATTTGGTTAAGCTGTATTTCAGGTCAAATCTGTCCGGCTTATATACGGCTCAATATGCGGTCGAAATATATGCGGTACTTCTCGCAAATTTTTAGAAAGAAAAAAGAAATTCTTCTACACTGTATTTGATCGTGCAGTGCTCCTCTTTTTTTTCTTTTGTTCTTTTCAGCCTTCCTACTCATGAATATGCATTTACACATCACAAGAACACTGCACAGAGTCACAAACCATGTATCAACACACACACACTCCACCATGGGGATTTGAACCCAGGCCAACCGCGTGACAAGCAGACACTGTAAGCACTACGCCACCGCACCACACGATCTGGGTGGACTTCCGCGGCTTTATATATGCACTTCACGTTATCTTGGGCGATTTTACGATCGGCTACAACGCTATAATTTTGCATATATGAGAGGCATCGTTCGCGTATAATGCGCGTGTATACGTGTGCACGACCTTAAGCGAACCCTCGCGGGCAGTCACAGTCAGTTTGTGTGTGGAATTACGTTTCTCGTCCGACGGCTTGCGCATCCCGCACGGAGACAGAGGTGAACCATAAACGACGCGTTTCCGAGTGCATTTCCATTTGCCGGCATCATACAGCAGCCAGACGTGCCCTGACGTGCAACCAGCCGCCAAAGAAAAGTATTCTGCGATGTTTGACGCAGTACAGGCGGTGGAAGTCAGCTGATCTCATCTCTACTCGGCGAAGTAGTCTCCCACGTCCTTCGCGAGCATCGCGTTGATGTCGGTGCGTTTATACAGACAGTATTGTGCTGAGGTTCATCTCAGGGAATCGGATTAAAACACATAATCGCTTATTCGCGCAACAGATGGGTTTGGTGTAGTGCAGCGCGTACGGGGCGACGGACCAGCTTTCAGAACGGGCGCGCTCATTTCTCCCCGAATATAGTATAGACGATAAGGAAACGTTGTTGTTGTTGAGTCGAAAGAACAACGAGCCTTCGCAGAAAAAGAATGCAGTCACCCGAGCTCGAGGCTGATGGCGCCGACGAGCGATGCCGTGGAATTGTCATGCTGGGGAGGACGGCGGGTCTGAGGTTTTTTTTATTTGATTGTGATTGATTTGATTTTGATTGTGGTGAAAATGAGAAGATCGTTCGTCACATCGGCGGCAACGAGCGCGCTTTCGTCCCATAAAAAAAGAATTATAATTTTAATCTGATGTTGAAAACCGTGAAAGAATGACCGCTAGCGTCACCCAACAGCAAAGTTGTCGCAATTCCCGCAGTCTATAGGTGTGACAGTCTATCCACCCAGGTGGACTTATTTTGCTTAAAAACAAACATGTAGAACTTGAGAGTGTATTTTCCGCTCTTGAAAGAGCTTTCGATTGCGTCAAAAATAATTTTTACTGTATTTGTTTATCTCACGCGCCCAAAAAGACGCCTGGCGGCGCTGCCGACGCCGCCACTTTCGAGTTCGTCTGCTTCAACACCCCACGCTGGCTGTACCTTTACGCTGCACTGTCGCTAGGATGTCTCGCGCGTGCTGCGATGTGAAGGCATGCATTTATAATCGCTACATCAGTACAGGAGTTTCGTTACATCGTTTGCCTGCAAGACCGTTACAGAAACGTCTGTGGGAAGATTGCGGCAGCAGTGCTATAATAAACGCATAGACTGCAATCATAGCAAAACGAGTGTTCTGTAATCGTATAATAAGGCTTCATTTAACCGATGGTGCGCTTAAAACACTGTTACATTCATTGCATTAGTGTTCAGAGAAAAAAAAAGAAATTTTACAGAAATGACATGTGCTTTCGGTTTTAAGTTTTACCGGCACTACAATCGTCATCGCGTCCACCAACCAGTGTTGTGGGGCGTATTCACACCAATGGAAGAAGACCGAACGCAGATAAAAAAATTCTGTTTTAAAATTTTCGACTCACTTTCCAGAGAAACCGCTGCAAAGTTGGACACTTCAGGCGGTATGCTTTCGAATGCGGTACAAAACAGAAAAGCGATGAAGGACGGTAGACAGTCCCTTATGCTCCCCTTGGCTTCCACAAACGATGAAATGTAGTGCATGACTGGCGCGGAAAGACCACGCATTAAATCGCTTGCATCACTCGTTAGAACATTTGTTTCCTGCCAAGCGTCGCATCAAAAGAAGCTAGCAATGCTTGAAATCGAATGAAGTCACAATATGATCCAGCTTACAAGGATAAAACCATGCTATTTCTTCAAAAGTCAGAAGTGGCCTGAAAGATTCAGAAGGATCATGTGAACAATTATACAGAATAATGCAAAGATTAACTTGAAACATTCTAATATTTAATGGGTGCTGTGAAATCTAAATAACAACCCCAAATTAAATATGCACTTGTTTTGCACCTTGAAGG
This sequence comes from Rhipicephalus sanguineus, assembly GCF_013339695.2. Taxonomy (NCBI): domain Eukaryota; kingdom Metazoa; phylum Arthropoda; class Arachnida; order Ixodida; family Ixodidae; genus Rhipicephalus; species Rhipicephalus sanguineus. The sequence goes on along the minus strand of NC_051182.1, from coordinate 100,188,499 downwards.
TTCATGAATGTTAAGCTCTACAACATGTCTCAGTTGACCGCATATCAGCGCCGAAGAGCGATCTGGTGGAGGCCCTGTGTTGGGGAACGTGGCAGGTTGAAGGTTGTTTTCGTATTCCACCCATTGTCGACGAGTGAAAGTGATTGTTTCCTTGGCTACGAGATGTGATCTGGGCGACAAGGGCCAGTATTACTTCACTCCACGTGATCCAGTCGAGTATGCTTTGAGCTTAACGACGCTTTAATGTATAAACTAGCAAAATGCTAAAAGTGGCTAAACTTGGACAGTAATCTTGGCTTTTAGGAATAAATAATCGCCTGTCTTAAAAATGTGCAGTCAGTAGCATCCTGCTTGATTCGGATCACGGGACGCGACATGTAAACGTATAATACTAAATAGTACATATATAGGAACAATTCTTATACTCAATACGTGTCATAATTGCAAGTAACTGCTGCAAATAAAAAGCACGCTTTCACACAAATAGCACACCCATAAATGCTGAGCTTTACGTGTCCCAGTCAACCTCCCTTATGTTCCATAACAGGGGCGTAGCCAGAAATTTTTTTCGGGGGGAGAAGTGTTATGACCGGCAGTCGGTGGCGAAGCGCTGACCATGACAATCTGCGGACGAGGCGTTCTCACACTGCTAGAACACCTGCATCCTTCCTGGAAACGAAATTCCTGGGACGGCGAGTGACCAACAATGGGCAGAATCTCGGCCTCAAAGTCTGGGACGGCGAAGCCGGAGACAATGGACCACCTGGGCTTGGCTTGGTACGCTGCCGAAGCCACCTGACGGGTATGTTTGGACGGGAGTCTCCGCAACCCTTTTGCTGCCTTCGGGAAAAGATCTGCAGGGGCTAGCACGAGGAACCTGTTGTCCTGCTTCTCCCCACCTGCGTGCCGTCAACCGCCGGACTCTTGCCGCTTCAAGTGTGCCATGACCCCTCCGCGACAGTAAAATGGACTGTGCCATTGTGGGAGGTGTCGTGTGTGTGATTGGTGGTCATCAAGAGGGAGGAGCCAAACTGAGGGGTTAAAACGACGGTGCTGAGTGAGAAATGGGGCTCTGAGCCCTCGGTAACAGGCTCATCCAATTCGCTCGTCGTCTGAACTCTTTCCTTGTAACGATGTAATTGAGTGTACGAAAAGTGTCAGTAAACTTGTTATTGTTTTCCCATCTTGCTAGCATCAGTTCCTCAACCCGGAGACTCGACTACGCTACCAAACGGAGTCCGGGTACGACGCTGCCCTCTCGTAGCAACAGCATGGTTGTCGAGAAGGGACGGATACAAACACACCGGCACAACAGGAGGGTTCAACCATACTTTATGTATGTTTGTATGTGTGCGTGTATGTGTGCGTGTTTGTATGTGTGCGTGTATATATACGCAAGCAAAATTGAAAATTTTTTTTTGGGGGGGGGGGTTGAACCCCCCCCCCCCCATCACCCGAAAAACCACCCTGGCTAAGCCCCTGTTCCATACCATGTAGCTTTGCGTGCACTTTTATTTAAATATCAACTGTCGTGCAAAATCCTTAGCTTTGGCTAGTACAGCAGCTAATACAAACTGTGCTTGAGAATTCAAGATTTATTACCAGTACCAACACTAGCTATACACAAAAACATTCTGTAGTAGTTCAAGCACAAGTGTCGCAGGTTTTTTCAGATTTAGCAGCTCATATAGCGGTGGCTCACAAAAGCATGCAGACATACACATGTCGAATGTGCAGCTGTTATTCTTTGATACGAAGAACTGCACGAAATAAACTGACACAAGGAGACGCATGGACAAGCGTCTTCCTTGTGCCAGTCTATTTCGCGCAGTTCTCTGTATAGTCATGGATTACCAACTTACCCAGTGATCAATTCTATATTATCCTTTACATGCAGCCTCCTTCCGTGGCACTTACCACGGTACAACATCTGTCAGATATAAAGGGTATTCCCATATTGTACTAGATTTGTCCTTCACTAAATGTTGAGACCTGAATTGTATTTGTTCTTTTTCTGGCACCATTTCAAAACATGGCCTTTCCCTTGCAGTGTTGAGACATTTCTTTACAATAAGTTAGTCAGGCATTGAGTCCAAATCCATCACTCTTCGAGACTGGTACTTATGTATGCATGGGTCCCTTATTTTTATGATCTTCTGTTCTCTGCTCCAAGCCCTTCCCTTTACCCATTACTGTAGAACTGTGGCATTTAGGTGTTTCATCTCGCACCGCTAATTGTTGTTACATTTTGTGCCATTTCTTCGAGTACCCATGACAGTATTTAGTGCATTAATTGAATGAAGGAACATGTTATGCTGCTGCGCAGCTGTACACTGAGCAGAACAATGAGATGCAGAGCCATGAGAGAAAAAATAGAGAATATTGTCACGGTACAACGCAAACACAAGACAGTGAGAAGTTCTACAAGAATAGGAGGACAGCTTGTTGACACTAAAAAAAAAAATAGCAGGCACAAACATGTCTAACAAGACTGAAACTTGGGCTAGTTGGTTGTCCTTCAAGATGAATCGGCAGCACAACCATACACGGACAGAGGAAAGGTACACGAAACATAGCACTGTGTTGTGTACTTTCTTTCCTATGTCCGTGTGTGGCTGCACTGCCGATTCACCATGAACAACAAACATGATGTCTTCGGCAAAATCCCGAAGACCCACTAGACGTTGATGTTCACTGATGTCCCCATTGTCTTTCTTGCCTGCAGAGCACACGCGTCAATACATATACAATAGGATGCATCGCAAGGGTTCTTCACCTATATGCTCTATTGTTGGAGTAATAGGGCATTGTGTCAACTAAATAATCAATGTAATAATAAAATCACCCTAAAATATATGCCATATTCCTCATTGCTCAATTCTCAACCTCCACGTATTCCACTTCAGCACCTGTGAACATAATGGCCCCCTAAAGGATCTCGGCAGTAGTTTCTCTGAAGTGGTTTTCAAAGCTGTTATTGGATCAGATTAAGCTAACTGAATCTCATGAACTTATGCTTTCAAAACAAATAAGGGGGCAGTCCACTTGTTATTTTCTAGCAAGCTACTTAGCAATTTGGCCTTGAATGTGTGCACTTTCCTTGCAGTTGTGTCCCAAAAGCAGTCAGTGGCCTATCGGTTATCAGGTCATCAATAAAAATTTTCTTTATGAACAGTCTTACACGTTCAGTAATGCAGCATTGTAATGGATGTATCATTCTGACATATATAGTTTATGCATTCAAAACTCTTCAGTTGAAATTCCTAACCAGTTTCTCCATCAGTAATGACCACAATTGCTATGCGACTCTCGGTACCATCATCTGCATGCATGGATTGATGCATTCTGCAATGCTTTAATCATGCATCTTATCACTGGCCCTGTGATCTCACAAGTCACCTGTGTCCTTCTCTAGACAGTAACAGCTATAAATATGTTGCATAACTTAACTAGTTTTTTTTCCAAACAGCATGACTTACCTCTATTTGCACAGTCAGTAAGCCTGAACACACAGTGCACACTTTTGTAGTTTGACATATTTTATTTTCAATGACAAACAAAACTGAGCAACAATGTATACTATACACCAATACAGCGTATGTAAACTAATAAGCGAATCTTACGCTTTTACAGAAACAAGGTAAAAAAAACAACTGCAAGAGAGGTGATCCAATAATTAAACAGAACGATTGTTGTTTTTATATGCTGTAGGGGTTTCAGGCCGTCTCATCCGACTAGAATTGATAATGACCTAGCTTGAGTTTCAGCACGCCTATACGTAGAAAAAGCTCTACTTTCTTGCAAAGTGCAGGTCAATACATACATAAAAAATTGCACCACATAAATGGCAGGAGCTACCTAAATGCCTTCAATTATAATAACTTTACTTAAACACAATAAGATAACACAGAATTGACTAGAGTAACAAAGAAGTATTGAAAGTAAGTGGGCCTTGATCGACGTCATATATGTAGCCTTGGAAACAGACGAAGGGCTTGAGGTGTGCTTCCTGCCTGTTTCTGGCACTTAATTTGCAATATATGAGTAGAATACACAGTGAAAAAAATTCTGTTCTATATCATGAGCTGTGTAGTGCACGTAGCTACTATGATTTATAACAAATGTATGACTAAACTAGATACCCTCTATATTAGTAGGCCTGAAGTTTGAGGACGCAGCTTTTCTGTGGGTAGTGGCTAATAAAATTTCAAAACATGGATATCAGCTGTGCATGAACGACAAGTGATATGCTAATATGATGCCCTAATAAATAGGACTTTTCATTGTACATGCATCAGAAATAATATGATGACTGTGCATGTTATACTCCGAGGAAAACTACAAAATGAAGAATGAATATGTATATATGAACACACACACATACAGTTATTATTGCACATGATATCTGCCACAGATTCCAATGCTAGTGTACCTGCTACCAGTGGCGTAAATCCCGGGGGGGTCAGGGGGGTCCTGACCCCCCCTGTGTTTAGACTGGGGGGGGGGCCCTATGCAATGGTCCCTCCCCCCCTGAGATTTTGCATTCGAACATCTTCCATCTTGACTTGCTTGAAGTTTATTTTCACACGTGCCATTCAAAATCGCCCCAGAGTTCCAGCTCTCAGATACAACGAAAGAAATAAGCACAATTCAACAACTTACGATAATATTTTTACGACATCTTCCCTGCGATGTTCAAAGTCTGCAACCACATCCATAGCACCAATCACAAAAGCCGCTGCCATGCAGCGGCCGTTTATCCACGTGGTAACGTATCATTGCGCCTTCTAACTCGCTGAGAGCAACGAGATTCGTGAAGACATTTCTTCAGCACCGAGTCCGGGGCGAGAGAAATTGAGTCAGAGATATTCGGCCTTTGCTTGCAAATATCGCCACAAATGAGTCATCTTTTCACACCCAACTGAAACTGCACGCATTTTTCAGTACCCCGATTCATTCCGTCGCCCCCATATGTATACTTCCGGAGCCCCTGGCTGCGCGCGCGTTTTTGACGAACTTCTGGGCCCGATCCACCCGATCGTTCAAACTACAGTGTTCTAGAAGTGTTCGCAGCGTCACCTTAGAGTCACTTAGAGTCAGAGGTAGCATATGCAGTAGCTCTACGTCACCTGCAACTTTCCGGCGGGTTGCAGGGCGCGGCTAGCTCGCGTTGCTGTTTTGCGCGCAAGACAAGTCTGAATTACGGTGCGCAATACACGAAACTTCTTTTCATGCAAATTTCTGTGAGTTGTGAAATAAAGTGCTGTCGTTGTGACCGATTTACAGAGGGTGGGCGATATTTCAATAGGCTATGATGAATATGAATGCTCCTGCGTGTGGGGCGTTCAAGATTTTTTTTTTTGTACTGCTGGTCGATACGATTTTCAATGCCCTTTCGCCACTGTAGCGATCCTAGCGACTTCACTCCCGCCTTTCGAGCCCCACTATACCGGATATAAACAATGCCTCATTTTTTATTTATTTGCTTTTGCATGAGCTGGTCTCTGCGACTAACCTACTTAATGCTGTTTTTTTTTTCGCGAATCAATAATCGGCGGAATCACTTGGCTTTGTATTAAATGTATCCGCACGGTAATCTTAATTTTTTTTATTTGCAGACATAGATCATACAAGGTTACCAAAACTGGTTGGACTCGTAGGCTATATATATTGGTACGTGCGGGTCCAATGAAAAAAAAAAACAACCTATACATAGGCATTATGAGTACATAACAAGTAACATACATTACGTGCGTACATTTTTATTACACCGCAGAATTGCACCACCAAAATAACACTCGACAGCGTCACGTACTGACAAACTAATTTTATTTACACGGAACCCTGCCTATGTATGCGCAAATGCTGGCCATATCACAATATGGATTAGCAATGCATGCATGGTCACTCGTGATAAAACAATAAACTGCCGATGACAACCGTCGATCTAACTGGAGTATCTCAAAGGAGCCCAATCCCCGTGGGCCTAAATCATCCCCCCTAAATCTCCTTTTTTTTGTACATCGATCTCTATCCAGCCCGTTTCATCTGGCACTAGTTCTGTGCTTAGGACTTCGAGCGAAACAAGCAGCCAGAATTCTTTATCATTTTTTAGAAGTACCCTGACCGCTTTACCAAAGCACGAGTAAGGTTTTGCTGTCACCGCCCTCGTATTTTCTTGCTTTTATTGTTATCGCACATTCGCACTTGACTTTGCGCGGTCACTCTTAGCTTCGTTGCGTCCAGCTGTTTTTTGTTGTCAAACGCTGCACCAGAAATTTTTCTGCACGTACGCTGCATGCTCTATGTGCACGACCGCCGGAGACTGTAAAAAGCGCCTCCCTCCCGTCCAGATGCAGCGGCGGGACGACTTTGAGACAGTTGCAGTGTACGGATAGACACAGATGCCGCTCCTTCAGAAAAACAAGCATACATAAGTGCAGCAAAGCTGCTCGCGTGGTGCCGACAAAGGTCCTTCAAGCGAATGAATGGCGGGAACATGCGCTGCAGGGCATGCACGAATGGAAACAGTAGCTTCTACTACTTGGGTAAGCTTTAAAAAAGAATAAAATGCTCAACCCCCTTCTCCCTCCGTTGTTTTTTTTGTGATCTCTTGTTGTGTCATTGTGGTGGCCCTCTCCCCGCCTCCAACCCCGCGTTTGTTGATACCCCCCCCCCCCCCGGAATTACAGCGTAACCAGCGTAACCCCGACCAAGAGGACGCGCTTCACACCACGCAAGAGAAGTTTTCAGGAGAAACTGGCGGAGGGGCAAGACCCCTGGCGGGCGCCCAAGCAATCGACGCGGAGAGGGCTGTGGAGGCGCGGCGCAGAGATACGGCAGTGAGCCCACTGCCCAATTCTACTACACTGTAGTTCAAACGAAGGCGCCTGTCCTCTGGTTTCACTTTGTGGCGGAAAAGCAGGGGGGCAGAACTTTCTTTAGTAGGTTGGACGACGACAGAGAATCAACACGTCCGCTTGGTTTGAACGCATCACGAAGACTGCTTTGTTTGTTCACTATTTACAGTGCTCTCGTAGAGAGGGAAAATGAAAAGGAAAATAGAAATACAGAAACACAAGCACAGTCAAAAGATTTTCTCTGCACCCCGCACGTGCAACAAACTTGAAGAACAGAGGGAGAAAACGCTTTCCCTGTGTTGGGTGACCCTCCCTGTGGCTTTCAGTGTTCTTTCACGGGGTGGGCGCGTGGGTCGTAAAACGACGAATGTCAAGGACGTTCTCCGTTCTTCCCGTACTCATCGTCGCCTTCAACCTCCTTGGTTGCAACCCCGAAAATGCGTCCACCGGGTTGCCCCTCTTCCTCATTTTCGCCGCGGGGTTTTCCAATTAAAGCTGCTTCAAAGTGGGGGCTGCTTCCCAATATTCGACAAATACGACATCACTTGTCAGTCGTTCGGCAGTTTCAGCCTGCACGCGTCCACAGAAGTGCTGCCAGCACTGCAACCGGCCGCGCAACCTTCTTGGCGTAATGTGCTTGTGACTTTCAACTGGACTGGGAAGATGCCGCATAAGCGGCAGAGTTCGCTGAGTTCGTTCTTTCTGCCGAACTCCAAGCGACCTTCTTCGGAAGACAATGTCACCAAAAACACTGATGAGGTGAGCCTTTTATGTAATTGATCATTGATTATAATTTTGTTTTGTCGGGTACCCTTAGTGCAACATGCAAGGATTTTTATTTTGATTAAAATGGGGGGAAGTGACAGTTACTTGAATGCCGCCTTGAAAGCCCAAAATGGCTTGCAGTCATTAGACAGGAGGATAACTACCACGTTACGTTAAACAACTAACAGAAATCTGCTAGATAACTTTTAAATCAATGGTTTCGTGAACTACGTTGCAACTAGCTTCAATGGAGCTATTATTAGGACTACCCTAATTCATACAATTCGCTAAAAAGCAAGGAATGTTTGGTGGTTTCATCCACCGGTTCCAGGATCAAGCACCGAAGGAATTAATGCCATTTAGAAGAGCGATTTAGACGCTTCGGCCAACTCTTCATTACCTTAGAATAATAACAGAGAGACGAACTAGTGAGCCGCAAGCGGAGTTTGTGGTGTCTTGACTTCTCTCTTGTTTCCGTGCTTGCACACCCAGTCATTTTAGCATGAATCGTCATCGCTGATAGAAGCGCACGCACAGCAGTGACATGTTATCAAGGCATTGAGTCCAGTGACGAGCTACCCGAAAACTCTTCTACGCACCATCTACATGGCTTTCCTAGCGCGGTTCTTGAATCACGCGAAGGAACCTCAAAACTTTGTAATGTTCAACCTCCCAGCTTTCCTGCAATATGCCAGCAGGCGAAAGTTTCCCCACGCACGATCTCCAGGCTGGTGGCTAACTTTCGGACAGTCTGTTTATTCATGAACAAAAGTGTTTACAATCAACGAACACGTAGCCGTGAGAATTTTTCGAAACGCTGCTGTAATAGCTGAGTTACACGTGCTTGATGATACAAAAAAGGCCCTCGCTCGTTTCTCTCTTTCCTTCGTTCACCAGCTCGTCTCTCCTCTCAACACCTTCTCGACTGCTATGGAAAGAGAGGTCGCGGAGCTACGTGTAGCCGCGCGTCCTCTCACTCCATAGGGAAAGGGCGCGGCGCCGAGACCACACGCCACGAGCTGACGCGTTGTAACGCGTACGGGGGGTTAGGGCTTTAGAAACCATGCACCCTCGCAATGTGAAGGCTCAGAGTTGCGTATTTGCGAAGAAAAAAAATATTAAAAAGCGCATACTTGAATATCCCGTATATTAATGACACAAAACATCCCATGATGGCATGATGCCCTCTTCGTGTTTATTCGGACATCAAGCAGGAAGTGATGTAACACAGAGCGAACCGTCCAAGGGCGTCGCCCCATGGCTCCTTCAATCAACCGCTCCCGCGGTGAGAAAGCAAGGAGAAGGCTTTATGTGTATACCGGGCTCTAATTTTGTTACGCAAACATAAGCTGCGCAACGAGTTCTTGATATCTGTAAAAATATTTTGTGTATGCACCTGATGAAAGGGACATGAAAGTGACTTCGGTCACCTCTAACTTTCTTTGTCATATGCTCTTTCGGAGAGAACGAGGCGAGGGGGAATAGTGTGGGGTCGAGTGTGGAACACTCTTTTTTCTGCCTTCTTGGCGTCACGTAGCACGTGATCTATATACGAGCAGGCAGCTGACCAGGGGCGTAGCCAAGGGGGGGGGGGGGTTGGGGGGGGTTCAACCCCCCCCCCCCCCGCCGAAAGTTTTCAGTTTTGCTTGCGTATATAGGCACGCACACATACAAACGCACGCACGAACATACATAAAGTATGGTTGAACACCCCCCCAGAAAAACATTTCTGGCTACGCCCCTGCAGCTGACCAATAATCCTAACACTCCTAAGTTTCCTGAAGTTTCAATCCACATATGTACCCTATAAAGTGGACGGGGAGATTACCGCCGCCGTAGCGAAGTGGTAGAGCATCGGACGCGTTATTCGAAGGTCGCAGGTTCGGTCCCTGCCGGCGGCAAGTTATCTTTTCGTCCACTTTACTTTCTTCACATTTATATTCTAATTACTACAAATAACACCCCCTATACTTTCCTTGGCATTGCTGTGTGTTAGTTCTCATTAATACCAATGTTTCGCCATACTAGTGAAGATGTCGCGAGGTGCTGTCAACTCAGATGAGCATTCACGCTTGCTTCAAAATCAAATTAAGATAACTGAAAGCTAACGTCCGCCAGTTATAAACGGCCAGAAGTACCCTTGCACGCATACAGACAATCAAACAATACAAACATCTCGAGGTTTCAATTTTGGTGTCAGTGTTCCTTTAACGTTTGTTTCATATCCAGTGTGTAGATTCATCGAATACTCATCGGCTGTTTGGAACTGTGTTGTAGAAACTAGTTCAGAACGTTGTATGACTCGTCGCGCAGTGCAGATCGTCAAGAGCATTGCAATAACGCGATATATGAATATTTGTGTGTTTTCTTTTTGTTTTATTGTAAAGTTTTCATTTTTGTGTAAAATAAAATGCACATTTCTAATAATCAAGATGGCTGCCATGCAATGTCCGGGACCCCCCCTGTTGTTTTGATGGATTTACGCCACTGCCTGCTACTCAGGTATCCTCAAAAGAAAGAGCATTGAAACGTGCATGAACATAAAGCAAACTTAAGTGTCTCTAAAGTTTGTGAAAATTCAGCTAGCCAGCAGCCTTATCTACCCAGCCTAACAATGTAACAAGAAACACACAAACGAAATAAAACTGCACAAAAAAAGAACATAAATTAGGCGTTGTCCTTGAGCTTGTCGAGAATCTCCAGCAGTTTACTGCTTGCCCAGCAACATGGAAAACTCTCTTCCTTGTGCAGCAAACTTTGAATTAGTCCCAATGTTTGGGCGAATGCAGACGGGTAGGTAACATCCTTTATGTAATGTACGGTCAAACACAAGAAAACTGTCTTTTCAAGCGTGCAGTCATCTTTCAGGGTAACACGCTCGTCCTCAGCACAAAAAATAAGCTTTGTTGCCGAGCTCCAAACAATCATGGGCCCTGGCAACCCATGGACATCTGCAAGATACTGGAAAAAAGTAATAAAAACTAATATATGTTTTATGTTCTGCACAGCACATCTTCATACAAAAAGCTAACAATTCAGAGGCAGTGGATGGATGAATGCCAGCACTAAAATATTGCAAGCTTTAGATGCAAAACCGTGCATAAATTGACATTGTTGTGGGCGTGGTTTATGCCACAGTAAATAAACAAGTTTCAGCCACCCCGATACGCAGCTATAGGTGCCACTGCTTGAAATTTTGCTAATGCATTCAAAGCAGCCACAAGTACAATGTCAGATCTGACAAGTGTATAAGCAAGCGTTTCTTTGTGCTTCGCACGCAATGTTCATATCATATATCTGTTCCATGAAAATGGGTAAAAACAGCAGCCAAATGAGTGTACTGAGACCACAAGTTATGGAAAGCAGAGCCTTGGCTTGCTTCAATAGTAGGCTGAAGCCACCTCTCAGTGATGACATATCATAGGTGGTGACAGATGGCATGTGTGTTGGGCATGTCCTTTTGCACTAAACCTGAGTGCTGCAGTGTCACGCTCACAGGGCAAACCTGGAAATACCTGGTTTCTGTTTCTGTTGGGAAATGGTAGAACCACAGGACAATCAAAAAGGCCCGAATGGATTGCCTACATTGACTCACATGATTGCTTATGTGTGTACGCCTTTGTGCATACAGATGTACTTGAACTATCTTAAACTATTTTAAACAAAGGAATTGATTGGACCCTATTCAATGGCAGAAAAGGAACTCTGCTACAAACAAGGTGGACGTTGCGACAGAGTCCACACTGAAAAAACTAAAGGCCATGTCACCACTAGGATACGCAGCGGTTCCCAGTCATCATGTAAGGTGGCTACGCATGTAAGGTGGCTACACATAGGCTAGTATCAATATTCTTTGCAGCACCAAGGAAACAAACTTCAATCTACATGGATGTTCTAATACTGAAATTTGACATATAATCTTTCGTTGAGTGAATGATACAAATTACATTCAAAGTCAATGTCAGAGTACTTTAGCAGACTCAAAGGGCCCACTTTGTGTACACAGATGCATGCAGTGAATTGTGCTGTTGTATATAGACTAATATCACAACTTTGCAGGTCCTTTCGGCTGTCAGTGCACACGTCTGAGAGTGGTGCAACCACCTGCTTATTGAATATTGTCTTTCTTTCATTGAAATTAAAGCTCTTTTGCAGAAAAACATTCTTGTATTCAAAAGTATTTTGTGTTTGCATACAGCATAATTGGGCGTAAAATTACCCTGAATATCTACTTTCAACGTGGTCATCACAAACATATGTATTGGTCGTCTGGCCAGACATAGAACAGCTTTTTTTTTTTAATTTCATATGCTGCGCCGAAAATTGCTGCATAATTGTGACAAAATTGTCGTGCGAAAGAAAATTCTTCAATGGAATGAGCTAGCTATAGACTTAATTGTAATTTATCAACTCTCCACCAGAAACAAATATCTAAGTTATATCTGTTGCAGTACCTAAACGCAGATAAATAGTTACATTGTTTATGAACGCTTTACGATAGTCATGCAAGTACAATACTGATTCCGTTTTTGAGCAATATATGAGAGATAGATCCGCTTCAGGTGCACAATTGCAGATGCTGCTTGATATCGTTCTTGATTCGCGAACCACATAATAGTGAGCAACAGTGTTTCGCTTTCTGACAGTTTGCGACCTTCATGCATTTCTAAGAAAAGGTCCGAGCAAGAGGCTCTTCCGATGCGCCTTTCACAGATCTATAGAGACTCGTTAGGAGCGGTGCTTTGTTTCTAACAGCACAACACAAGATTGGGAGCATCGAAATAAACTCACCCAGTCGTGCATGGTTCACGGGGCAGTGCCCGCAGTAGGAGCACCAGGCAACTTGATGTGGCACGCCTGGTTCCCCTGGCTGGCGGTTGTACGCGAGCAATCTGATGCACTCACACTCACATCGCACTGACACACTTCCATCATAACTGCACGCTCCTCTCTGAATGCCTTTTACGTTGGTCGAGGCATCCCACGCAGCAGGGCCTGATCGGCACTGCCGAAACGTTGAAGCACGCCAAGACGATCGCGGGACCGAATTCTCAACGAAAACAGAGAGACCATGCAAGGAGCGGGCGCAGAAGAGACGGACACCGCTCGACGCGCATGGGAGAGAGAACTGTAGGGGGGATAAGTCAGCAGCGTGAGCAGGAAGAGAACGCGATCAAAGGTGAAAACTTCCTTCGCACGTTGAGTTTGTAGACGTCGCGGGCGTTGTTTGCGTGATAATTTTGCGTATTCACGAGTAAACAGAAACAAAGGCACGTCTGCAAAAAACAAAAACGGTGCGAGGCGAACGAGGCAGCAGAGGCGACTGACGTAACTCGGCACGGCCGCCGCGTTTCCAACGAACGTGCTTCGCACGAAATCAGATACGATTGCCACGGTCAGGGAGGCGCTGGCTGTATTATTGGCTGTATCTCGAGTTCACCGGCCGCATCCGGTGCCAACACAGGAAACACTACACGGCGTCAACGTGGACTTCGAGCCTTGAGCACGCTCGCTCGGCGCTCTCTCGCTTCTCGCCGCGGCGCCGATCTCAATTTCCCGCATAAACAACGGGCCCTGTAAAAGCGTTGCGTCCGCTCGAGAAATTTTCGCGTCAACGAACCCGGGCTCCATATAAGCGTTGCGTCCGCTCGCGGCCGCATATAGCGGGCCCAGCCCGTCACCGCAGAATTTGTCACGCTTAATGGCGATTGAAGGGCCGCTTATATGGAGTACCTTGTGGTGGAATAAAAATGGGCCGCTTATGTGCCGGACGTTATACGGGACTTGAATAAGAGTGTATAAACTGGAAACCTGGAGAAGACGAGACTCTTCAACATTGCAGAAAAGCATAAGAAGGAACCCAACTCCACCGGCTTTCAATGTCGCGTAAGAAGGTATTTTTGTTCAATACTTATATTACTACTATAGCAGAGCACCTAAAGCAGTAAAAAAATGCCAAATATTTACAATATTTAAAAGGTATAAGTCGGAAAGCTGGACAAGGTTAGGCTCTTATTACTGTAGAAAAACATGAAGAGAGACGCATTTTTATTGGCTTTCGGTGTCGCGTTAGAACGTGTTTTTCTTCAATATTTATCTTACTATTATATTAGACCACTAAGACTGGTACAAAAAAATTCGGACGATTCTGAAGTTCTGGAAACTGCACGATTCCGAAGTTCTACGGGTATGTCATCGTTGTACGGTAGAAATCTACGCGTGTGCCATCGTTGGCGTAGGGCTTCAATCGTTTCGCGCACTTCTCACAGCCGCCGTCGCCTTTCCCGTTCCCTAGCATGGCATATTCACACTAGTCGTGCCAAGTCTTTCTATTTCTTTCTTTCTTTCTTTCTTTCTTTCTTTCTTTCTTTCTTTCTTTCTTTCTTTCTTTCTTTCTTTCTTTCTTTCTTTCTTTCTTTCTTTCTTTCTTTCTTTCTTTCTTTCTTTACATCTGTCAGTCTTTCTCTCTGTACACGTCCTCAGGGTCATTACAGGCCACGCCGTATCGGCGAGCAGTGGGATCTGCCCAAATTCTGTAGCACATAACCATTAATGATGATCATAGTTTTCAGATAGGCCGTACATTACGGCTAGCTTAAACGGCGTCGCTGCTAAAACGCCGAGTATTTATGATATTTACAACTGGATGCAGATAAGTCAATATTGAGGCCCATGTACTTAGATTTAGGTTCATGCTAAGTAACCCGAGGCTGTCGAAATTAACCTGGAGCCCTCAAAGCGCAAGTGCAAGGCAGTGCTGTGACCCCCAGGCATATAAGACTCTTATTTCCGCAGAAAGTGCGTCAGCACAGGAGCCAAGCACTCAGCGCGTTTCAAGAAGTGCACGTGGAAAATGCGGTGCAACGGCCGCACGCGCTTTATGTAGAACTCGGTATTAAGAAACTATTTGTAGTTTCGCTTTAATGCAAACACGTCATGCTAAAGCTGGTGAAATCTAGTGCGTAAACATGACAAGACGACGCCTCTCCTCTTGGTTTCTAGCTGACTAAACTTCCTGGAGTGCTGCTTAACCCGAGTACGTTAATATCCGGCAGGCAATGTACGTAGGGGCCACCACATTTTTATTTACCAGGCCTGTGGCTAAACCGGTTCACCAACGCTCCTTGACAACTACGATTCTTATTCTTTTGCAGAAATACAAATCTATGAGCGATGTACGGAGGAGCTGCATGATTGTTTCTGTGACAGGAAACAAAAGGTGTCGACTACCGCTCTGGGACGGAAATGTCACATAGCTTCACGCTCCTTGATCTCTTCATCATGTGAGGTTAACTACTTTACGATGAGAATGTTTTTCTCATATTTCCCTGGAAAGCCGACGCACACCATTCAGTGAACGCCTCTTTGGGTAGGCTGCCCCGTGGTGGGGCAGTAGGCATGCATGATGAGACAGATAACCCGCTGCAAGGGCCCCTAAATGCTGTTTCAATTAATAAAAATAAAGAGTGAAAAGAATTCATTACCTGTCGATGGTTAACGCGCGTGGCGAAAGTATTTGGCGTGAGGTTCCACAATGAATTGTCGGTCGAGGCGCACCCTTGGCTCGTGTGGATGATCCCTTTCCCAGGTAAGGTGTTTTCACCGCGTAGCACTCGCCTGCTTTGTAAGGTCGCTGTTTCCGCGTGACACGGGTCGAAATTGCACGAGTGTTGTCGCTGTGGTGACATCTGACGGCGAGAGTACTCGGGGCCACAAGGAAGGTGTTTTAGGGGCGTAGCTCCTCTTAGTCTAACCTTGTCACGTCTCCGTTGTCCGGCGTAAACGGATCTCCCATAGTGTACGTGATATGTATCGCCCTCTCCTCTCCTACGCTTCCCCCTCTTTCTCCTCTCCTACGCTGAACAGGAGCTGAACAGGAGTGACAACGCAGCAAAGCACAAGTATGATGCCTCCAGCCATTACAGCGTTTTGATTTATTCATAATCATAAGGAATAGGTATGGAAACATGATGCCGATTTCCGCAGTTTATTTTGCACCATATGAGACTACGCACATCACTGTAAGACATTTCAGTTGGCTGTACTCATAAAGCATGTAAATAAGAAATACCGCAACTGCTTAATTTGAAATCACAGACCATCTTTTCGCGCTTTCTATATTACTCTGCTGGAAAAGGTGTGTTGTTTTGACGACTTTCGTTGAAATAATGCTAAAATTCAACTATTCTTTTTTTTGCAATCGCTGGGCACAAAGGCAAGTATTATTGGACTTGCTTAAGATGAATAGTTCACTATTTGCTATAGTTGTCCCGCAAAAGTATAGAATGGGTCAATTCAGTAACTTAAAGCAGTTTAGGAGTCGCTTGAAACTTCGGTGTGTGTCCTTTGACCCCGGTAAGAGTGTTACCACCACGAGTGGATTGACTCCCTCGTAAGTGGTAATCTGATCCTTCGGAAAAGAGTCCTTCCATTCTTCCTCGAGGGTCAGGGAACTCTCCTAGAGCGCGCCGACTCTCACACCCAAAAGAGTCGCCGTGGCTCTTTAAAAACAGGCGTATTCGGGGCAAGTAAGAACTCTCCAAAAAGAGTCACCTTTTTTTTTTTTGTTTAGCGTGTGCACTCATCGACATTAGAAATCGGGTATCCGGTATTTCACCCGCCATGGCGGTCCATAGCGGTTATGGTGCTCGAGTGCTAACCCGTAGGTCGCGGGATCAAATCGCGACCGAGGCTGCTGCGTTTTGGGTGAAGGCAAAAAAGCTTGAGGGCCGTGTAGTTAGATTTCGTAGCGTACGTTAAAGAAGCCCAGAATGCCAAAATTTCCGGAACCCTCCACTACGGCGTCTCTCATAATCAAATTGTGGTTTTGGGACGTTAATCCGAAATAATTGTTGTTATTACATTTATAGTGAGCCCTGAAAACTAGCAAACAAGAGGCAAAGGCGGCAGCGCAAGCGCTGACTAACGACTGTTCCTAGTGAGCACTTTTGTTGCCGCCTTTGCCTCTTGTGTCCTTGTTGTTCAGTGCTCTCTTTAGAATGTCGTACCAACTCGCCTATTATTGCGATAGCAATTATATGGACAGTCTCGGCTGTAAAATGTCCGTCCCCGTCGCCGCCGTCATTCACCGTATACGTATAAGTATGTATGTATATAGAAAAGCCACAAAGAAAATTAATTCAGAAATACTTGCCGACGCGCATCGAACGGGCGACTTTTCGCTTTCCAGCCCGCCGCGTTAGACGTTAGGCCACGACAGCACCGGCTTTCAGCCTGCTAACGGCGAGCTGTTTATATACACCATGTACTTCAGCATGCTTTCTTAGTGGCCACATAGATTGCGCGATGTGCGCGCGCGTGGCGCGCTTTAAAGATCGTCGCCCCGCTCCTGCGAACGCCGTTGCTCTTCGGCCTACAGGGCGTGGTCGCTTTCGTGCGCTTATCTCGAGGAAAGAAGGGGCGGCCGGTGGGGTGCTTCGCTTCGCTCACTGCAGCGGCCGCGTTTCCCAAAGGAGCGTGCTGTTCAAAGAGAAATAAGTGACAACTGTGACAATTAGTTCGCGCTCGTCTTGTGTGTACCTGTTCGTTCGTTTCGTGCGTCCTGCTTTATGTTTGAGCAGTGCGCTTCAAGTGTCGAGCTGTGACGCATTAGTTCGCGCTCGTCCTGTGTGCGTCGTAGCGTACGTTAAAGAAGTCCAGAATGCCAAAATTGCCGGAACCCTCCACTACGGCGTCTCTCATAATCAAATTGTGGTTTTGGGACGTTAATCCGAAATAATTGTTGTTATTACATTTATTTCGAGCTGCTTGTTATTACTTCAATTTCGAGCTGCTTTCCATTCTTCGCGTTACATTCCAATTTATTGCTATCGCATTCATCGCTTCGCCGTTGCGGCGAAACTGACTTTTTTATTCAATCCTTATACGATAGATGGCGAACTACTTACACCATTTCTTACGCTTAGGTGCTGGATTCGCCATCATGGAAGAAATTATTGTGAGAGTGGCTGCAATTCGTGCTTTAATGCCAGAAATTGTGATTTTGAGAGCACTAATGAACGCAAGCTTGAGTTTAAGTTACAGAGAGCACGAAGGTTACTTCGCTCACGGCAGCGGGCGCTTTTGCGAAAGGAGCGCGCTGCTCACGCACAAATAAGTTACAACTGTAACACTTAGCTCACGTTCATACTGTGTATACTTGTGCGTTGGTTTCGTGTGTCTAACCTTTGTGTTTCAGCAGCGTGCTTTAACTATCGAGCTCTGACAGTTATTAGTCTGCGTTCATCCTGGGTAGGTTCTTTTTGTGCGTCCTTTCTGCTTGAGCATGCGTTCCAAGTTATCTACATGCTGGCCGTTCTTCACATGTCATTACAGTTTGTTCCTATAGCATTCATTCCTTCGCCCATGTGGCGAAACAATGCACAACAAACGCTCAACTACGTCTGTGAAGACACGTTTCGCTGTCGTGTTATACCGATTACTATGACAGAGGGATCAGCCATGTTTTTTTTTTATTTACCAGGCCTGCGGCCAAACCTATTCACAAACGCTCCTTGACAACGACGATTCTCATTCTTCGGTAGAAATGCAAATGTATGAGCAATGTACGGCGGAGCCGGGTACTTGTTTCCGTGACAGGAAACAAGAGCTGTCAACTACCGCTCTGGGACTGAAATGTCACATAGCTTCATGTTCCTTGACCTGTGCGCGCACCCTTGCCTTCTATTCATCATGGGAGGCCAAATACTCTACGAGGAGAATGTTTTTCTGACATTTCCTTGGAAAGCGTGACGCACACCATTTAGTGAACGCCCCTTTGGGTACGCTGCACCGCTGTGGGGCAGTGGGCATGCATAATGGGACAGATAACTCGGTGAAAGGACCCCTTAATGCTATTTCAATGAATTAAAATAAATAGTGAAAAATTTCGTTACCTGTAGATGGTTAACACGCGTGACCAAGGCATTTGCGGGAGGTTCCACGATGAACTTGACAGTCGAGGCGCCCCCTTAGTTTCTGGGGATGTTCGCATTCCTAGGTAAGGTGTTTTCACCGCGTGTCACTCGCCTGTTTTGTAAGGTCGCTTTTCGCGCGCGCCACGGGTGAAGATGGCGCCAGCGTTCTCGCTGTGGTGACATCTGAGGGCGAGAGTACGTGGTGCCACAAGGAACGGCCTTCATTTTTACTTGGGATTTGGGTGCACGTGGTAGACTCTCTTGCGTGCGTTGTAACAATCCTGCGGACACCTTTCCATTCCCTTTAATACGCCTATGCTGGCGAGACATCACGCGCAAACGGCTGAGCTCGGGTTTCCAGCCAGGCAGCTCTTTCCTTGCTAGTTATTCTGACGTGCTCAGTCGAGCATCTGCGATTCCGAAGCGAGTTAGATGGCATGTTCTTAAGCTAGCGGGCTTACTATGTCAAAGTTCCAAATTGATGTGCTTTTGTTTCTTTGCGCGACGTCGTACCATGCCGTTTGTTCCTTAAGCATGAAACCCCACACCTGACTGCTGAACATTGTGCTCTTCTAATATCTGGCGACCATTTGTCTCTATTCGCAGCAACCTCTCTTTGAACGGAGTTAAATGACGCCCATGATGAATTTCAACAGCGGAGTTGTTTACGTTTGGCAATATTCCGGGTGACGCTTGCAGAATCTCGGGCTGGCACGTTTTCGGAGTTGGCAGCACGCTTTGACTGCCATGTTTTGGTACCATATACTTAACAGCAGCGGCTGCTACGTCACCAGATATTGATAATTTTGGTGATTTTGAAGGGAGAAGAAAATAGCCAAAAAGGAGCCAAGTAACTAAAACAATTTTTCTGCTGCCACCGGTATAAAAACGTAGCCAAAGTGGCGCTAAGAAGCCAAACCTGGCAACACTGGCGCCGAGCTGCAAGTTCCGAGCTGCTTGTCGTTCTTCGTGTAATATGCCAATTTCTTGCTATGGCATTCGATTCTTGGCCCTTGCGGCCAAACTATGACTTTTTCTTCTTCCATATTTAATCCATAGCGCAAACCTTTCACAGGCCCACGCAGTGTGAGGAAAAGAAACAAGGGAACAAAGAAGCAAAGCAAAAATGTAAACACTTTTGTGTATACAGTTCAAACTCGAAAGGGATTGTAACATTGTTCGAAATAAGCGAATTTTTAATTAGCGGGCCGGCGCTAGAATGAACGAAAGTCGCACCAAACTGCCCAGGCAGAACCGGAAGAAGCCATCTCTGGAATCGTTATCGCGAACATTACGCAACTACAAGTTCGTGGCAGGTGATTTCGTAAATTAAGTTTATCGAGCTGCATCAGCAAACACAATTAATTGATCAGACAGTGATATGCCCTAAACAAGCACCGACATTACCGGTGAGCTGTGCGCCCTAATACGAAATATATTACGTTATTTATGCTCCAAAACTCGTTTATCTAGAAACGAGAGCGAACGCAATCAAAACTGAAAGTAGTAATTTTTATTTGCCTGCGTTTCTTCTGTCGCGACTACATGAGCATCGTTTGCAGCTTTCCCAAGAGCTCTAGAGCAACGTCCGCATTCTCATCTGTCGGGTAATTCTCCTGCGTTTCATTGTTTTGCATCTCCAGTAAATTTCGTTTGATTTGATTTTGCAATGCAAATTGATCACTTTGGACTAAGGCAAGCAAAATTCCGAAGCAATAAAACAACAGTAACGTGAGATTTTCCTTCTTTGTTCAAAACATGGAATGCCGTTAGCCAAAATTGGTTCGGTCGGTGAGTCATAAGGAGTAAATTTTCAATAGATAGCCCTCACAGCCTTTCTCTGTACATTTTCGAGACGGGTAATGTTGCTTTTAGTATTGGGGTCCCAAACAACACTTCAACGCTCAAGTATTGGCCTAATTATTGGATTTTAGGGAAGTAATGTTACACTTGGAGGTGAAGTTTTGAGCTTATGTCTGGAAAAGTGGAAGTTGTGGAACACATTCGAGAAAATGTTATCTATGTGTTAATTCCACGGTAAGGTATGATGTTTAGATACTAAGTACGTTTGACAGCTAAGTACTTTTAGTAGATCTTTGGATGCAGTAGTAATAAATCCAGCCTGTATATATAGGACAGGGGAACTTTTCGGGGAGAGAGGCTAAGAAAGAGCTCTTATCAGTATTAAGCATCATATCGCATGAGTTATACTATTTGTAAAGGGTAACAACAGCGGAGTTATGATGGTATTGATCATTAGTTGAAGTGATTTTTTGAAACAGCACGCAATCATCTGCTCACTACCTAATTTGAATTTTAGAATCAAGTACTGCAATTATATAGTTAATGTGCAGAAAAAACAACAATGGTCCTAGCACATTCATTCCAGAGACCGCGGAGCCAATCGGAAGATATTGATTTGTAATGATTCGTAATCCATAAGATCAAAATTTCCAGAAGTTCAACGTGTCTGTTCTTTATGATGAGCTCTATGGAATTCTATCAAATGCTTCCATGAAATCTAGGAATATTGCATTAGTCTGGTTTTTATTAAGACGTGACGCGAGTGAGTGTGCAACAGTTGAGTGCCCTTGTATAAACCTGATGTGGTAATTAGAGAAGAGTGGGTGTTCATCTTCACATTCATTTATTTGATTGGCTATAATGTGCTCGAATAGTTTACAGTATGATGATGTAAGCGGTATAGGACCATAATATTGCTACGGTATGAGCCGGGCTGTGGTATAAGCCGGGCATGTGGAGGAGGAAGACGAAGTGGTCTGGTGCGGCCTGAGGACTCCGTCTTTACGCCTGATTGCCGTGTCTCATTCTTATCCTGTAAATAAACACAGTCAACCTTTACTCAACCGTAACAGTTTTGTGGTGGAGGTGCGGGGTAATCAACCGAGCAACACGATTCTGCAAGCGCCCGAGCTACGCCGAAGCCGCCGCCTTGGTTGACTGCCCCCGTTGCCACTGGTGGTTGAGATGTCTCACGGCGAAGACGGAAACCGGATCCCCGCAGCTGCAGACTTTTCACCAGTCCCAGCAGCACCGCTAGTGCCAGTTTCGGGTGCACATTATCCCTGGTTGCTTCAGGACCTGATAGTGCCTCGCACATTCGGTGGCAAATCTGGCGAAGATGTGGACAACTGGCTCACACACTACAAACGGGTGAGCAAGTACTACCAGTGGGACGCGGCGACCCAGCTGTCCAATGGAGTATTGTTCTTGACAGACACAGCGCTCGTCTGGTATAAGAACCACGAGGATGCCGTCATGGGATCGCTTCGTGTCCGAAATAAGGGAGTGCTTCGGAGATTCCGTAGCAAAGAGAAAACAAGCGGAACAAACGCAGCTGCAGAGAGCCCAGATCCTGAGAGAGACGTGCACGATCTATATCGAGGCTATCTTGAAGCTCTGCAAGATCGTCAACCCTTTCATGCCAGAAGAGGACAAAGTTGGCCACCTACTGAAGGGCACTGCCGAGGATGTATACCAGTTACTCATCGGCAAAGAGAGCCTTTGCGCAGTAACCGACGTCATACGCCGCTGTCGCACACTCGAGGCCCTCAAGATACGGCGTATCACTCCCAAGTTCGGTCGCCTACCGAGCGTAACCACCGTTACGAGTGTTGAACAACACACGCCGTTTGATCTCGCGTAGACAGTATGTGAGATCGTTCGAGAAGAGCTCGCTCGACATGCTCGCCTGACGCCGCACGAAGCTACACCCGTGCCGCATCCCTCTAACCATCACGTGTCAATTGCCGCAGCAGGCGTCGATGACTACAACTATAGGTCGGGCTCACCACTGAGGCCACAGCGCAATAACTACCCGGTGCCGAGCTACGAACACCGCTTCAGTTACCCCCGCCAGCCGGCCAACACTTATCAAGACCCGAACGAAGATACGTTTGTGCCACCACCACGTCAGCGCAATGACAATGCTTTCCAGGAGTATAATGTGTACCGCCAATACCCTACCCTGTGTGTTACCGTTGCGGTGTCGCCGGGCATATAGCTCGGTTCTGTCATTGACAGAGAGAGCCGACCTCACGGTATGATTCCCCATCAGCGTTTCCTCCAGCGGCCACTGGTCACAACAGCGGTCATCGGCCCGCCTATTTCATGGGTACCTCACGGCGACAGAATTGCCGTAGCAGTTGTCCCGCTTCCGATCGTAGTTTGACGCCTCCGTCTGGCCGAATGCATCGCTCGCCTTCACTGGGACGACGACTGTCATCACCGCCGCCACCGGAAAACTAGCCGGCGCGGCCGATGGAGGTCAGGTCGCACAACAGGATTTGCATCAGATGCCTCCGCCAGTTATGATGTTCAATAACAAGATACGTGTGTTAATAGATGGTTTTTGTGCAAGTGCTTTGCTGGACAATGGTGCCGCAATCTTAGTTATGAGTATTTCTTTCAAAAATTGCATTGGCCGCAAGGTTATGTTTTCTTGTGGCGAATCGACAAGATTTCGTGGTGTTAATGGGGACGTACTTCATCCTGTCAGAGTTTGTGCTGTTAACGTCTTATTGGCAGAAATGGTGTTCCCAACAGAGTTTCTGGTGCTGCAGCGCTGCACCCACGATGTTATTCTCGTCATAGACTTCCTCCAAGGATGTGGCGCTTCACAAGATCGCTCCAAGCAGCGGTACGATCGACGCCACGATGCCATTTCATTCGAAAAAGGTGAATTTGTCTGGTTGTGGACCCTGCAACGCAAACGTGGTTTATGCTAAAAGGTTTTACCGCACTATATTGGCCCGCTCGTCATTGTAAATCGCTTGAGCGACTTCACGTACCTCGTGGCGCGCTTGACGACACCTCGTCGTCGGTCAAATCGAACGCAGTGGTGCACGCAGTTGGTGACTTGGACTCGCCCAGCGGGCTTCGTCTGTGAACTGGGGATTGCTACGGTATGAGCCGTTTTGTGGTATGAGCCGGGCATGTGGAGGAGGAAGACGAACTGGTCTGGTGCGGCCTGAGGACTCCATCTTTGCGTCTGATTGCCGTGTCTCATTCTCACCCTGTAACTAAACACAGTCAACCTTTGCTCAACCGTAACAATATTCTAATAAAGCCCGGTCACTTTTCTTTTGTACGGGCGCAACTCTGGCTAGCCTCCAGTCATCCGGTAGTTTTCCATGAAGTAAAGAATTGCGATAAATATTAACATGAATCTTTGAAATAGACCCTGCATATCGCTTCAGAAACATGTTAGGAAGCTTGACCGACTGAAGATTTAGTTTTTAGAGTTAATGGCATGGAAACTACGTCAGCGTAAGAAATCAAATTGACACAACATTCTGTTCGCTGAGGCATGAGGCATCAGGCCTCATTTTGAAGATGAGCCAAGGCTGAATGCGGCTTTCAACAACAATTGAAAGTCAACAGGAATCAAAAGCCCTCCGCATTCAGGGCGCTCTGCACTCTGAGAAAAAAAGAGTAAAAAAAGGGTCACGGTACTGTGACTCTATTCGGGTGTCCATTTGACCCCTCTTGGAAGGTAGAAGCGGAAAAAAAAGAGTTAGCATTTCTAAAGGAGTCACTGGACTCTCATGAAGCGCGTTTGGATTGGCTTCCGTGATGAAAGTGCAGCCGTATTTGCCTACATATCGCGCCTTTGCCGTCCGGCGCCATACTGGCGCCATGCCTCGCCGACGGAGCCGATCTGGCGCGGCGCCTCCGCCTCCTCTCTCAATGTCCTCGGTTTTTTGGAATGCGCTGCGTCGGCTGTGCGGGTTGCGTCAGTTGCCTGTCTTGTAGTATTGTGTTCTAGCGAACATGCGCATCTTCAGTGGCGGTGACGCCAGGCTTCATTTTGGAAGTGACGCTTGGAGGGCGGAATGTTCATGTAACTGCGGACAGGGATGATGTGCGCCTGTTAACGGTGAGCGTACTGGTTTCGTAGGTGCTATTTATACAGTTTTAGCTGGGCGTCTGCAGCAGCTCTGCGGAAGTAGCTGCCAGCCGTTTCCAACACCAGCCTGCGTCCGCGGTGCTTTTGCGCATGCCGAACTAAAAGTGTCAGTTAACAAGTTTCCAGTGTTATGCGCGTTGCTGTATGAGCTCCGAGAAAACGAGTGATGCAAACAATTGTCGAGGGTCATTTTTTGCTGATTGCACATTGTGTCTGCGCTGCTGAAGGCACAATATGTCAATTTGAGGTGCCGTTTAGTCTACTTCATAATGACATTTGCATCGACATTGAGTATGCAGCATGTTTTCGCGCGTGGGAAGGTGAAAAAAAAAGTCTTTGTACAAAACGATCACACGCGCTATATAAAATGGTTTTTGTTGGCTTAATGACGGTAGTTTAAGATGCAGATATAGCAGGATGTTTCCAACGCGTACGCGGTAGTCACTTAAGCTTCAGACGCCTCGCCGGTAAGGTGAAAAGCTCGAGACTTTCGACGGCGCGCGTTGTTGCGACCGCCACCAGGCACCTTTTCCCTCATTTCTGTTTGCTGTTTTCGCGGTGTGCCTACACCTGCGATGACGTTCGACGTTATAACAGAATCGAGTGAGTCTACGTGACTGTGGCAGTTATGTGCGGTAATTCTAATAATGACATGTCTGATCTCGACGTAAATGGGGACCGCGCGCGCTGGATGTCGTTTGGGCGCTCTACTCGCATGTGTTTATCTGAGTATTTAAGGATGGGTTCGGTTCATAAAGCACGCAGTCAGGATCTGCTGACGGCGTGCCCTGACTGCCGGAGGATGCGCTTGGGTGTTGGAATATGCCTGCGCAAAGCCGGGCTTATTCTGAAAGCAAATTTTGAAGCGATTTCTCAGAAAAGAAGTGCTTTCATTTGTGTATATCCAGTGTATATTGTAAAACGAAGCTCCCGTCATCTTTTACGCCCAAATTTGTTTTCGTTGCAAAATTATTTAAAACGAAAATCACGTGTCAGATGCGTGTATAGTAACGGTGTGTTGAAGAAAGGGTGGTTTTCAATACAGATAATCAGTGTGTGTGTGTTGGTTATTCCCAGAATGCTGGATCGCTTCTCCTGCCTCTTTACTCTCGCTGACAGCCACATTCGGGGAAACGAAGGGGTCACTATGGTCTGGCGCCTCACCACTCCTGATGGGATGGTCGTTCATTTATTTTGGTTGAACAACACGTAGGAAAAGAGGTAAGTGGCACCCAAGCAAAGGAGCCTAAACCAGTTTAGTTTGTTGATTAAAAGAGGCTCACGTCATCTTGTGCTGCAGGTTTGTCGCCAAGTGATGTGTTCGAAAGCTACAATTCGCAAGTTGTGTTTTAAACAATAACGGCAAAAAACTTGGTTCCTTACCATGCCTGTTTGCACTTGTTTTTTTATGAGCCTTCATTATATCTGTGTAAATCAGTTATTGTGTACGTTTTTACAAACTTACTGCAATTCCGTTTTCTCATCATAATATAACGTTCTGCTTTTTCAGATACAGGTTTTATGGCTGCTCACGCTGAACAGGAGCAAGTCACAGGTCTGATGCCTCCAGCCGTCCCCACTTTTTGATTTATTCATAATCATAAGGAATCAATCTGGAAACATGATGCCGATTTTTGCAGTTTATTATGCACAGTATGACACTATGCACATCACTGTCACACATTTTAGTTGGCTGTGCTCATACAAGCCTGTAAATAAGGAACACGTCAACTACTTAACTGGAAATCACATACTATCTTTTCGCGCTTTCTAAATTACTCTGCTGGAAAAGGTGTGTTTTTTTTGACGAGTTTCATTAAAATATTGCTAAAATTGATCTATTCTTTTTTTTGCAAACGGCAAGTATTATTGGATGAAGGAAAGAAGATGGCTTTTAAGGACTCGTTTTTCTTTGTTAAACGCAATATTATTTAGAACCAACAGACAATAATGCCAAGGAAAGTATAGATGGTGTTATTCGTGGTAATTAGTGTATGAATGTGAAGAAAGTAAAGTGGACGAAAAGATAACTTGCCGCCGGCAGGGACTGAACCTACTGGAGGCAAGTCATCTTTTCGTCCACTTTATTTTCTTCACATTTATATACTAAATACTACAAATAACACCACCTATACTTTCCTTGTCATTAGTGTGTTAGTTCTAATTTATATTGTGTTTAACAAAAAAAAAACGTGCCCTGAAAAGCCATCTTCTTTCTTTCATTCATAGCCAGGGTCTCGTTCTGGCAGACTTGATGCCTTCAGGTAGTACGCGAGGGATTATTGGTCGGCTGCCCGCTCGTAAAAAGATCACGTGCTACGTGACGCCAAAGGGCAGAAAAAGAGTGTTCCACACTCTCTGCTATGGCTGTGGTTGGCGCTGATTAACACCCTTAGGTTTAAATGCACATATAAACCCCATAAAGTGGACGGGAGGATGACCGCCGCCGTAGCCCAGTGGTAGAGCATCGGACGCGCTATTCAAAGGTCGCAGGTTCGGTCCCTGCCGGCGGCAAGTTATCTTTAGGAGCGGATAAGAGCGCACCGGAGCTTAAGCCGGAATTTATGCTCAGTCATACATCAAATCAAATCAAATTACTTTTTATGCCAGAAAAATACGAAATATTCAGAGTTTTCTTCAGTGAAAGCTGTTATGGACAGCTGGACGGCTGCAGAACCCTTTGCAAGGCAGATGTATTATGACAAGTATTACACAAGACATTTAAAAACATATATGACCTATCATTACAATTTCTGACATATATGATAGGACAAGTTATTACCGTTACATTTTTTTTAAAAGCTGCTTATGCTGAAATGTCATATGCACTTTCGTACTACTTTCGAACAAATGTGCATAGGAAACATATATACACTAGAAAGGAACAAAAAATAAAAGAAACAAGAATACGACAATAGCGATTTTTCACATAGCAAAAACAAAATATCAAACAATTATTATGCAAATGTCAATAATGTTAATCTGAATTTTGTGTTAAACAAAAAACGCCAGGCCTGCGCGGAAATCGCAGCACAGTCACAGCGAAAGCTAGAAGAGCGGCATTTCTAGAGCCCGTTATAAACTCTCTTTTGGCTACTAATACAAGTACACTAGCAATGTACCCACTACGCCGCAAATCACAATTTTTGTGAAGTTGCGAAGCACCTACCACGAGTTTATTCGTCATTCTGCGGAGAAGCGAGGTACCATCTTAAGGCATTATGTGCGCTTTGTTGATGCGACGGTTGATGACAATGAAGAATTATGGCTGAGCCCTTTGTAATGAGTTGGGAGCTTTAAACGACCCACTAGTTACGTAATTCGCATTGTGCAACGTTCGGTCGTTGTTTAACTCTGCCGCCACGCTTTATAACATACGTTAACGTGATAAAGAGAGAGAGAGGGAGTTATCTTTATTGAGACCCCGAGGAAATGATGCATGGGAGCCTTATGGGCTTCCTTGGCAACCAATAGAAGTGCACTTGCGAGGAACCCACTACGCTATAAATCATCATAATTTTTGTGAAGTAGGGAAGCAGCCACTATGCAATTCTTCGTCATTCTGCGGTGACTATGGTACCCGCTAAACACCTGTAGGGCATTATGTGCACTTTGTTGATGCTGTGGCTGATGACGATGGAGAATTATGCAGAACCCTTTGTAATGTAATCGTTGCCCAATTCGCATTGTGTGACGCCGGGTTACAGAATTCGCGTTGTTTGACGCCCGGTTGTTATTCTGCTCTTCTACCACACTACATTACATATGTAAATGTGGTTCCTTCCCGACATGAAGCCTGTATAGGGTCTTTTTGCAAGGCCGTTCCAAGCACCGGCGTGGCTCTGAGGTAGAACACTGGGCTCCCACGCAGAGAGCCTAGGTTCGAATCTCGTTCCATGCCCGGATAACTTTTCCTATTTAGTTTTTTTTCTTATTTCGCGTGATAGTGGTTACGGATACCGGCGGCGGCGGCGGTGGAACACTACGGCGCCAAAAACGGCCCTTGTTGTGCTCTGATAACAGCTTTTGCTGTAAAACATAGTGAAGTCAGAAAGGCATAAATATAAAGGTTGAGATATTATTATATGATTTCAATTATACAATGCATAAACCAATTATGACATGAAAGTCCCACCAAAAAATATTTCGTCAGTGTTAATAAAAGCGCTACGAATTGAAGAAAACGAATTTAAGCTCTTTTAACGAGAAACTTATGTGTTGACTGCTTTTATTAAGAATTATTAACAAATTGTATTATAATGCCTGAAATTTGTACTTATCGCAAAATGTTTGAACAAGACAGTTATAGTGGTCCATGTGCGCGCCTAACTAGGGAGGTTAGAATTTAAGTGTTTTTATTAAATTATTTTAAAACAGTCAGAAAAATATAACAAGATCGCATAATTCGAAAAATGTACATGTTTTCAGTTTTAATAATTTTGTAATACCGGCACACAATTTGCATTCATGAGAAGAAATCCAGGTTGGCTACATGTTTTACGACTGTCCTTTGCAGCGTTTGAAGTTTTGTGTATGTTAAATATTGTCGTTGTAGCCAGCATGAAACTGCAGTAATTTAAGCGCGAATGAAAGAGGACAAGATGTATTTTCCGTTTCACGTTTCTGGGTAAGATATCTCGAGAATGAGCTTGTACAGCAAGTATGCTAGAAGTCTTTTTAGTGGCGAAGCTCCTAAAGCCGTGGGTCTGTCCCTCCTAGCTCGTACGTGACCGCCTATGCCGCGCGTATGTGCCAGTGGTGATGGCAACGAAGCAGCGCGAGTGTTCTTGGCCGAGCGCAGGGACGAAGAAGACGTTGCAGTTCTTTCTCTGATCGTTAAAGCGTGTTTGTTTGTCGTGCTCCGTGTCCTCGTCGATACCACTTCGTTACACTGGTGGAGGTGCGGGGTAAGCTTCATGCTTGGCACTCCATCGCGGAGCCGACAATCGAGCCCGGAATCGCCACCACGCGTCGAAACACTGGTCCACCGATTCAGTCGCCGTCTGCTAGTCGCCGTCATGACCGTGTACCTTGCACCCAACCTGTCTATCGAGGACGTCAAGTCGTTTATAGACGCTGCGTTACGTGACTACGAGAACAAGTACAAGAAACGTCCGTTTGTGCTGGTTGGGGACTTCAACGTGGACCTCACTGCAAATGACTGGATCGTGCAGCACATGCTTTCCAAATACGCTCTCAGATGTATCCATATGCAACCTACCACGATCCGAAGGACGTGCATAGACTTATTGTTTGCAAACTTCCCACTGCAGCCAGTACAAGAACCTCTCTCGCTTCATTTCACGGACCATAAAGCCGTCATAATGAAGGGACCTCGCAATCCAGCCGCCATGACAACGACGAAATGAAAAGAACAAATGAAGAAACGAAACAACAAACGAACAAGAACAAAATAAAAGTTGATTTTGTATAATATGCGCACAGTCTTACGTCTTTCTAATGATGTAATGGGCTAACTTTCACGGGAGAGTGACGGTTTACCGATGATCTCCCCCTCTCGAGCTTCGCCCACTTATCATCATTCATTTCGTGGATATGGTGTGATTTTTTTTCAAATACTGAACACGGGCTAGTTCCAGATTAGGTTTCAAGAAAATATGACACCGAAAATTTTAAGCTCATCGACAAAAGCAATATCTACGGCGGCATAGACTAAATATTGTGTTGAAAGGAATCATTTATTTCTTTTCACGGAATAACAATGATAATATCGGGGTTTAACGTGCAAAAATCACGATATGATTATGAGAGACGCCGTTGTGAAGGGCTCCGGAAATTTCGGCCATCCGGGGTTCCTTAACGTGCACCTAAATTAAGTACACGGGCCTCAAACATTTTCGCCTTCATCGAAAATCTAGCCGCCGCAGCCGGGATTCGATCCCGCGACCTTCTGGTCAGCAGTCGAGTGCCATAACCACTAGACCAACGTTTATAGAACTTGCTTAAGTTGCCAAACTCCCCGCCTCCGCCGTACTCTGAAAGCGGCGCGCAAGACACTTCCGGTGCAGGTGGCACTACTGCAGCAACAGGCTCTACGTAGCAGACGGCGAAGCGCGAGAGAAGGCTGCGGACAGCTGCGATTGTGCTAGCGAATATTGAATGGCTTATCAACAGAGTTAGCAAAACGACTTTTCCGTTTAGGTAATCGTGTTAAAAGCACGATTGTCTGCAGCAATATTTGAGAGCGGGTCTGCACGTGTTCTGTGTTACGCGAATGACTGCAGGCACCGTGAGCACGGCCGTCGCTGCTACCCTCGTCATGTTCATTGCTACAGACATTAGCGTTACTTACTGGCTAAGAGCAATGTTGAAATACCAGTAGAGCTGATTTCACAAACCTTTTTTTGCCTGACTATATACCAGAAGAGTCTGTAAATGTTTTCGTAGGTATTTTGAAACAAATAGGTCATTGCATAATTTCGTTGGAGGCTCGTGAGGAAATCTCTTCGTGCTGTCCCTCATCAACAAACCTTCGCCTTGCCCAATTACAGGTTTTATTGAAATTCAGATTACTGCTTACGTGAAGTGCCCAAGGAACGACAAGAATGCCACGAAAGGCCGCTGTACATTGTCGCTATTCATATCAATATAAAGCAATGTAGCAGCCACCGTAATTGGCATTAGTAGCCACCAATGTAGTAGCCACCGTAATTTCAGTCTCGCAAGCTCGTGAAACAGAAAGTTATTGATGTGTCACTCGATGAAATTTGATCGCGATAAAGTGTCACCAGGATCAAATCTTTCGGTCGTGAGCGACTCACTCGTGCAAATTGCGGAAAGGAGCCAGTCGCGCTCGATATGAACTACCTTCCGACCGGCCGTGACCATCTGAGATCGAGAATGGCCTTAACATGTACGAATCTGTCCTCAGCTCACATGACATAATTCGTACTTAAGTGCTGAATGTTGCTTATAATTTAATCCTTCATAAAAAGTACTTTTGAAACTTTCGTGCACTTACTGTTTTTTTTTTCAAACAATCTTATTCTCTTTAAAGCATTAAACATTAAAATTGCACCGTTATGTTCCAGCTTAATTATATTCTTACTGTTTTGAAACGACAACCTTTCATCTAATTTTGCTACTTTTTTTCCTTGTCATAGTATGCTGAACGTAAAGCACGTTCTTCGTTATGACCTAGAATTTTTAACCTTTCCTTTCAATGAAGTCGCCGAAGTAACAGTGGGTAATACTGGCATAGCCGGGGGAGGGGGGGTGGTCGGACCCCCGAAATTCTTCTGTTTTGCTTGCGTATATATACACGCGCAAACATACATAAAGTATAATTGAACCCCTCCTCCCGAAAAAAAAATTTTTGGCTATGCTCCTGGTGGTTAAAGCTGTTCGGCTGCTGACCCGAACGACGTAGGTTCGATTATGGTCGCGGTCTTCGTACTTCGATACAGGCGAAATGATAGATGCCCGTGTACTATGCTATACCGTGTACTGTGCTATAACCCCAGGTTGTCGAATTAAATTATCAGGAGCCCTGCACTACGGTGTTTCTCATATAACTTGAATAGATTCGGGACGTTAAACCCCATAAACCAATGAATAAACATTTGCCGCAATTATTACATGTACCTTGACTGTAATCAGCGGCGTAGCCAGGGGTGCGTTCGGTATTTCTATGCCCACCCGGCTTCCGGAAATTGAACTTCTCGCCAAGCCCCTGCTGTCAATAAATCAGCTTTCCAGAACTCGGTGCTTCGGAATTAGCTGAATACTATTATAAAAAAATTAGTTAATGAAAGTGATAAGTGGTACAACAGTGCATGTCAAAAATACGCCTAAATCGCGTGTTTAATTGAAACGTTTGCAGGTTACTTCAGTATTTACAATTACACACCAACCTCTGGAGATTTTCAGAAAAATTGAGGCATTTCGATCCTGGCTATTATGAATTGCTCATTAATGATTCTTTAGAAAACCAGCGAAAAAAGGCGCACACACGAAGGAAGGAATCACAACACCACGCTAGACTTACAAGTGACATATGCGTGAAAACCACAATGGCCTGAAACAACCAAAACAGCCAACACATGCACCATGCTCTCAGCAAAGTATAAAGAAAAAAAGATAAAACACCATATTTGCCCTAACTTAATGTTTGCATCTGCTTTCGCGGGTTTTCTGAAGTTTACTGACCCAGCAAGCAGCACTTCTACAGCACATTCGTTCATTAATGTATGTTTTGTCTGGCAGCCTTTTATCCAGCCTGATCATGCTGAGCCCAAAAGTTCCGCGGTCATTTGTTTGTCCTACTGCCGCTGTACAGACCGGCACAAACATGTCGGAATTCAGGACGCGTAACACGTATAACATCTTTTGCTGCGTATTACGAAATCCGGAATCTCTGTTCGTCAATACAACGCAGTGACGCATCTGGTCCGGCGCGCCGATACGGTACCAGCCGTAGCAGCGGCCGCACTGGCGCACCTCGCTGAAGCCTGACGCGACTACAGCGCCACTCGCCGCCTCCGCTCGCGGCGGAGCCGCACAGCAGAGCCGAGTTTTCAAACTGAAGTAGTTCTGGAAACGTTGCACTAGACCACCGTGGCGGGGCTTTTCAAGGAATAAGATTGCTTTAGTTTTCAATGGAATATGCGCATTAAGTATTCAGTAGAGGAGTAGAGGAGTTTGTCTAATACTTTATTAAACGAAATAATCAATTCGTTGACGTCAGGGCCTCAGCAGAGTACAGGAGCGTCATCCGCATCTATCACGAAGCTCACACTAGGGTGAATGTCGACGATGCCTTTGATATAGATTCTAAATGCCAGCACTTGAAGTACGCTTCGCTAGAGAAAACTGCTCAACACAGGTAAGTAGGATGATCTTTGATTACCTAATTGAAGACATTGTCGCATATTTTGTAAATAGAATATTGCCAGGGCAAGTGCCGTACCGTGAATTCTGTGCATAACTCAAGCAGTAAAATTCCGTGGTTAATGCAGTGGAACGCCTTGCTGAAATCAAGAAAAACAGCCAACGTGAAAAGATTTGGTTCTATACTTTGCAGAATATATTTAGTGTTAACAAGGCTGTCTCAGTGGACCTTTCTTTGATGAAACCAAACTGGCCGTCAGTGATTACATTTCGAGAGCGAAACAAAGTTGATATACGGGAATAGATTATTTTACGAATCCTTTAGAAAATCAAGGAATAATACAGTATTGCAAACAGTTGTGCGGAATACTGCAAGGTGGCAGAAGGGTTAGGACAAAAAAAATTTTCAACGACCCGTTTGTAGCACGAAACCACAAGGAAAGCTTTTTAGTTGCGTCTTAATGATACTCATCGCTACACATATAGACACATGTTTACTGTCTCTACCCTTGAATAGCACGGCTACCGTACTTCTTTTCATGTCTTCTGGAAAAGCTCCTGACTCGACAATGAAACTCAGAACGTGACTACGCGCTGAAATTCTAAGACATACTTTATTGGTTTCATTTGCATTTTATCAGCGTCCAACGCCTTACTGTTTTTGACCTTCATGAATGTTGTGTAACTTTCTTTTTCATCTGTAGGAATGAAAAAAATACCATTTCCTGCTTTAGATATGACTGAGTCTGGTAGCATAGGTCTGGTTCCTGATAGGCCAATGTTAACAAAATGATTCGTGAGGTGATCCGCAAGATCTTTACCAGAAAGGTAAAGATATTCAATACTGCGTCGCTAGTGTATCATCCCGCTTACCACGACCAAGAAAATCAATAATTCACCGCCATAACGCGCCAGGTGATTGATTTGCCCTTTCAGAAAGCGTTTTTGCTTAATAAGATGTCTTAGCTCGCTTGAGTTACCAATTTAGCTTGTCCCGTATTATTTAAAAGTTGTTAGATCTATCAGTACTCTTCAATTTAAAAATATGTTTAGAGGATCTTCTTTAACAGCATCATACTGGCAAGAGATGGTGTCACCCATGCTTTACTATTCGTTGTAATAGTTTTACGTGCCTAAATGAAAATCTGGCGTACGTATGTACAAATATAGCAATAAATTTTCTATACGTTTCATTTGTATTGGTTATATAAAAACGGACAAGTAGAGAAGTGGCAATGTGTTCTACTGCACATCAGCTGCCGAAGACTGACGACTTTGTTCAGCGTCACTTTTGCTGAGCTTTCTGGGACATTGAGTTTCATGGCGCATTGTTGCCCTAAAGAGCACAATCTTTAACCTGCGCTTTCACAGCTCTCATAATTGTGTTCACGTTAACGAACTAGATATTTTTCTGGATAATATGATGGTGTTAGTTCTGGATATCCTATTGCCGTGTCGCAAAATTTCATGGTAATCGCAATCAATTATAAGAAGACCAAGCGACGTAACAGCAGCTATATATTTCTTTTTATTTCTGATTAGGGAGTCTGTCATGTGCCCTTTGAAAATGTCAAACCGCAAGAAACATACATGGTCCCCTGTACTGTTATTGACGTCGGTATATGCTTTACGAAACAAAAGTCACTCACTCCATCTCCAAGACGAGTCAGCTAGATATAATGTAACAAACTTCGACCTATCTGCTCCTTACATTCCTCCAATTTATCATTTTCGCCTCTTGAGGGCCGTTTCTGCAGTTTGCAAAGTTACAGCATCCACATCGGCCGCAAGCTCAGTAAACAAACTGGTGCAAGTGTTACAGCGCTAGCACCAAGCGACACAATGCTTCTCAAGGAGCCCACCGGAGCTTACCCCAGCCAACCGCATGTTGAGTGCTGGTTCGAATGTTATGAAACCCTGGAAAAAAATAAAAACTCAATAAAAGGGAAATAATAATTCAAGTTGAAAGCTCTGTAGGAGCTATATGATATCTGAGCATAACTTTAGCAATGAGAGAGAGAGAGAGAGTCGGCTTGAGCTAGTGCGCTCTAGCCTGCTACTCTGCACAGGGGAGAAGGGAAAGGGGGAAAAAGGAGTGATGAGGAGGGGAAAGAGATATGCGTATATACAATAACCACGTAACATAGTGGTTGCCCTAGAGTCTGGTGTCCGGTCCTGTGCTCTTAAGTCTATAACAGCCCTGGTAGCAGTTGGTGACTGTCTGGACGGACATAGCTGACAAAATACCAGTCTCACTTAGTGTTGCCACACCGATTCCTGCCAGCTTTGAAGCGAGCGTATTACGTTGCGACACGTAAAGTGGGCAGTCACAAAATAGATGTGCTGTTGTTTCATGCAGTTGGCAGCGTTCACAGTTCGGGCTGTCCGCGCGGCGGATGAGGCATGAGAAGAGCGAAATAACTGTCAGGATCATTATTGAAAATTAATTGAATGACCCAATTGACAAGGTAAGAATAATTTCTGGAGTTCTACGTCCCAAAATGGAGGATGCCGTAACAGAGGTCTCCGGAAATTTCGACCCCCTGGAGTTCTCAACGCGCACCTAAAGCCGGTTGGTTCGCATTCATGATTAAATACTGTGCGTTCTAACACGGACACAGGAGAGAATTCAAGAGACCACGGCGTTAGTGGTGTCTTGACTCTTTTGTCCGTGTTTTCACGCCCAGTCTCTTAGCATAAACCTAAGTCCACGTACACGAGCATCAACCATGTTCACCTCCATCGAACATGCGGCCGGAATTTGATCAAAGCATTCGGGTCAGCAGTATAGCACCTTAACCATTAGGCCACCACGGTGGGTCATTTGAAAAAAGGTTACGGTTGTAATGCGATAGCGTAAACCAGCTCGTTTCGCTGAAGTTCCGGTGTTGGCGTCGTTGAATGTGAGCGACAAAACAGCGTTGTACGCTACCGAAGTATCGAGAAAGATGCAAATAGCATGAATATTACAAATCTTCGATTTGTTTGTCGTCATCGAACGCATTTAAATGAAGTCAGTAGAGTGATCGCTCGGCTTTTCTCGCTTTACAAAAAAAACGAGATCACTTCATTGCAGGGTTTTAACTTTTCTGAATGTCTTGGTTTAGACAAGGGCAATGCTTTGTTTTCTCAAATTGAGGGATCCTGTCGACGAGCCTCCGGCGTTGCGCTGCAGCATGTCTCACGTGCTGCTGCACGTTCCGCCAGTTTGCGGACAAGCATGCAACAGCGCTTTTTCCGTAGTTCTAGCATTTCGCTGAAACGTTTTCTCCAGCGTTGCGACGACACGCAATGCGCGTGGAACAATACACGTGATCAACGCGTTGACACACTGTAGAGACGTCTCCGCGATCGCATCGGCGAGAACTTTGCCCCAGCTCACGGGCAGTGTGCAAACGATATTGTACGTCGCTGACGCAGCTCAAGATCGCCGACCTGGCCTTGGTTCATCTAAAAGGTGACGTGACAGAAGCAGGTGCTTTCTGGGTTTCTACCTGCAGCACTAGAACTAAGACCCAAAGGTGTCTCCGGGATCAAGCCAGGCGAGCGGCGGCAGCCACTGGTGCCTTGGAATGGGGTACTCCTCTTGACCCTTCCCCCTCCTACTATATATATATATATTTCTTATTCTCAATAAACCTTTCATCCTCCTTCTCCTACCCAGGTTCTTACCACGAATTAGAGACAATCAGACCAAGGATGCGTCTAAGGACGCCATTTACAAAGGTATCGCTATGACCAATATTGATCTGCCGGACTTCTACTGGATGATTTATGATTGTTGCACTCTTCACCCCGACGCATAAAGCGCGAATTCTTGAATAAGTATGTATCGAATATCATACCACTTGACATTGCACTGCTGCAAGATCTCTGAATGTTAACTTCTTTGGCCCACAAACTGCCTAAAGAACAAGAAGTTTTAGCAGCGGAGCAGTTAAAGCTTTTCGTTCCGCCGTTTCGCGTGACCAGAAAACTAAGCTGCGCCTAGCGCGTGCAACCTAATATCTCAGTCCGCGTTAGCTTTCATCGTCCTCTTCATGTTAATATTGACTATTAATAAAGACAGTTTGCTCTTGGCGGCGTGCATTCGAGAAATGAAGATAATTATAGCACATTTTTCTATAGCTCCTTCTAATTTCGGAAATGATAAGGCTTGTGGTCTTAATATCTGCCAAATCCGCTAAAATATTATCTGGCTTGTCATCCATCCACTGTCTCATGTCGCATGGGATAATACAGGCCTAAAACAAAGCTAAGATGCCCAAAACTAGTGCAAAATGAACTAACAATATCCAAAAAATAAAAACTACAGAAACAACCAAGAATTACTCCCAATACTTTCACTAAACTCGCGAAAAACGCTTCTGAAACACCCGGCCGAGACCCGCGCCGCTCAAGAGAGGGCACCACAACCTCGGCAAGCACGAAATTCCAAAAGCATTAACTACCTTGTCCGTGCTACGCAATTAATCGGGTTTCACGATAGTGGAGCTGCATTAGGCGCAGGATTTAGAGCTACAGCAAGGCCGACACAAGGACGACATTACCGCAGAATTGAGCGGGGAATAAGAACTACACTAGGGCCTATTGTTTGTGCGTTCTAATTAGTTCTAAAACTATTGTTTGTTAGTTCTAATTGATGTGGTGTTTAACTACCATATAGTAACACAAGCCAACGTAACCCCAGCGAGCTCACATTTACCATCAGTTGAGTAAAGCTCCTCATCTAGACCATTATTAGCAGACTCGACCCAATATTATAATTAGTATATTTTACGACTAAATAGTATAAGCCTGAAAGAGGGAAGGGGTTAGGGGCTCGTGTCTTTGTTAGACACAGCCTATTTAAAGCAACATGCAATGAAGCCGAAAGGCGTAGGGGACATTAATTGCTGCTTTGAATTGTAGTGTAGTAATTATTTCATAAACGAAAAGGAATTGGAGTGAATGAAAAAAACTTGCCGCCGTTGGGGACCAAATCTACAACCTTGGCATAATGCGTCAATTTCTCTAACCGTAAGCCGTAGCATAGAC
This sequence comes from Rhipicephalus sanguineus, assembly GCF_013339695.2. NCBI lineage: Eukaryota > Metazoa > Arthropoda > Arachnida > Ixodida > Ixodidae > Rhipicephalus > Rhipicephalus sanguineus. Next base: position 100,150,142 of record NC_051182.1, on the reverse strand, counting down.
CTGACTAGCATACATAAGCCAGCAATAACCAACCGTGACCGTCATTTACCCAAATCGAGACTCTACATCACGGATAGTTTTCGCGGCCACTGTGTTGCTTTCTTGCTTTTTTCTCGCCGACTGCACGGTTACTTATTGTACTGAGTGTATGATAAGTTACCTTTCCGCGCCGACAGCATTGTACGTTTACTTTGAGCAGCAGCCCGACCTTTTTCAGAGGGGAACCTTTTGGGTGCTTGGGAACATGCAGACCCGGCCCAACGAAGTTTAAAGTGCCTCTTCAGATTTCTGAGCGACACAGGCCTAGATGCTTTTGTCTTTAGAGTATGTGCGGTATAAATACTTTCGCGCGTGTCCTGTCCCCGTGCAAGACAGTGTGCACAGTGACTCATTGTGCCATACCATAGTCACCAATCATCATACCTCCCTTTTTCTCTTTCTTTCCCCTTTCCCCTTAGCCCCGTGAAGAGTAGCAGGCTAGAAACCCGCTTTCCAGGCCGAGCTCTCCTCCATCTTGTCATTAAACATCTTCTTCTTTCTATTCCGTCTGTAAGATTTGCTTGTTAGCTGTGTCACAAACGAGCGCGTTAATAAGGCGTGTGCGCTGCCACTTTCAGACGACAGCGGGAAACCACGGGGCCAGCCGTTCGCTCAACAAGCGCGCGAAACGACAAAAACAAGTATTAAAAGACGCCGGCGCGCCGCTCACCTGCTCACTCACTAGAAACGGCCGCCGGCAGGGCTGGGCAAAGAAATTTGGATTTGTATAGCGATACGATACAAGATACTCGGGCAAGAAGCATTTGAGATACAGATACGAGATACGAATGTATCCGATACCATACTTCCCAATTTTTTATTACGATACTTCAATACGTTTGCAAATTTGCTATTATAGATCTACATAATCAAGCACCAAATGCTTATGCACAAACGTGTTTACTTGAAAATATCTTAATTGCGACAAATTTTGTTTAAGTTCAATGAAATGTGTGTTTGTATTCTGAAAGTTCTGTCTAGCTGATAGCATACTGTTTCATCCCAAAAGAAATTATTCGGATTTGTTTGGCTGATTAACATGACAGCTGTTTATACGCTGCGCTGTCAGTGGTTTTTGCTATATACATTTGGAATCCATGGGTTGCACTGCTCTACCTGGCGACCAGCTCGCGGGTTGCCATCTACTTGCAAGAACGTCATTAGGAAGCCTCCGCACGATGGCGCAAATATCGCTGTGCAGTATTACCTTGTCCGTAAGCGTAATAATGTTTTCGTAATGCCGCCTCACCAGACACGAGTAGAGCAGCTACAACGCTGGTAGCGATAGTTTCGGTGAGGCATCGTGTGAAAATGATAACTACAGAATCAGCTCTCACAATTCATTGAGGACATAAAACTGCAGTGATTGTTCATATTCTAATTATCTGTTGGCGTAAAGCGTTCGCTAGCAACATATCGACCTACGTACATTTTTTTTTTCTTCTCCGAGAGGACTTGTGCCAACGAGAAACATCTCAGATGTATTGTAACGGAGCAAGCGTCGTAGGATGTCAATGCTATTGACACCAAAACGGCAAGTTGGGCGAGTTGGTAGTTGACCATCGTTTGCTGAGTTGACCATCGTCGCGCTGTCCTCAGCAAACGATGGCTATTGACACTTTTGCCACTTCTCGCTCTGCTTACCTGCAGATTTGTAAAAGTAAAAAAATTCGGCAGATCCCACGCACTGTGGGAATCGATGTAATGCGAAGCAGCGAGCAAAGAGCTGCATACATCACCTTGTTTGTCTTTGAGCAAACATCATTCATGCCATGGCATCTAGTCCACCATATATCGCATGTTTGCCATGCACGCATGCATGCACAATCTAATATACACCATGCAAATGAAACGCATATTCTGGTACATACAATGCATGACCTGTCGCTTATGTTCATCACGCACTCATGTCGTGCCATACCAATTTTGGTATATATCCAGCTAACAAAACGGCCGGAAACACACCATGACAGTGGCATGTAAATCATACCGTACATGACATGCATAACATGATTCGCATGTTACGACCTCTCATTTATGTTCGTCATACAGTCACATCGCGCAATATCAATTTTGGTGTATATCAAACGAGCGAAATCGCCACGAGTGCACCACGAGTATAGCACGTAAATCATGACATGCATGTCATGATTTTCATGTTAAAACCTTTCTTTGACGTTCGTCATACAGTCGCTTCGCGCAATACCAATTTTGGTGACTATCAAGCTAGCGATACGGCCGCGAATGCACCATGAGCGCGGCATGTAAATAAATGACATACATGACATCATGTCACGTTTTTCATGTTATCACTTGTTATTCATGTTCGTCATACAGATGCGTCGCGCAATACCAATTTTGGTATATATCAAGCTAGGAAAACGACCGCGAATGTATCATGAGTGTGGCTTGCAAATCATGTCGTACATGACCTGCATGTCATGTTTCCATGTTACCACCTCTCATTTACGTTCGTCATGCAGTCGCGTCGCGCAATATCAATTTTGGTGTATATCATGCAAGCGAAACGGCCACGAATGCGCCATGACCATGACATGTAAATCATGTCGTACATGTCAGGCATGTCATGATTTTCATGTTACCATGTCCCATTTACGTTCGTCATACAGTCACTGCGCGCAATACCAATTTTGGTGTACATCAAGCTAGCGAAGCGGCCGTGAATGCATCATGAGCGTGGCATGTAAATCATGACATACATGACATGCATGTCATGGTTTTCATCTTACCAACTGTTATTCATGCTCTTCATACAGTCACTTTGCGCAATACCAATTTTGGTGTATATCAATCTACTGAATTAAATGGCCGCTAGCGCACCATGAGCGTGGCATGTAAATCAGGTTGTACATGACTTGCATGTGATGATTCTCATGCTACCACCTCTCACTTACGTTCGTCATACGGTCGTGTCGCGCAATACCAATTTTGGTGTATATCATGCAAGCGACACGGCCGCAAATGCACCATGAGCGTGGCATGTAAATCATGACATACATGTCATGGATGTCATGGTTTTCATGCTACGACCTGTTATTCATGTTCTTCTTACAGTCACATAGCACAATACCAATTTTGGTGTATATCAATCTAGCGAAACGACCGCGAGTGCGCCATGAACGTGGCATGTAAATGATGTCATACATGACATGTATGTCATGATTTTCATGTTACCACGCGTCAGTTATGTTCGTCATACAGAAATATCTCGTCATACCAGTTTTCGTATATATCCCTTCATTTAAACGGCCGCAAGCGCCCAGAGACCATGTCATGTAAATCATGCTGCATATGACATGCGTGTCACGATTTGCATGTTAGGACGAGTCATTATGTTCGTCATGAATTCTTGTCACGCCGTACCAGTTTTGGTGTATATGAAATTAACGGAACGGCCGCAAAAGCCTAAGGTCGTCGAATGTAAATCATGCTGTTCATGACATGCGTGTCATGATTTTTATGATATGACCTGTCATTTATGTTCGTAATTAGGCCATGTTAGGACACACCAATTTTGGTATACTTCCGAATAACGAAACGGCCAGGAGAGCGCAAAGTCGTAGGCGGCTAGATAGATAGATAGATAGATAGATAGATAGATAGATAGATAGATAGATAGATAGATAGATAGATAGATAGATAGATAGATAGATAGATAGATAGATAGATAGATAGATAGATAGATAGATAGATAGATAGATAGATAGATAGATAGATAGATAGATAGATACGCTCAAAGTCGCAGAAGTTCGCTAAGAAATGCCTCGCATTTAAAAAAAAACTTTACAGTGACATAAAAAACGAAAACGAAAGAACATCTAATTCAAATTGCAAGGTGGTTACTTATTAAACAATTGAAGTGAATAGGTATGTATACATCTTTGTTTCATTTAAGTAGAACCAAATATTTAAAAGAACATGCGGTTAACCGCGACTGAATAAAACTAATGACATATGGTCTACCGTCATGTGGCGCTCGTTGTGGTATTACAGCAGCTCCTCCTGCCTGCCGCAGGAGAAGCTGCTGTAAAAGTTTCATCAGACAATAAGCCTTCGTTGTCGGCTGTACCGTTCTTGTCCCTGCTTATATCCCCTGTTAACATGCACGACCCAGTGTAGAAGCGACATATTGTTTCTTCACTTTTTGTACGAGGGAAATCAATCATCTCGAGCAGTACACGTTTTCTCCTTATACGTTAGTGATCAGTGAGCACCAGCAGCTGGACTGGACTTGTTATTCGGATCCGTTCGTGGTCGCGGCTACGAGAGGTCTAAGTGTAGTGAAGTGTGAGGTATAGCACAGCTGGTGGAAATCCTGGATGCCTCTTACGATGAAATGATCTATGATGCCTCCTGTCGTGGATGTGGCAGCGAGCTCTTTTGACGCCCTGTCCACATCCAAGCCGTCTTTCACGCAGTATAAAAACCAGGCCTTGTTGGGTCTTGATAAGTCAATGTAAGCTACCGGTATTGATTAGGGGCCTGGTTCTCTCGGCAGATTTATTGTAGGAAGCATTGACCCCGGTTCTTGTGTAATCGGCGTGGTCCACGTTGCGGACCACGTGACCGAGTGCATGGTAGTTGAGCGTCTTCAAGGGTTCTGTCTTCAGCTTCGTCATTTTCCTTGTGTCCGCCACGGTGGTGTAGCGGTTACGGTACGCGGCTGCTGACCCGAAGGTCACGGGTTCGATACCGGCCGCGGCGGTCGCATTGCGATTAATGCAAAATGCTAGATGCCCGTGTACTGTGCGATCTCGGTGCACGTTATAGAATACGAGATGGCCACAATTAAAGCCCCAACAATTATTATTATTATCACTTTCCTTGCGTGTCAATGTGTGCGTTCGCGTTTACTGTGTTGGTTGAGACTTGGTGTCACCTGTGGCACATACCCGCATAACATAAACTCTGGTATGCGGATATGTGCCACACGTGGCTGAGAGAAAGGGTTTCGTGACGTACGCGACAGGTATTTTGCGTTATTCATGTCATGACCAGTGAATCGCGTTCACCATACACTGATCCCTTGCTATGCCAATTTTGGTATATTAGAAGCTATGGGTACGACTAGGAGAGCGCCCAGACGTAGGCGGCTAGATAGATCGATAGATAGATAGATAGATAGAAACGCCCAAAGTGCCTGAGGTTCGCTAAGAAATGCTTCGCATTTAAAAATATTCGCGATCGAACGGGATTCAACCCTGGGTCATCTGTGTGGTAGCCCGGTGTTGTATCACAGCGCCATGCCGGTGCATGAAGCGCCTTTGCAAAAAGGCCCTGTACAGGCTTTATGTCGGGAAAGAACACACATTTGCACATATGTAACATATGCAATATAGCGTCGTAGAAGAGTAAAATAACAACCAGGCGTCACACAACGCAAATTCTGTAGCCAGGCGTCACACAATGCAAATTGCGGAACGAGTAGGTTGTTGAATGCTTCCAACAAATTACAAAGAGCTCTGCCATAATTCTTCATCATCATCAGGCACAGCATCAACAAAGTGACATAATGCCTTAGAGTTGCTCATCGGGCACCACGGTTCTCCTCAGAATGACGAATAATGGCGCAGTGAGTGCTTCCCAAGTTCAAAAAATTATGCTTTATGGCGTAGTGGGTACCCTGCAGTGTAGTTGTATTAGCAGCGCGAAAAGATTTTACAACACGGTCTCTATAAATGCCGCTCTTCCACTTTTCTCTGTGGCTGTGCTGCGCTTTCCGCGCAGGTCTGGCGTTTTTTCGGTGTGCGTGCTTGTGTGTGAAACTGTGACATGCACATGCACACACGCCTTCAAATCCTCTTAAAAACCGAAATATATCATTGCAGACCTCACCCAGCACAAGCAAAGAAAATTATGGTCATTTTACTACTGACACTTCTTCTGGGCTCACGAGGGTCTCTTGCTGGAAAATCTGCACCTCCTTCACTTCCTGCACTAAAATTTGAGGAAGGTGAGTAAACTGCCGAAATGTGTGTTCTTGTTGTTTTCCTTACTCTTCCTGTGGATTGAAACTTTTGAAGAAAGCATTTTCTGTCTCATTCTGTTTCTGGAATTAGCAGTGTGAGTGACATCCTGAAATCCCAATCTACTCCCAAAAGTTTTTTCTCATTAGTGCTCGGACGTTTGGCCGGCATTTGGCCGATGATAGCGGCTACCGAGCGTGCGCTATCATTGTAATCCGCACAACCAGGCCGTTAATTGTGACCTCTCAACCAGCAACAGTGAATTCCCAGATATCAGTCGATGTGGAAATGCGAGCGTATCTTGTTAATATAAAGTTTCTGGACCTGGAGTCATTTCTCCTTCCGCTACAAAACCGAGTTTGCAACGACATCGTCAGGGCTACGCAGGGCCTAAAGCAACACAAGCGGTGGCGGCGCCTGCCATGATGGTGCACCGAGAGACGGAGCCGCAGAATGGGGTGCGGACCGCTGCATTGCCGCCGGGAATACGAAAAATCTGCAAGGACGAAGCCGTGAAGGTGCCAAAGAAGACACTTAAGGTATGGACTTCCATGCGCCAACACCAAAACCTCGAACGAGAATAAGGCCGAGCGGCACCTACAACCGTGGCGCTCCGTAAATACTAGCGCTAAAGAAAAGGATTGAAAACGGTATTCACCATGCGACGGAGTAAAGGGCAAGCAAGGGGTGTCCAAGAAAAAGCAGCGAGAGGCAGACCTAGTTCGGAAAGATCCCAGAATCAGAACGCCTCAGGGAAGAATTGGAGATGCCCAAAATGCAGCAACCTCGGGCAACTTACACGCGACAATTCCGGGATCCTTATGACAACCCGTCAAAGACTTCCAGTTCGACTCATTTCCAGTCAGTCGCGGCCGAAAGCCATCAGCACAGGACGCTACACCAAAACTTAAGGTTAGCAACCAGGCCAAATTATATTGTCGCGAAACTTGGAACGAAAAGTGGTCGAAAACCTATTGCCACAGACATCAACGCCCGCCGTACCATTTAAGCGGGACTAGATGAGGAGTCGACAAATAACGAAAACCAAGAACTCAAGGGAATTCTTTTTGAATGCTCCTAATTTTATATATGCCAAGGTAAACTAGAAATTTACCTTACGGCTTATCTTACATGGGCTAAATAGCTGATTGCCTCATTTTTTTGGTCGAGTGCCGTAAATGGGGGCTTGTGCAGGCAGTCTGCTATGTAGGATGTGGGCTTCTGTTTAGTTCGGCACATTGTCGGGTCAACGAGGCATCGCTCACTTTTGCGCGGTGGTTTCGTGCGTATCATCCAAATGGCATTTATTTGCTTGTGTGTAGTTTACTGGCGTGACACTTCAGAGAAGCTGAGCGAGCTCACGGAATGTGTGGATAACCGCTGCTGTGAATGCGGACTGCTTCTGCTGGAACATGTGCACGGCGGGTGTGCCCACACCTTTCGTGATGAAAGGTGATGAAACGCTGTACCCTAACCCTTTAATGCCTGAATTATGAAAGCACCGAAGAAAAAAATTTGTTTTTCGTTTTTCAGCTTTAAATAGCAGCCTTAACACAAATCAGCAGTTGTATTATCCAAAATGCAACTTTAATGCATACTTTTAGGTATGTCGCGAATTCGCGACAACCGGCACTTAAGCCAATAGTAGCTCAATATGTTCAATGCAACGTAAGTATGGCATCACCGCATCAATGAAGCGGATCTCTTCAGGGCGACGTAACTTGGCGTCGTCATTGTTGTTGAATGCAAGCTTGACTTTATTGCCTCCTACCAATCACGTGACATCGTGTGGGCCACCACGTGTGCCCTAGACTCCGCCGCCCAGTATAGCCGACTTTTTGGGAGCCGACCGAATGACGTGAAAGTGACGGCACCGAGAAATAGATCTAGCTCACCACGAGACAGAGCCAGTCCTTTGTTCTGATTTTTCTGCGTCGCAAACAGATTGCTCTGCTGAACGATGTGTTCCGTGAAGGTGTCATAAAAAATTTCTTGGAATATTCAATAGGAGCTCGGACAGTGTCACATTGAAGATGAGCGGTTTTCCAGTGTGGCATTTCCCGCTGTTCTTGACAGTTTTTCACTGCACTGCATGTTTTAGAGAGGCACTAGCTTGGCTGGTCTACCACATCTTCGTCTTCATCCCCACTCAAGACACTCGTGCTTGTGCATGATGATCGACATCGACATCGTCGTCTTCGCTGTCATTGAGACAGCTGTCGTCACTTTTATCTTCAGGTGGCAAGCGCATGCGAAGCCTTTTTTTCCCATAAAATGAGCGGAAGTCCATGATGAACTTGTCATACCGGCAGTCATCACTGACTGACTCAAATGCCGGATGTCGCGAATTCGTGACATACCACAGAAGCGAGGATCGCGCAGGAAATAACGTACTTCTAAACAACATGACATGTCGTGTGCAACCTCTTGTATGCGTGCACATCGAGAACATTTTATAGGAGATGGAACTTACGTCCCTTGGACAGAAAACAACGAAGTAGTGAGAGCTGTTGCACGTGATTCGCTCTCTCCGGCAACTGATACACAACACTCGGTTCCAGCTTGCAATACCTTACATGCAATGGCGCTAGATGTCTAGTGCTGAAAGCTACGTTCGCCGCAAATACGTGACAGCCGCCGGTGAAGGCATCAACGCGTTTCGTGTGTTACTTAATCGGCGTCTTTCGGTATGTCGCGAATTCGCGACAACCGGCAGTAAAGGGCTAAGGTTGCAAAGTGCTACTTTTCAGGCGGCTGTTTCGCTCCAGTGGTTTTCCTGGATTGGGCAACGTGAGTTTTCGAAGTATTACGCTATTGTGCCCGTGAGCCGTTGTATCATATTTGTTTCATCTGCAAAGTATTTTACTGTATATTGCAAGTACACTATTTACGTAATAAAGCAAGGTTGCTTCCCCAATATTTTTTGTTGATCTTCCTTTCCTCTCGCACACGCAAGTGGCGAGTCATAAAGACGCAATAAAACCGCGCAGTTTTTAACAACATGTAAAAGGCCTGCAATTAAGAGAAAATTCAATTTCGCGCCATGTAGTGCAAGTGCGCGACGTCGCTACCGCTTTCGATTGTGGCGTCACACACACACACACACACACAAATATATATATATATATATATATATATATATATATATATATATATATATATATATATATATATATATATTGTTGTTGTTGTTGTTAGTTGTCCCCCGGGGTACGTTGGTTAGCAATATATTGTCACGTGGTGTGACGGTGACGAAGGCTGCCGCAAGACTGGGACGTACGTAGCTGTTTATTTCGGCGAACTTGTGCCCTAAAAATGAAAGGTCAAAGTACAAGCAACACACGCTCTACATTGATAGCGGTGAGAACTGTCGGCGGCCGTCGAGTAATCTGATCAGCAGTAAAGCGCGTCGGCATTTCACATTTCACAACTGTGGCATCGAAGGTTCTGGCGTCATCTTTGGTGGCCGGGTCAGTTGCTGTGTAAACTCGGCTGTTCGTATTGCGTGCTCAATGTTATCGGAAGATTCTAATATAGTCTGGAAGGTTTCCAGGCATTTGGGTACGGTTTGCGCAAAGCACTGGTTATACCTGTAACGGACCGGTTACATAAAATTACAAAAAGAAGTGCGTGTGGCAATATTGTCAGCAGTCAACTGGGCTCCAGTATTTTGCAATGTAAGCTGTTGTGAGTTCACAACACCAGCCAATTACGGTGACGTGTTATCTGCTACCGCCGGTGTCCGTCGCAGCTATCACTCACAATGCAAAAAGAAACGTGGGTTTTAGGCCGATTCCAGCCCAGGAATTCTTCATCGCGCGCTAGTGTGCTACCACAGAGCTATATCAGTGCTTGAAACTTCCAAATGAGAAGCATTTCACAGAGAATCAAAGGCACTCTTACCGGTTCAATCTATCTATCGATCTAGCCGCCTACGTCTGGGCGCTCTAGTGGTCTTCTCCTTAATTTTGTATATAAAAAATTCGGTGCATCCCTCGTCCTCTGGGAATTGGTTTCATGCGAAGCAATCACTGAGTAATTGTCAACACTGCATTCGTTTGGCTTTGAGCCAAGTGTTTCGATGTGGATTGATGTCTTTTTGTAAGGAAGCACTGGCGTTTAAAAGGGCACCTTATGGTCTGACGTAACGTCAGCGCTCACTTTAGAGTACACACGTGAGCATTATTGAAACGAAGTGCACTTTACGGTACCATGATGTGAGTGAGTGACAACTTCATTGATCAAGGGGTGTGGGGGTAAGGGGGCGTTCAGGCTACGTATGCTGCCAGGCCGTGCTTCTCAATGATGTCCTCAGCTCGTGCCAGGATCCGTGTCTGGACGTCTGAGTCTGGGCTGAAAAGAAGAGCCTCCCCTTGCTACTCGGTGTGGGGTGGGTATACGACGTTGTTGGGCGGGAGATCCCCCGGGCAAGCCCAGAGGATGTGGTTGAGCGAGGTAACGCCTTCACATAGGCAGCAGCGTGAATCGATGGCGCCCGGGTGGATGTAAGAGTAAACAAGGGGGCACGGAAAGGTGCTGGTCTGCAGTCGGCGCCAGGCGATCTGGGACATCTTAGGAAGACTGTCTTTACGGTGTAGGTAGGCGTACCATTCAAGGCGACAGTGCTGGGCGATTTCATGGTAGGTGTCCAGGGGCTCCGGCGACAGGGCGTCTGACTCAGAGGAGCCCACCACTCGATTGGCAAATCCTCAAGCGTGTTGGTGAGCCGACTCGTTGCCGGGGTAACCCGATTGGGCGGGGACCCAGATCAATTCAATGTGGTGCGGTTCGTCCTGCAGCAAGAGCGGGTGAAGGAGCCGCAGGGTGATAGGCGAGACAAGGCCTTAGGCGAAGTTCGAAATGGCGGGCTTAGAATCACTGAGTACTACACTGGCTTCGCTAGACGTTGCAGCCAAGGCAATGGCCGCCGCCTCCGCTTCGACGGCGTAGGTTGTGCGCACGGTGCCCGCTATGACAGTCGACTTCGCGGTCACTGACGAGGACGGCGAGGCATAGACGACGGCAAAGGCGTCGCCGGGGGGAGGCGTAACGATCCGCGTCCATGCAAACGACGGCTGAGTGGTTGGCGTATTTGTTACGAAGCATGGCCACGCGGGCTTGACGGTTGACGTCATGGTGGAGCGCGCAAGCATGTTCTTGGGTAGTGGCTTGACGTAGAAGATCGCCCGAAGGGCGTGTGGTAGTGAGGCCAGGTCCGGTGGGTGCGAGGAAGTGTCGTGGCCGATGGAAGAAAGGAGCCAGCGGCCAGTCGGCGAACGACAAATATGTTGCACTTGAGCGGTACGGTGAGCTTCAACAAACTCGTCGATGGTATTGTGTACCCCCAGGTGGAGGATGCGATCCGTTGACGCGTTGGGGGAAGACCGAGAGCAGTCTTGTATGCACGACTGATGAGCACGTCGATCTTGTCGCGTTCGGATTTGAGAAGGTGAGTGTAGGTGAGGCGGGAAATGACGAAGGCGTCAATTAGGCGGAGTAGATAGCGTTCGCGCATACCTTCGCGCCACGCTCGAACACGCGCTATCATGCCCGCAGTCCGCTGAACCGAAAGCGAGAGCTGGTCGTGGTGGGAGTGGCGTCGGTTGGATTGAAAGACCAACCCCTACACGCGAAGATTTGAGGCGACGGGAACGGGGGTGGAGTTGGCGTGAACCATGATGGGGTGTCTTGAGGCGGCGCCGGTCGGGGGCCGTATGAGAAAGAGGACTGATTTGGCCGCTGAGCAGGTGAGACCAGCCGCGTCCACATTGTATATGACAACGTCGGTGGCGCGTTGCAAGGTATGCTCAATGTGAACGTGGTAACCTGACGTGACCCAAAAAGTCATGTGGTCCGCATACAGGGACAGGGTGTGTTTTAGGCCAGGGATGTGGTCGAGCTTTCCGGGCCTAGTGCATCTCGAAGAAGCGAGGTGCAATTTTATGAAACAAAAAAAGAACAGAAATTCAATGCAACACTAAAACTTAAAATAGCGCTACTGTTTCTTCAGGCAAATGAACGAGCCAGACACTGATTATATTAGTTGAATACAATTGTATGAAATTCATGCAGTGCATGCAGCGTACACAGAAAACTTCCTCAGTTATTCGCAGTATAACCCCAATGCAAACATTTAGCAGATTGGAAGTTACACATAAGGAACCCTTGGAAAACCTAAAGAAAAACATCTCGTGTTGAATTAAAATGTCAGAGTTTGAAGCAAGTCTTTCTGCTCTTCTTGGGCGATATTTCATTTCTTGCTTTCCAAGGGCAGTTCCAGAGAGGGAGCCTTGTGTTGCAGTGACATACTCGGAACGGACTCAGAGAAGCAGTCACTCCATCCAGCCGAGCAAGTTGCTCCGGTAAAATTGGCAGAGTGGATATCGCCATGGTCGCTGATACTGCGACATAATCAGACATTCTACACGATGCACAGCAAATCTTTCTACTTGCAAAAGTTGGTCGTTGTTTGGCGCGATACGTCCGTCCTTGCTCTTGAGCGATATTCTGTGGGTAAAAAGCTTGCGCCATGCCTCATAAATAAACTTTTCGTTGATAGAGGCGAAATGCATCGAAAATGCATTCGTAGCATGAAATTATGCTTAGTTGTCTCATTCAGTCTCAGCTCACTCGGTTCTAGTTCACTCAATTGGAGTCGCTGCCGAAAATTAGGCCTCTTGTGCAAGAAATCTTCAGTTTAGTTTCCAGGGTACAACTTCTTCGTTCTTTTATGAAGTCGTCAGTGCGGTCCAGACGAAGGACAAAAACGAAGACGACACAAACACTGACTGACAACAGTATTATGCTTCGACACACTTTAAACTCGTAAAAACAAGCAGAGGTTGCACAAGATCCACAGTTAAAAATTCTTGCCATCACATTGCTATCTTGAGCTTTTCAGAAGAGCTAAATCATCTCAACACGACTGTCTCAGTCTGTGAATATCTTCTCAACGTGATAAAAAATATGTAAACCAGCACCAATTCCAAACAGAAATAATGTGTACAGTCATTCCTTATACACACAAAGCGGAGAACGGGCTGTAAAATACAGATAAGACAATAGCGTTCGTGTCGTCCTTTCCAATGAGAATTAGTTAATGTTGATATGCGCTCTCGGCAATCGACCCCAACAGGCGTCCAGAGCTACCTGTCGTATCAAGAATACGAAGTAGTTCAGGGCATGCTGAGTGCAGGTTGTGTATCTCATACCATTATCGTGTGGTAAAAAGTACTTTGGGAAGACACGACTCTACCGCAATGTCCTCTCACACAGCATCACGACGCCGTCAAGACCCCATCCAGCTGAAGTTTGGCTGCACATTGTAAACATTGCCATGTCGAGCCATTTTCTCAGAAAACTGAAATATTGCACCGAAATAAAGGCCAAATTAAGTGCCACATTGTACAAGCTTGGCATATCCACGTGAACACAGACAGTGGGGTCAATCAGACCTCTATTCATATCAGTCACAAAAGCGTAATTTAAACGCTCACTATTTCTTAACGAACTAAAGACACTTTCAGTGCATCCATGGATCCAACCGACTCGAACTGTGTGCTCTCATGGCCGTTTCGGTAACTTGATATATAACAAAATTGGTGTGGCATAACGTGGGTGAATGAGTATCTTATATCACAGGTCGTAGCATGGAACCATGATATTTTCATCTGGATGTAGGGCAGTCCGTGTTAATGAATGAGGAGGAAAATGACAATGAGGAGAAAAATCAAGTAGCACTCACAAGAAAAGCATAGCGGTCAACAGAGTCACGAGTACTGCTCACACTACTTCCACTTTTTGGTTCGAATACCAAATTAAGTCATAGTAATAAACTTAAGGCTGAGTTAAAAGAAGAAATATATATAATGTTAAGTCCTGTAGACTGGTCCATTGTAATGCAAAGAAATAGGCACAACGCCTGTTCACTAGGCCGGCTGCTATATTCTGTCTCGCCTCGTCGTTTTATTAGCTGTCCAGCCAGTGCCACAGAGCTGACATGCGGCTCCTCATTATATTGTATACAAGTAGCAAATATGTGGTTTGTTTATAAACATATACATATCAATTACACAGGAAGGACTGATGTTTAGGCCGCGGGACACTGGCCTTCATTAGAGTTCTCCGACTAAGACCAGTCCCGCGGCCGAAATGTCAGTCCGTTCTGTGTGATTTTTCCCATGTGCTTGATTTTTATGAGCTATATATATATATATATATATATATATATATATATATATATATATATATATATATATATATATATAACCCTTTTACCTGGCAATGACGCTGTATTGCGCCGCACGAAACACGGTAGCTCGAACTACTCTGCAGACTTGACTTGTGCAACTAGTGATGGCGAAATAAATATTGACAGTTGATTATTTCGTCTCTCACAGTGTTACTACTTTGTAGTGCAATTTCTGAAGCATAATAATGCAGACAGTACGCATGAGAGGCACCCTACCTATTGTCTAGTAAACCGTTATTAGATCTGTTGAAATCCACATACCCGAACAGCATCATGCATGTTTGCCGTTGCCTTCTATGTACACTACCAGCACTGTATCTACCGAAATGACCATGGGTGGTTTGGTTCACAACGCTGCAAAGCAGCGTTCCACGCGGCATTTATTCAGTGAACGTTCGACTGAAGCTCAGCATTGTAGTTGCTTGAAAGTAGCGTTTACTGGAATAAAATACCCCCAGAGTCAATATTATTCTGCCGCCTACATTGGAAGCACACGTTAACGTGCTATTTTAATGTGCTCTACAATTTACTGTACAGACGCGTGTAGAATAGCCAAGGACAAGTAAGCTTTAGTAGCTGTAAGTGAAACGATACGATCACAGCAACCGTACGAACCGCCTCCGTTAGGACGCAGAGTTGTCATCGATACCATTGGCATTGCGAGATGCCGAATACTAAGCCCAGGACGCGCTAGTCATCTGAGACTCGCACTCAGCATGCCGTCAATGGATTACCGGAGCTGTATCAAAAATGACGGCTAACATCCTAGGAACACATATTCATTTAAGGTCCTGCACACGCGGGGCTGGAGGGCAACGGGAGGACAGACGGTAAAGCGGATTAAGTGTCCGCCGATCGAGGCATTCGAGCCTCCTGTCACCCCGCTGGACATCCTGGAGGCACAAAAAATGCAAGAATTCAGCCCGCCACACCTTAAACTCGAATAGGACCGGCTAGGGACTGGCGCCGGCTGTAAGCGAACAGATACCGCAATCTATAATTCCTGAACAACATCGACACAACGTAATACCCAGACACATATCAGCGGTGTTGGGAGCGGCCATCTCTCACCCACATAATTATAATTGTTGGGGTTTCATGTCCCAAAACCATGATATTATTATGAGGGACACCATGGTAGAGAGTTCCGGAAATTTCGACCACCTGGGGTATATTAACGTGCACGTAAATCTAAGTACACGGGCCTCAAGCATTTCCGCCTTCATCGAAAATGCAGCAGCCGCGGCCGCGATTCCACCCCACGACCTTGGGGTCAGCAGTCGAGCACCATAACCACTAGACCATCGTGGCGGGTCTTTCACCCACATAACGAGGATGCAAACTCCGGTCACCCGAAATTAACCAGCGAAATAAACTCGCCCTTATTAGGAAGAAACCCATTTGAGAGGTAGTGGAAGGTCTGGTTTGCAAGAGATTGGGACAGCCAAGTTGCTGCTCTCGATCAGTCCCAGCGAGCCGCACAGGCCAGTGGGGCTGCGCGGCTCGCACACACCTCCACCCATCTTTGGCCTAATACCACAAGGTAACATAAAGTAAAGTAAAAAAGAACTAATACTGCTGTTTGACCGGAAAAAGGTGAATCTTTAAGGCAGTGGTTTCGACTGGGGGTCCGCGAAGCCATTTTTGGGGGTCTGCGAAACCCAATCTGGGAAAAACAATCCGTTTTTTGTAGGCACACTGTGTACCGTGACAGCGGCCTCTTCTGATTTTAATTATACTTCGCAGTATAACACTGCTGCATAGCGGCGGAGATGACTTATGTTTCCTCTTTTCCACATGATGGCTGTAAAGCTTTCGTTGGAGTTTTCAACAACATAGGCAGGCGAGCCTACTTTTTCTAGGCTTACATACTTGAAGATCAAGAATAGCTAGAAACAGGTTGAATGTGGCTGCAGAGCGCACAACTTATTGACAAGCTGTTGAGATCGGATTGGCATGGCACTTTAGTTTGACCCTTCTTTGGCAGGGAAAAATAAAAGGCATCTATCTCACACCGCATGTTTCGCTAAATTATGACTGCACCCCCCCTCCTTTCTCTCAATTCAAGAGGTCCCTGATCACTTCCACCCGTTTACAAGCGGTCCCGAAACATCCATGGCTGAGAACCACTGTTTTAAGCGCTCGTTTTTCTTTGTTATACACAACATTATGAGAACTAACAGACAATCAAGGCATCTGCTGTTCGTAACGCAAGGCCACACGTTTCCCATGGCAACATGGGTGAAACAAGCGGTGTATAGTTAATAACGACTCGAACCCACGGCTTACTAATTGTGTCGGCGCTCGATCCTTCGATCTTCTGAGCATGTCCAAATAATTATGTAAGTAAAGGAGAAAATGTTGCGGTGAGGGCATCTAAACAAACGACATCAGGCTAACAAAATGAGTGTCTTACAAAGTGGTCCAAACACGCAGACTTGCAGAAGTTTGCATATCTTAATATTTGTACCGACCACGGCAGTGTAGAACGCTGCAGCAGCATTCATACAGCGCGAGAAGTGGGAACGTTGAACAAAAGTAAGAGTGCAGACAATGGCGGAAACGAAGACAGCAAGACGCACAAAGGAACACGCGTAAACATTCTGCAACTTGATCGTCTCCACACGTACGTCGCGTCGCTGTGAAAACAAAGCAAATACAGCAATGACAAAAATTAACAGCGTCAACATCAAAGAGGGCAAATATAAGCAAGTGGAACAATGCTTACTCATACTTAGACCACATCAGTAGAGTTTCTCTAGAATTGTGTTTCTCTCTCTTTTTCCCCCTCCGTCATATACACATGACGACTTTCTGTGCAGGGAGGTGCGAATACGGTGGACGCTCAATAAGCCAAGGTGGAATGTTACGCCTGCAATTCCCATGTGTGAGCTTGACGTGCCAGTTTTCTCAAAAACAGTTGATTGTGAAAGGGCAAGTATTTCGGCAAAAATACTTTAACACATCTAGCTACGCGTACTACTCTTCGGTTGCTGGAACGGATAAAGCCTAAAGAAGTTATCTAAACAATTGTTTCCGAAATCTTTTCGTCTCGACAACAATTTTTCTTAACTGTCGCAGCGGAAAAAAGTTACTTACACTCTATTATGTAGCTGCGCAAAAAACGGACGCTGACACAAGAGGAGAGGAAAACACAGACAGGCCAGACTATCGACTGAAGCTTTATTGCAAGTACAAGGCAATATAAAGGACATGATACAAGCAAGAAAGGGCAAAGGGGGAGGAGGAAAAGCCAAGAGGGACCCATATCAACAAAAGCCCAGGGCACATCAACCATAGCACGCCCGTCATACAAGACCAAGATAACATAACTCTTTTCCATGTAAAGCAACAGAGGAAACACTGACGCAAGGCTCAGATTGCTTATGAATGTGCGCGGCCTCAACAAGTTCACACGCTCTTTGATTTTTGTGGCGGAACAACACAGAAGTGTCACTGAAGAGCGGTGAGCAGCCACATTTCTTACAATGCGCTGCTAAATGAAGGCCAGAGTGGCCTTTCAGAGAATTATAAAGTTCCCGAAGTCTAACATTTAGACATCGTCCCATTTGGCCCACGTATACACGATTGTAAGACAGGGGTATGGAGTCGACAGCACTGGTGATACAAGATACATATTTATGAACATGACTAACATTGCATTTATCCTGCTGCACAATTTGTCGATTCGCCACACGTCGGTCTACCTTGGCACATAAAGTGAATAGCTTGTTCCTGGCAAAAATTACCACTTGCATGTCATATCGTGATGCGACCTTTTTTAAGCAGTGGGTAAAACCATGCACATATGGAAGAACAACAAATTTTTGCACTTCGCCTTCTCCGCCAAGTTGCAACCATCAACGGGACCTTTTTTGATCTTCTTGATCAACTTCTCGCAAACCTTTACCAATACATCCCGTGGGAAGCTAGCTTGATTCAGTTTTTGCACCTGCTTAGAAAAACTGGTTTTAACTAAATGAGTGCAGGACTTCTTCAGCGCATAACTGAAGCAAGAGAGCGCATTGACATCTTTTACCAGTTTCTTATGGCCCGATTTGTAATTGAACACAGGTTTCATAGACCTCGGGGCGTGTTGTTCCGCCACAAAAATCAAAGAGCGCGGGAACTTGTTGAGGCCGCGCACATTTCACTTCACTTTATTTCCTTAAATACCTCCATCGAGGGGCATTACATAAGGGGTGGTGTTTAATAAAACTATACAAGGGTGCTTTTAATAGCTTCAAAAAACATAGATGAGTTTGTGATGGCAGAAATGTCGTGAGGAAGGCCGTTCCAGTCTTTTGCTGCTCGTATGAAAAAGGAGGCTTGGAATGTGATGGTCCGGGTACGTGGCAGTGCGACTTGAAGAGGATGACCAGTGCGATGAGATATGTGTGAACGGGGTGTGACGTACGGTGGACGATTCAGTGAACTGAAATAAAACATATGAAAAAGAGAGAGGGTGGCAACCTGTCGGCGGAAGGCAAGCGTTTGCAAACCCGATTCCGCCTTCAAGGATGAAATACTGATGTCATATGAATATGCAGAATGAATGAACCTGGTAACCCGATTTTGAAGCGATGCGAGGTCATTTATGATGTATGTTTGATGGGGGCTCCAGATGGAAGATGCATATTCGAGCTTCGATCTGACAAATGATTTATATGCTAGTATTTTGACATGTGGCGGAGTATGACGCAAGTGTCGCCTAAGAAAGCCTAATGACTTATTAGCAGCCGAAATGATGTTAGTAGTGTGATGACGCAAGGAAAGGTCATGGGACAATGTGACACCGAGGTATTTGAATGATTGAACTGATTCCAGCGGAGTATTAGCGATTGAATAGGTAAACATGAAAGGATTATGGCGGCGAGAAGAGGAAACGAGCTTGCATTTGTTAGAATTAAGGTTCATTAGCCAATGATAACACCATGTTTGTATATTGTTAAGGTCATGCTGAATTAATGTTTGGTCATGAATGTTGGTTACTGAACGGTAAATTACACAGTCATCTGCAAACATGCGAAAGTTACACCATACTTGCATTGGTAGATCGTTAATATATATTAGGAAAAGAAGACGTCCTAATACAGACCCTTGCGGGACACCTGACGTTACAGGTAGTCGGTTAGAAGAGCGATTATTAACAAACACGAACTGAGAGCGATTAGTCAGGAATGATGTTATCCATGCAAGTACGTTAGGATCTAAGTTTAACAGAGATATTTTTAGAATTAGGCGTTTGTGAGGGACAGTATCAAAAGCTTTAGCAAAATCCAGGAAAAGGGCATCAGTCTGAATGTTACAGTCAAGGTTAGAATGCAGGTCATGAAGAAAAATGGCCAGCTGCGTTTCACAAGAATAACCTTCGCGGAACCCATGTTGGCAAGGGTGAAAAAAGTGTATTGAGTCCAAGAAGATGATATGGGAATATATGACATGTTCCATGATTTTGCAAGGGACACTACGTAATGATATGGGACGGTAATTGTGTGACAAGTCTCTGTTACCTGATTTGAAGACTGGAACGACCTTGCCCACTTTCCACTCTGGTGGCAGGATGCTTGTTAATAATGACTGCGAAAATAACAATGTCAGGTACGCGGCACACACATCTTTAATATGTATTAGGAGATTTGAGTTAATGTCATCCACGCCTGCAGAAGATAAAAGCTTAATATTTTCCATCATCGAAATGATTCCGTCTGTACAAAATGTAATTGGGACATAAGCTTGGTAGTGCAAGGAGGTGAAGATAAGTCAGGAATTGAACTTTCATTAGTAAAAACAGAGAAAAAGGCTTCGTTAAAATTGTTCGCGCATTCACTGTTGTTGACTGCATCGCCACGCGCATTTAATACACTAATCGTGCGCATCTCCTGAGGTTTCATAATCTGCCAAAATTTACGAGCGCTGGTTGCGAGCATTTTAGGTAGCTTATCGTGAAAGAACGAATGCTTGGCGTTACGAATAGCCCTAAGATAATTATCTTCAGCGGCATAATATTTTTTCCATGCAGTCAGGAGTTCAGATTGTTTGGCTGATCGAAAAAGACGTTTCTTCTTGTTCTTTAGTTTTTGAAGTGCATTGGTAAACCATGGTTTATTGCGGTTTGCGGTGAACGTGATTTTCGGAATAAACCCCTCGACAAGAGTGGCTAATTTATCTTTAAATATGTCTCAGTTTTCATTAATAGGGCGTGTGCGGCTTACTCTCTCGAATTCAGGAAGGTAATCGGCTAATTCGTTATTTATCGCGCTGTAATTGCCTTTGTCGTAAAGACTTAGTGACTTAGTAAAGACTTAGTGACTAAGTCTCGTCTCACAGGTTGAAACGAAAAAGTTGCGTGGATTACCTTGTGATCACTGATCGCGCCAGATACGTTATTAAGGATAAGCTCTCTGGATAACTAGCTATAGTATTAGATCTAAAATGCTGGAATTGCTCTCCGTAACGCGCGTCGGTTGTGATAGAAGTTGGGTTAGGTTGCAATTAAGGCAGAGGTCTACAAAGTCTCTGGCGGGCTCACTGCCCACAGCTGACGGGACGCTACTATTCCAGTCTATTTGAGGAAAATTGAAGTCACCAAAAAGGAGTATCTCTGCTCGTGAGTACTGTTTGCTAAGCTCACTCAGGTTATTGTTAAGTTTGTATGTGAAATCTGGGACACTATTAGGAGGCCTATAGCAAACGCCTATAAGGACGGTATGAGGGCAAGCACGGCAAACGATCCAAAGAATTTCAAGCTCGGAAGATTCGGTCCTGGCCACCGAGCACGATAACTGTTGGTGCACGGCGATCAGAACACCGCCTCCCCGCGCGCCCGCACGGTCCAAACCGGCTAAGCAATCTAGTACTTCTGCGTCGGTTATATCCTTTGTTAGCCATGTCTCAGATCACCATTACATTACTGTTGGGCGATAAAACAAGCTCAGAAAAATCGTCGCGCTTAGGAAAAAAACTACGTGCGTTGGCAAAGACTACAGCAAGTGACAGGTTAGACTGAGGCGTGGCGGTGTGCCGGGTGGATTTACGCCGAGGTAACCGCTATGATGCTTCCCTGACAGTTTGTGATTGCTCGTCGTAGACATAGCGCTTGTGACCCATTAGCAGTGTTTTGTAGTTTATGGAGAAAGGCAGCGATTTAGCTTTAGCGAAGGCAATCAGATGCCGGCAGATGTTTTGGACAGGACGAGAAAAGTCTTCACCAACGCTGAAAGTGGTTCCCTTAAATTTCCGTCCGTTAGAAAGAATCACTTCTTTTGTTTTACGGAAGCCCCGCCACGGTGGTCTAGTGGTTATGGCGCTCGACTGCTGACCAGAAGGTCGCGGGATCGAATCCCGGCCGCGGCGGCTGCATTTTCGATGGAGGCGAAAATGTTTGAGGCCCGTGTACTTAGATTTAGGTGCACGTTAAAGAACCCCAGGTGGTCGAAATTTCCGGAGCCCTCCACTACGGCGTCTCTCATAATCATATCCTGGTTTTGGGATGTTAAACCCCAGATATTATTATTAATTTGTTTTACGGAAGGTGAACTTAGCTATTATGGGACGATGACGGTTAACATCCCTGAGGCGACCCAGGCGATGCGCGCGCTCAAGTTTTTTTGGTTCAGTTGATATACCCAGATGGTCACGGCAGTGGTTGATGGCAAGCTGTTCAACATGGGCAAACGGCTCTAACCCTGTTGATTCAGGAAGCCCATAAAAGATGAGATTATTGCGCCGAGAATGATTTTCAGCATCATCCGCGCGCGCTTCAATTTTGTGCAATTGGTCAGTCACGTGAGCGGTGCCTATTCTCAGCGCTTCCACGTCAGAACGCAAGGAAAGAATATTTTGATAGTGCCCTTCTAGATTAGTCATAAGTCTAGTGAGGTCTGTGATTGATTTATCTGTAGATAATAGATGAGACTTAAGGTCCTGCACCTGACTGATTAATTCCGTCTGACCGGCAGATAATTTCTGCAGTTCAGTTAGTACAGCATTAGAGGTAGGACCCGGGTTGCTCTCTACATCGCCCGACATCATCAACAAGGCACGAATCACACGAGAACACTCAAGTGCAACAAAAACGCAGCAGTGTGGTCTCGGCAGCTGAAACAGCAGGTAATTACTAGACTTCTTAGTAAAGAGACTAAGTTTACTAACCTGCATAATAAGAGTGAATAGATTAGCGATCTGCGTTGGTGCACAGCCGCCGAGCCCACAGAGCGCCACCGGCAATGGTAGCTCTTTTATAGTCGG
Organism: Rhipicephalus sanguineus; assembly: GCF_013339695.2. Classification (NCBI taxonomy): domain Eukaryota; kingdom Metazoa; phylum Arthropoda; class Arachnida; order Ixodida; family Ixodidae; genus Rhipicephalus; species Rhipicephalus sanguineus. The sequence continues at coordinate 100,127,615 of NC_051182.1, read as the reverse complement.
CACAATCATTGATGACGATAGCGACAGCGTCGACCAGGTTTAATCGAAAACTAGGTAGTTGTCCGGCGGATCCAGGAGGATTGCAGATCTGTTGAATTCGGGAAAATCCAGCGGCTCCAAGTACGGTGCGGCTGATAACCCTTTGGCAAAAACCAGGAAGGTGTGGCAGGCAAACGCGCCACTTTCGCCGGAACAGGGTTGATACTGCAGCGCAGTGGTCAAAGAAGCCGGCAGAACAACGGAAAGCAGCATGCGCATAAATGCGAACTCAAACACCTGCATAATAAGAGTGAATGGATTAGCGGTCTGCGTTGGTGCACAGCCGCCGAGCCCACAGAGCGCCGCCGGCAATAGTAGCTCTGTTATAGTCGGCACAATCATCGATGACGATGGCGACAGCGTCAACCAGGTTTAATCGAAAACAAGGTAGTTGTCCGGCGGATCCAGGAGCATTGCAGATCTGTTGAATTCGGGAAAATCCAGCGGCTCCAAGTACAGTGCGGCTGATAACCCCGGCTGATAATTCATAAGCAATCTGAGTCTGCGCCTGTTTGTTCTTTCCTCTCCTGTTGTGTCACAGTTCGTTTTTTGCGCAGTTACACAATGGATCACTACCAACTCGTCCAACTTACCACTCTTCTGCAATTCATTTCTTGTACATCGGGCTCTTTTCCTTGTGTTAATTTTCCTGTTACTGATCCGGCCGTCCTGACTTCGCTCATCGCCGTGGGTGTTGTGAAGGCTCGTACGGCTTCTTGGCACATCAGACATGGCACGTGCCCAACCGAGCTTCAAGCTTTGTGCGGCTGGATGCAGCCGTCTCCAGGCCACTCAAGGCGGCTTTGCCGCATCTTGTGCTCAGAATGGTGGCGTCAGGTCGGGTACTACAAGGATTGCATGAGTGTATGTTGTAGTGTGAGGAGTGGTACGTCGACTCGCCAGTGCTGCAGAAATCGACTCCACCGACATTTGTGTGTCACCGCCGACCAAGCCACTGAGGCGCTCTGGAATATAGTCCGCCCGACGTTGCCTCCTCGTGAAAGGACTACCGCTAGGAATGGGCATGCTGTCACGTTGGGGGAAGTGCGTCTTCCGGACCGACATAGACAGGTTCTTGAGTTAGGCCCCAAGTTTGCTTTTGAGCCTCGTCTGTCGAATGTCGAAAAGGTCACGATATTTCCCGTCATGTACCTGAGTATGAAAAACAGCACTGTATTGGAGACTGCGTGGATGCCATACGTAGGACGCCAGGTCGGCCAGCGTCGACGTTTAACTGGAAAGCAATGGTAGATTTTTGGCTAACAATTAATTTAGATTACTTGTTTCTGACAAGGAGGGACAATTCGTTGTTTTACCGGAACGCATGTATAGCGAAAAGGCATTACAAGCTGTGCGAAAGAATTTCCTGACTGCGTCAATCAAGCCAACGGAACGGAAAAAGCATATCCACGTGGTGAATGATGATGAGTGGGGCGAAGCGAACTCGCGCTGCAGCACGGCGATGGCATTGGCGCGAGCGTGGTCCTTCTTGATGGAAGATATTGTGACTAGATTGTTTGAGAACCACAATCTGTTGCACACACCGCAACTATGGCCGAAACTGTCATCAAGGAAGTCCCGCCGGAAGCGCGCGTCGGCGCCTTCGGGCAGAGCCCGCCTGATGCGTTTTGCAGCCACTTCACGTGCTCGCACAGTCTCGGGCTCTGCCTGCCGGTGCGCGCGCTTTCTCGCCGCTTCCACGGTCCTTCACACTTTGAATATCCGATTCGCGCCGCAGCCGTGCAGCTTCGGCCTCGCGGGCTTGAACGGCGGGGTCTTCGCGCCGCCGCCGTGCAGCTTGTCGAGCAGCTTCGGCCTCGCGGGCTCGAATGGCGGGTTCTTCGCGCCGCAGCCGTGCAGCTTGTCGAGCAGCTTCGGCCTCGTGGGCTCGAACGGCGGGGTCTTCTCGCCGCAGCCCTGTAGCTTGTAGAGCAGCTTCGGCCTCGCGGGCTCAAACGGCGGGGTCTTCTCGCCGCAGCCGTGCAGCTTGTCGAGCAGCTTCGGCTTCGTGGGCTCGAATGGCGGAATCTGCTTCGCGGCGTCGACGTGCAGCTTCGGCCTCGCGGGCTCTCACCTCAGGATTCTGTCTGCGAGCGCGCGCTGCCGCCGCCTTCCGTGCCCTCCGTTCCGCAGCCTTGTCTTCTATCTGGCGACTCCGAACTGAAGAGGAAGCGCGCCAAGAGGGAGCCTCATGGCGCGTTACTTCTGAAATGTTGTCTTCGGGTGTCGTTGAAAACACGAGACGTAGTAAAGAAGAAAGAACGCTACCGACCACGCACGAGAGTGTCACTCGTCAACGTCGTCTTCTTCTTCTACTGCATACCAGAACGCGTGCAGTAAAGAAGGAATGCCACACAGGCGAACACGCACGAGAGTCTCACTCGTCAACGTCGTCTTCTTCTTCTACTGCATACCAGAACGCGCGCTTCTCACGAGTTAGAGGTGGCTACTACAACGCTACGAACAAACGGAGGATGGACACACCCACGGCATAAGGAGCTTCGCCTCTAAAAACAAGCTGTCGCCTTGTCGCTAGATTTGAACTTGCAGAAACTTGCACAGTCTGTAAAAAAAGGCGAACAAATTGCAGCTTGAAGTATTTTACACAGCAAAAACGCACAAGATTGGTATGACTTATCGCGCAATAATCGCGGAACGCGACACGTGGCAGCATTGTGTGTCTGGTTTTTTGCAGACTTGCCTATCGTCTCTCCTTATAGATGATCCATACATTATCTCAAACTCGGAAATGGTTGTGCAGTTCTTTCGTGATGACAACCCTGTGAATTGTGACGCCGTAAGCATTGATGTCGAGGACCTTTTTTATTCTCTCCCCCATAATCACCTTTTGACCGCAGTAAAGGAATGCCTTACATGTCATAACGATGAACTTGCCTTCATTGGTTTAAGTGGTATGTCAGTTGAATCTTTCACCGAACTTTTGTTTTTCTACCTGAGGTCTTTATTTACTTCCTTCAATGTTGAGACGTACCTGCAAAAGGAAGGTGTCTATGTGGTCGAGGGGGGCACCGGTTCTGAGATATTTTTCTAAGTAGAGTCGATCGGGCGCTCCAACCGGTTTTACAAGCATCCGTAATCAGGGTCTTTCGTTTTGTAGATGACTATATTGTTTTTAGGGGCGAAGCTCCTTAAGGCGGCACCTGTTCGTCCCTCGTAGTAGTGCGTAACTAGTCGTAACGCTAGTACCAGATCTTGACCTCCAAGGTGGTGCCGGTGGGAGATTTTTCCTGTGCGTTGTTGAACAATAAAAAATTCGCAGCGTGCGCGTTAACTAAAAGCCGAATTCTTCTGTCTCTCATTCCCCATTAGCAGCCATTTGCATGTTCCAGTAGGAAACGTTAGTAGAAGTAGAAGTGTAAGTGTTAGCTAAAAGCTGTTAGCTCTCATTCCCATTAGCAGCCATTGTTTACCTCCAAGGTAGTGCCTGGTAAGATTTCTCCTGTGCGTGATTAAACAATAAAAATTTTGTTCAAAACGCCGTTGATTGATGAAATAAACCAACGAAAGACGCCAGATGTTTTGTAAAAGCAAAACGAAAGAACGCCAGATGTTTCTAAAGCAAAACGAAAAGACGCCAGCTGCTTAACGAAAGACGCCAGATATTTTCTAAAGCAATGGTTTTCTAAACAATGAAAATTCACAGCGTACATGTAAAATTAAAGTGAGCTGCAAGTCGTCATAACTCATCGAACCTTTAGTATAAACGCGCCCGATCTCACGTCGGTGATGATGTACTGGGCAGAATTCACGGAAGATTCACGGTTTACCGATGAACCTCCGCAGCTTCGCCCACTCATCATCATTCACTCCGTGGATATGCTGTGATTTTTTTTTTCGTAAGGGAACTCAAGATATGTTGGCAGGTATTCTCAAGAGTTTTGAGCAGTTTGGTCTTGGCCTAAAGTTTACTTACGAATGCTTAAATGACCATTGCATCCAATATTTGGATCTACAGCTGCAGTTCTCACCCAAGCATGTATGTTGTTTCTACGCCCCTAGAAACGTGGGCCAAACGGGACGATGTCCAAATGTTAGACTTAGGGAACTTTAAAATTCTCTGAAAGGCCACTCTGGCCTTCATTTAGCAGCGCATTGTAAGAAATGTGGCTGCTCACCGCTCTTCAGTGACACTTCTGTGTTGTTCCGCCACAAAAATCAAAGAGCGTGTGAACTTGTTGAGGCCGCGCACATTCATAAGCGATCTGAGCCTTGCGTCAGTGTTTCCTCTGTTGCTTTACATGGAAAAGAGTTATGTTATCTTGGTCTTGTATGACGGGCGTGCTATGGTTTATGTGCCCTGGGTTTTTGTTGATATGGGTCCCCGTTGGCGTTTCCTCCTCTCCCTTTGCCCTTTCTTGCCTGTATCCTGTCATTTATATTGCCTTGTACTTGCAATAAAGCTTCAGTTGTTAGTCTGCGCCTGTTTGTGCCTTCCTCTCCTCTTGTGTCACCGTCCGTTTTTTGCGCAGTTACATAATGGATCACTACCAACTCGCCCAACTTACCACTCTTTTACTTACACTGACTCATACTCGCATGTATGCAGGAATGTTGCATTGACCACACAGTCATACTCACAGATCTCGAGTTTTAATCCCTGCGCCTTGACGGTGGCGTCGATACAACGTGTGACGCGAAAATAACAGCAACCCACGTCACTTTTTGCGCCTCGCGTCATACTCTTTGGCGACTCTCTATCCTTATGTACCTTATCACGCAAATAAAAGAGACATTTCTAACAAACGCCAGCGTGTGGAACCCAGAAAACTCGAACAATTCTGGTTATTCACTATCTTGTAAGAGCAAGTGTTCATGAAACGCAAGCAACGAATTCTATGCACATCACTTCAAAACTTTTGCCATAATTCACTTCAAGGAGAGAATAATGAGCTAGTTCATATCAGTGATGAATGGAAGGAACAATATTCAATCTCGTTCCCCACTTCCTTTCCATCGTAACCACGTGTTCGGTGATCCGTTTATCAGTTCTTTGTGTCACGTTATCCTCCTGGTACAACGCACCTAAAGGGGTCCTGAACAATTTTTCGAAGTAATCATTGAATGGTCTCAGTACCAGAGTTTACTGCCTTAGGAATTCATTACCGCAAAAATTTGTCGAATTCGTTCAGCGCAGGCGGAAACATGAGGATTTTTCGTGCGCTTTAAGCGCTTTCTTTCTGATCTCGTTCCGACGAGCGCTTGAAGCTACCCAGGGTGGTGTAGCACGGGGGAAGTTATGTCAGCTCATGTGATGGCCTTGAGTACGCGTGATGAAACGCGATCGCTCTGTCCCATTGGGATTCCTGCTGCGCGAGTGTGGCTCACTGTGTAATATTTCAGACTATTGAGTGCGGCACCGGCACTTCTCTATATAGTATCACGCAATGTTGCCACAACGTTGAAGCAACATTCTCAATGTGGCGGCACCGCTGTGTCAATATTTGGTGCTACTAGGGTGGGCAGCACCCTGCGGCAAGAAGCGTATGTGATCCAAACGTCGCCTATGGCCAATGGCAGCTGTCTGCTGTATGACGACATACAGCAGGCGCCCCGCTCATCTAAGGGAGCGAGGACGGGCCTCTGTATGATGAGAGAGCGCTTGAAAAATTTGCAACTTCGCACTCCGCTTATAAAAGCTCCTTGCCACGCACAAAAGCAAGATTTGGTTGAGCTCTTCAGAGCAACGCGTGCTTTCCGCAAGATGTTTTTTCTCACTTAGCCTGAGGAGTGGTTCATAATACTTTTAATGTTGTTCCCTTTACTTCTATGTATAAATTGCCACTGCGAACGTTAGGACAGTTTAGAAGGCCCATTCGGTACTCTCTGCAAGCTCGTCAAGGTGCTTCTACAGGAATACTGTGATACGGACTCGCTGCTCGCTGACGGCGCATTATGCGCAAGGCAACATTTTCCTGGTTTCTTAGAGCACTTAATTTCTTGGACGATGATATGCAGGCCTTGGGTAGTTGCTGTTACGTGCAGTTGTTCCTATGGACCTGCATGGCGTCCCTTTTAATATCGTAATGCCTTCAGTACGATAACCTCACATGGTTCCTTATGCATTCGGCTAAGACGACTCGAAGGTGAAAGCCATCATTTGTGGCTATTCTACCGTGCACTTGATGTCACACAAACGCCGCGAGTGCCGCGAAAACAAAGTGAACGAGCAGCTCTCGCGGTGCCGTTGTATTTGCACTTTCTATTGTTTAGTCAGGCGAACGCCGCTGTTTTATTTATTTAGTCAACCGCACGCCGCAAAGACGAAGGGAACGCAAAACTTCTGCTCGAGGTCATGCTCACGCCGCGTTTTCTTTCGAGGTCGTGTTGCTTGAGAAATGTAAAGCTTCGCCTTAATAAATGACATCCACAGTAATCAAAGCTTGTAAACTATATTTGATGTGATCGCATGAATTAAGAAGTCTGAAGAGGCTAAGTCACAGTAGTTCTCGTGTTATTTCTCTGCATTTTTTTTTCTACGCAGATGTCCGCCGCCCCCTGGCAGTGAAGATCCTCATGATAAACCAGGCACACGCTACTGGCCGCACTGTTGTAGCAAGAAGCGATGAAAGATACCAGGAAATTGTCTCTTCAATTAAAATATTCCCAGAAAGTATCGCAATATATGAAATCAGAACATCTCTAAATGAGACTGAAATTCCTCCAAACTTCGCTCCTCAGCCACCAAATTAATTGACGTTGCACCAACTCGGGGTCTTCAGCGTAAATTAGCAACGCTGAGTAAGCCTTATGATGACTTTGACAAAGACATGAAGAGAACATTGAATAGTACGGTAGATGTCGGTATATCGGCTCAAGAAGAGCAGCCGCACAACTTGTGTGCGTGCAGTTGGATCAAGTACACTACGTTCCACACGATGTAATAAAATACGAAGAGTATTATCACTACCACACAAAGAAGGTACAAGCGCATTAGTGATATAGTTTTTACGTATGCAGATACATGTTGGCAAGGCCAGTGATGTGATTAAGCTAATTTTCACACTTGTGGTATAATAATAATAATTTCTCGGGTTCCATGCCCAAAACGACGACATTGTTAGTGGGTGTAATCCACAGCAAAGGAGTAGCAGCCACAACAACAACGAAGTGGGAAAAAAGAGAAGAATGTCGTGCAGTACTGGCTGACACTCGCCGTCCAGTTCCTTACGAATAAAACTCTCTTACAAACCTCGTAACAATAGGATATGAGGCACGCCATAGTGGGAGATTCCGGATTAATTTCGACGGACTGGGGTTCTTTAAGGTGCACCTAAATATTAGCAAACGAGTGGTATTTGCATTTTGCCCCCATCGAAATGCGGCCACTGTGGTCGGGAATCGAACACGCGCCCTCGCGCTTAGCAGCGTAACACAGAAGTGAAAGAGAAATTTACTAGTGAAATCGACCCGCGCTCCATATATCGTTAGCTGCAGCAAACATACCGTGTCCAACGCTTGCTGGCGCTGGCGTCAGTCGAAGCGAGTCGAGGCCACGCGGCAGAGCGTTCGAGTTAAGCGTGCTGGCGGCTGTACGTCCGTCAATTGAGCAGAAAAAAATGTGACTTTTACCGAGCGAGTGATGACGTCACACAATGACGCCACCATCTGATGTAATAAGTACGTGTGCAGCAACGACGTCATCAACTGATACCCTCAATTGGTTGACGGTGGGCCGATTCCACGTGAGGTGCAGAAAGCTTTAGGGGTGTACGTGTTTCGACACGTCAGTTGAGTGTAGCAGCTGCGTTCGCATGGTCGTGCCTAGCAAGTACTGGTTGACTGTGTGTTGTGAGAACACCCGAGGAGCAGCGCGCTTATGCATTCAGCAGATACGGGAGTGCGTTCCTCCTCAGCTCCGCTGGTTACCCACCTTCAAAGAATGGAATGGCTCTAACGTTTCCTCGTTCCATACATGAAGTGCCACTTCAGCTAATACAGCGTTTTCCAAGTCAGTCTCTAACCGAGGTGGTCATACTGTCATTTTTTCTCGGCAATAAATAGGACGAGCAACCCAATCATGTATATTAAAATCGCGTACGGAAACGCCAGCCGTGCTGCAAAGGCGTTTTTCCTCCCAATATACAGGATATTCTTTTAAGAGCGGGGCTGTTTAAAGTCGGTGTTACACCCTGTGGAGAGCAACGCACCTCCTTGCACGTATATGCCACAGAAACCCGCAAACGCCACTACTCACCTCCGGTGAGTAGTGGCGTTTGCTAAACTAAAAGGCTAAACTAAAAGGCTCTCTATAACAAGTCTAGCGAGTTTGTGCCAAGAAGCTCCTAGCCGGTGAGTGCCGCATTAAAGGGACACTAAAGAGCAAACTGATTTTTCTCATGGTAGTAAAGTACTCTTTGACGATACCAAAGACACCACGCTTGCTGCGAGAAGACGCTTACAAAGCGAGAAAACGCGCAAAAACAAAATGTGGGTGGCGACGCCCCCTTGAAGTTTCCGCAGCATTCGTCGTGACGTCACATGTTTTGACGGCGCCTACTAGGGATTACGTAGTTCCTAATCGGTAAAAATGAAGTACATTGTCCTCCGAGGGCGCCATAGGCGCAACATACCAACTTCGGGGTAAATTTGCTGAGCCAATGACGCCAAAATACGATAAATACGCATTCAAATCCGTGACGTCACGCGCGGATATTTCGGCGCGAAATTTAAAAATGAAACTGTGAACGATTTTCTCCTCTATTAGTAAACCTACGATGTCGAAATTCACGACATTACAGTTGTCAGAGCACAAGTTATCGATCTAAATCGATTCATTGTTTCTCTTTAGTGTCCCTTTAGTTGTGCAAGCCCCACTACTAAACCTCCGGTCCACTAAACGTTATGAATTCATAAAGTTTGAAGCAGCTTTACTGACATAACGTCCCGAAGAGTGGTTAAACAGCGCAGATAATGGCAAAATCACTATAGAGCAAACTGTTTAAACAGTCTTCGCGAAGTTCGCGATGTCAGTGAAGCTGCTTCATATTTTTAATTAATGCAGATTTTTTAAAATAAAATGCTATGGTAGTAATACTGCTGTCGCCTTCACGCAATTCTACGTTCACGCGGAGTTAATTTACCACGCCTAAAGTGACAATGAAATGGCTAATTAACAAACACTATTTAACTTTTTAACCTTTTACTGCGGGTTGTCGCGAATTCGCGAGATACCAAAATACGCCGACCAAACAAGTCACAAAACGCGTGCTGCCTTCACCGCCGGCTGTCACGTATTCGTGGCGAACGGAGGAAACAACTTTATTGAGTAGTAGGGAAGGAGGGAAAGGGAGCCAGGACATGGGGAAATGCTAGGTCGGGGCCCAAGGGGCCGCGGCTGTCGCCGTCCATTCCGCCAGCCTGGACTGAGTGGCTTGCTCTGGACATCGCAACGTTTTTTCCCACTCTTCGGGTGAGGGGGGGCAGTTGCAGGCGCTCTTTAGGGGGCGGGTGGCGGTTGCATCCCCATAGAATGTGGTCCTGTCCCGCCTGAGCTAGGCCGCAATACGTACACGACGAGACGCTGTCATCCCTCAGGATGGCGGCCAGTCTCCTGGGGCTGAGCACACTGCGCGTTTGAACTCTGCGCAAGGCCACGGCCTGGTGTCTTTTTAGGCCTCCACATGGAGGAGGATAGATTTGTCGCTCCTCTCTTTGTCGACGGAGGCGATCTCCATAACTTGTTGATGCCTCTTCAGGGTTTGCCGGATGAAGCTGCACCTCTGCCCGGTTTGTATTTGCGCGGGCTGCGAGGTGGGCAGCTTCGTTGCCGGGGTTTTCCTCGTGGCTGGGGACCCAGAGAAGCCTAATGCTCACCGCTGTCTCTTGGAGCTTTTTTTTTTGCCGCGGTTTCGCTCACTTGTCCTGACCTAAAGCTTCTAATCGCTGACATGGAGTCAGACACGATGAAGAGCGTCCCTTCGATAGCCGTTGCCATGGCGATGGCGGCCTCCTCCGCCTCCAGGACAGACGTAGCTGTGATTTCCTCGGTGCTCAGGATTCTTCCCGTTCCGTCCACAGCAGCTATCGCGTATTTGTCGTGTCCTATAGGGCAGGCGTCCACATACGCGGCCGGTTTGTCTGCCAGAGTCTTCCATAGGGACTCAGCGCGCGCTCGTCGGCATTCTTTGTTGTGCTCTCCCATGTTCTTTGGCAGTGGTTGAATTATCAGTTTGTTCCAAATCACTTTTACTATTTTCACTCTTTTTGTGGTCCCTGTGAGGGGCGGAAGATTCATCAGTTGCAAGATGTCATGCCCTTGTTGCGTGCATGACAAGCCTCCACTACTGCGCAGCTCGTTGCGCTTTAATGATTTCGCCGACGGTGTTTTGAAGGCCTAATTGCATCATTCTTTCGTTGCTCGCCCATGTAGGGAGTCCGGTGGCCACTCTGTAGACTGAACGCAATAGAGAGTCTATCTTTGCGATGTCCGTCTTTCGTAGCTGAAGGAAAGGGCAAGTGTATGCGATCCTACAAACAAAGTATGCCTGTATTAGCTTGCATGCTTCTTTCTCTTTGAGTCCGAACTTGCGGCCAGTAATGCGTCGCAGCAGCAGGCCCGTGACCTGGCGAGATGTGCTTTCCAGTCTTTCCAATGTTTCTTTGCAACTGTTCTTCTCTTCTAGGAAGAGTCCCAATACCCTGATGGTCTGGACCTGGGGTACTACTTCACTGTTGACTATGATTTGTAGTGCACTTCTGACTGCCGGTGTTGTTTTGCCAGCAATAAACAGTTCTGACTTGGCGGAGGTGCATTTTAGTCCATTGCCGTCCACATAGGCTTGTACAGTGTTGGCCGCTTCTTGCAGTGCTCCTCTGACGGCTTCGGCATTGCCTTGCCTTGTCCAAATAGTCACATCGTCCGCGTAGATGGCATGGCGGATGAGCGAGATCTTGTCAAGTTCTTTGGGTAGATTCCTCATTGCACAGTTGAAAAGAAATGGGGATAGTACAGCACCTTGGGGCGTACCTCTAGCGCCAAGATTGAGCAGGGGGCTGTTGATGCCTCCGATGCTGAAAGTGGCAGTCCGGTCCCTAAGAAATGCGATAATGTACTTGTGCGCTCGTGCCCCAACGTTCATATTCGATAGGTTTCTGAGTATGGCCTCGTGTTTGACGTTATCGAACGCCCTGTGCACGTCGAGCCCGAGTATTGTGCGTACTGCTCCTGGAATGCCTGCGTCCACCACGTCCCTTTTTAGCAACCACATAATATCTTGCGTGGACATAGCTTGCCGAAAGCCAAACAGGGTGGGCGGAAATAGCTGGTGTTCATCAACATGCTTGATGAGGCGTGTTAGAACCACGTGTTCTAGTGCTTTGCCCAGGCACGACGTAAGCGACATTGGACGTAGATTCTCAAGTTGCAGATTTTCCCTGGTTTTGGAATGAAGACTACGGCGGCTTCTTTCCACGTCTGTGGAAGTTCACCGGTGCGCCAAACATGATTGAATAGGTCGGTTAAGTTTTTTATCGACTGGTCGTCGAGGTTGCGCAGCATTTTATTAGTAATGCCGTCCGGCCCAGCCGCCGAGGTGGTTTTTAGATCGGCGAGCGCAGCTCTGACCTCAGCCTCGGTGATATCAACATCTATGTTCTCATTTGCTTCGCCACTGTATTCTGCGTACGCAAGATCATCTGTTTCCGTATTAAAATAGCGGCTAGTGAGCACTTGTATGATCTCTTGATCTGACGCCGGATGCATCCAGGGAAGCTGGCTGACCTTTTTGGCAGTTGCCCCTTTGCTGTTCTCGGGATCCAGCAAATGACGAAACAAGAACCAGGGGTTCTTCGAGCCGAGCTGACCGTTTAGCCTGTTGCACAGCTGGATCCACTGAGCCGAACGTAACTCTTGGGAGTATTTTTGTACTTCCGTTTCAGCTTGAGCCAGGACTAGTTTAAGTTGACGGTCATGTTTGCGCTTCAGCCATTCCGCTTGGAGAGTTTGCTGGTTTTCCAAAAGTGTGATCAGCTTAGCGTCAGGTCTGGGGCCATCCTCTTCGGCGAGCGCGTCGGTCGTGAACTCTTCGGCGTCCTGGAGGAGCTGCGTTGTCCATTCGTTTAAGTCTTCAATTTTTGTGAGAGCCTGATGGTTCCGTTTGAATCGAAAAAGGTCCCACTTGGTATGTTTGATATGTTTCTTCTTTTTACTGTATCCCGCCGCAGGTATTCTGATGTCCAGGACATAGTGATCACTGCTCAAATTGAGTCCTGTGTTGGACCATGTCGCTCCCTCCACTTGTCGGACAAAGGTCAGATCGGGAGTGGTGTTTCGTGTCACGCTGTTGCCAATTCTTGTCGGCTGTGAAGGATCTGTGAGCAGGGTCAAGCCGTGGTTGTTGGCCACATTTGCTATCGAGACGCCCTTCTTGGTGTTACGGGGGTAGCCCCACATGGTATGACTTGCATTAAAGTCTCCCAGAATGACAACCTGGGCTTCTCCTGCCTCTTTCCTCACTTTTCGCATGATTGTTGGGAAGGGGATAGTACTGCATCTTGGCGGGCTATATACGTCATTTATGCTTTCTGTTCTTGGACATGAGTTGAACAAATGTGTAGTGCAGATTTTCTATTTCCAAGTCGATTTGCATTGCAGCAATGTTACGATGTACTGCAATGGCTGTTCTTACGTTCGATTTGTTGCTTGTCGGGAGCTCATTAAAGCTGGTATAGCCGGTAATTTTGACAGCCGATTCTGTTTCTTGTAATGCGATGACATCGACCTTAGGGTTGAGGTCCGTCATTGCGAACTTTGGCATGCGAACTTTGGCAAACGAATTTGGCAAACGATCTGCAGTTCCACTGAATTATTCTAACTTGTTCTGCCATCATTTTTGTGGTATACTGTGGACCTGGCGTCGGCCGCACCGTTGGGAATGCCGCGTCCGTTTTGAGGTCCCCCTGTTTGATTTGCAGACGCGATGACTAGAGGTAGCGAGGTTGACAGTGTCTCTATGTTGTTGCCTAATGTGGGTATCATGTTGCGTATTTCGTTTTTGAGCATGTCGTGGAACGTCTTCAGCGTTTCTTGCATTGCACACTGCATAACGTTGAATCTTTCGTCCATGCTTTTCGCCAGGCTTGATATTGTTTGTTCTACTGTTTCGACTCGTTGTTTGAGATCGCTTGCTGGTTCTTCGGCGGGTTCACTCTCGTCGATTATTTTTCTTTTAGGATTACGTGCATGATCTACCTCCATACTTGACTCCGCGTTCCTGTGTACGTATGCGGCCGTTTCTCTAGGTGCAAGCGTTAGCCGAGCGGGCGTGGGAATTTCCAGCGCTCGAATCTTATTGTTAGCAGCTTCTAATTGTTTTTTGAGCTCCTTAACTTCTGCAACTAACCCCCTCACCGTTTCGCTGACTGCTCCGCCAGGGTCCGATCGGGTAGTCCCTTGGCCTTGGCTGGTCCCGTGGCCATGGCTGGTGTAGTGACCATGTGCTGCAGCCCTTCCTCTGTTGGACGAGTGCTCTCTGGAGCCTGAGGGAGCCTGCTGAAGCACTGTTGTGATTTCTTGACGGGCTTGCGACGCCTCCGTCAGTGGAGTGCCTCGTACCGCGTCCCTGTAACCCGTGCTCTGCGACTTCGGCTGGGTAGCCGAAGTGACGCGGGTTGTATTCTCCTGGTCACCGCCTTGTTGTTGACCGATGACGACGGTCGTGCCCTTGGTCCCTGTGCTGTTCTTGCTGTTGTTGTTATGCTGCTGTACTTGAGAATAGTACTTGAACTTGCAGTTCCTGCCACCGGTGGGGTGCCCACACTTGCACACTATGCACCGAGCTAGGCATGTGGGCTTGGTACCCCACTCCGGCGTTGCATGTGTCTCATCTTCACATCTCTTGCATCTTGCCTGTCTTTGTTGAGGACACACATCCGTTCGATGGCCTACTTTCCGACAGTTGTAACAGGCTTCGATGCGATCCAGGAAAGGGTATAGGACATACGTGGCGCCCCAGTATCTTACGTAGACCGGCCGGTCGGCACCGGCAAATATCGTCACAATATGCCTGGACTTCCCCAGGCGCCGAGCTCCGACGATATCGATGCCCTTATTTCTGGCACGTAGTTCATTCAAGATAGCTGCATCATCTTCGTCAGAACAAGCGTGATACAGTATCCCTTTGGTGGAGTTCTCAGGCGCCGGAGCGTAAGCAAAAACTTGGATTTTTTGTTGGCCGATTTTGACGACTTGTAATTTTATGTACCTCCCTGCCCTATCCAGGGACGGGGTGCTGATCAGCGCCGTATTGTTCGTAGGGTGTAACCGGAGCTGGTTTTCGGCGACGACTTCCGTGGGGCTCACCTGCGCCGCAGCGCAGACTGCCTTAAAAAGTTCTGTCGCACCGTGGTGTAGCAGACTGGCTGCTGTTTGTGGTCGGATGATGACCTTGTAATCCGCCGGCGGAAGCTTCGGTAGTGGTTTACGTTTAGGGAGCGGTGGCGGCCTGGCGCGGAATCGAGGTCTCCCCCTCTCACGATGCTCGGAGTCGGCAGTGGTGCTCCCGGTCTGCTTCCTGTCTGTATCGGCTCGGGGCTGTTGGCGCGCGCACCAGCGCTGCGCCTCCAACGTGGTCCAGCTCCCGCTTAGATACTCTTTTTCGGTGATTGTCTGGCCCTCCACGACCACCTCCATCACTCAAATAGGGCGGATGGAGGAGGGGGGGGGAGATATATCACACACCTAGCGGCACCTCTTAGACGGTGCGCCAGCAGTGCCGGTGCGATGTATGAGCAGGAACAAGCAGATTAGGCCTAGGGCACTGCGGCCTGTTCACCGCTGTACAGCATCGAAGTCACCCTGTCACCACCCAACGACGACACAGCGACGTTCTCAGATACTTCGGCAGCACGTTGCACGTATCACGAGGACGGTCCCACGATAAAAAGAAACCGTTACACAGGCACCATGCCGGTCTCCACACACTCGCGTCAAACCGCCAGCCAACCACGAGTGAGCCATCCGTGGCGAACGTAGCTTTCATGGATGGATGGATGGATGCTATGAGCGTCCCCTTTATAACGGGGCGGTGACAAGTGTGCCACCAGGCTCGAAAAAAAAACCTTTACTCTTTTTTTAGCGTTGGCCTAGTGTCTTTACTTCAATTAAAACTATTTTACTCCAGAAGAAAAAAAACCTTAGGTTTTCAGCTCCGTTCTGTGCCCTTTACGGCAGAATGTCCTTATTTTTTTCCCATTATTTATTTTTGTCCTTTCTCTCTAGTTTTCTGCCACCAATACTCTAACCGTCTCTTACTTATTTCAATCGCGGGTGTGTTCAGCTTTCCATTGTCTCTAAAACCCAAGGCGTTATGTAGGCTCGTGCCCAAACGTACACCTGGGTGGATGTCTCCACAATCAATCAGAACATGCTCCGCCGTTTCCTGATCTTCCCCGCAGCACGTGCATTGTTCTTCTTTACTGAATCTCGCTTTATAACTACCCGTTCTAAGGCAACCCGATCTCGCTTCAAACAGTAAAGCGCTTCCCATTGAATTGTCGTAAAATGCCTCCCTCCTTATTTCATTTTTGCCCTTTCGGTAGTTACTCAAAGCCGGTTTTTTCTCCATAGCTGCCATCCAGTAAATCCTCTCCGCCTCTCTGACTTTTCGTTTAACGCTCTTTGTTTACATACTGCTTACACTACCAGCCGTATATTTACTAGTGAGCCTCCTAGTTCTTTTTCTCCACTGGGTGTCCACGCTCTTCCTATACATGTAACGGAACACCTTCTCTGCCCATCTACTCTCCTTCATATTCCTTAGCCTTTCTTCGAACCTTATTTTGCTCTGAGCCTCCCTCGCCTCAAAACTTGCCCATCCCATATCGCCCTTTACAGCCTCATTTGTCGTCTTCCCGTGAGCACCCAACGCGAGGCGTCCCACAGTCCTTTGATTTATATCCATTCCCGATTGCACATCTGCCCTCATGCACACCACTGAGTTCCCAAAAGTAAGCCCCGGAACCACTACACCTTCCCACAGACTTCGAAGCACCTCGTACCTATTGTATCCCCACAATGCTCTGTGCTTCATTATTGCAGCATTCCTCTTTCCTTTTGCTGCTGAGACTTTTTCCTGTACCTCCATGTACCTGTCACCCTCATTTATCCATACTCCGAGGTACTTGTATTCGCTCACCCTCGGTATTTCTTGGCCCTGTATTGACATTGCCTGATCACAAAGATCATTGAATACCATCAATCCACATTTTGTTACACTAAATCCTAGTCCTAGAGCTTCCCCTTCCCTTCCGCATATATCCGCCAGCTGCTGTATATCCTCTCGACTGTCAGCAAATAAGACAATATCGTCAGCATAAAATAATCCTGGAAGCTTCTGCTCAATCATCACGCCGCCTTGTTTGTGTGACAGATTAAAACCAATGTTGCTACCTTCTAGCGCTTTTTCCATATTCACCATGTACAGCATGAATAACAGCGGGGACAAAGGACATCCCTGTCTCAGCCCCTTGCTAATCTCAACGTTCTCTTTGCTACTCATTCCTTCCCATTCCATGCAAACTGTATTTTCTCGGTATATCTCCCTCAAAAGCTGTATACAGTCGTCGCCTATGCCCATTCCTTTCAATATATCCCACAAAATTTCCTGATTAACGTTGTCGTACGCCGCAGTGATGTCTAGAAAAGCCATGTACAAGGGCCTATTTTCTATTTTAGATATCTCTATACACTGAGTGAGAACAAACAGGTTATCGTCTAACCGCCTGTCGACTCGAAATCCATTCTGGAGTTGTCCCAAAATATCGTTGTGTTCTGCCCACTTTTCTATTTTTATTTTTACTGCTTGCATCGCCAACCTGTATAGTACCGATGTAATGGTTAGTGGTCTATACGAGCGAATGTTACCCTTTTCTCCCTTGCCTTTATAGATTAAGTTCATTCTACCTTTTCGCCAACTATCCGGTATTTGCCTGTCCTCTAGGCATTTTTCTACAGCTTTCAGCAGTGCTTCTTTAGTGCTATTTCCTAGTTCGTTAATGAGGCTGACGGGAATCCCATCTAAACCCGCGGCAGTGCGCTTTGGAATTTTTCCTTCAGCCTTTTTCCAATTGAAATTCTCCAGCACTAGCTCTTCCTCGGTTGCTCTCTCCGCCACACTTTTACTCACCGGGGAAATCCCCTGGACGCTCTTTTTAAACGAATCGGCTGTTACATTTCGAATGTAACCTAGCGCTTCGTACCCTTCCAATTGATTTCCTCCTTTATCGAGAATATGTTGTTGCGTTGTGACAGACTTCCTACCTAGCGCCTTTATGTGGCTCCAAAATATCCTAGGTGCGGCCTCCTTTTTTTCGTGAATCTCTGTCACCCAGCGTTCACTTTCGCCTTTAATTTTTGCCTCGACCAATTTCTGTACAATGAATTTTTTCTCTAGATATATTTCCCATATTTCGTTGACTTCGTCCTGCGGTCGCTTGTCCTTTTTTGCCCTTCTATGATTCCATGATGCTTCACGCCGCTTCTCGATCGCTTCCCGGATTTCCTTGTTCCACCAACTTTTTGGCTTCCTCTTTCCTTTCCAGCAAATAGTTTTCTTCTCTCTCCCTATCTCTTTCGTCATTAGATCTAATAGCTCACTGTACTCCCAGTCCTTGCCTGGTATTTTGCCTACTTCTGTCATTGCCTACTTTGTTTGTCATTTAAATACGAGGTGCTAGACTTTGATTCTATGTTCTCATTTCCAGTTTTATATCCCATTTGTAATGTTATTCGTTTATGATCACTACCCAAGCTTCTAATCCCTTCCTCTTCTGTTCTCATTTCTCTCAGCTTGTGATAAATTCCTTCAGACATGAGACAATAATCAATACTTGACTGTTTGTTTCCGACTTCCCACGTGATCCGGCCGTCACATTTAGGCCCCGTGTTAACTATCTTCAGACTATGTTGCTCGCAGAGATCTAGTAATAGCTTCCCATTGGTGTCTGAATATCCGTCAAGGTCGTGTATGTGGGCATTCATGTCCCCTAGAAGGATGATTTCGGCCCCATTACCAAATTCCTTAATATCCTCACTCATGCAATCCACTATCTCCTGATTCTTTTCTCTGCAGTTATTTCCCGTCCACAAGTAGGCAACCCCTAGCCACGTTTTCTTTCCACCTACTATGCCCAAAACCCAGAGGTGCTCTGAACACGTCTGTTTCACTCTAACCCATTTGGCGCCGCGATAAATTAGCATTCTTACACCCCACCTTTCCTTTCTGATATGATCCTGTTGCACCCTTCCCAAACATAATTTTCAATATGTGGTGGCTCTTCCAAGTCTCTAAGGTGTGTTTCTGTAACCGCATAAACGCCTATCTGTTCTTTGTTTAACTGCTCCTCAATCTCTAACCATTTTGCCTTTTTTCTGCCACCCTGCATGTTTATGTAACTAATTGCGACACGCGCCTTATCCCTTTTTCTTTTACCTTTTTTATGGTTTTTCCCAATACTACCTGTCAAAGAGTCCTGGTTGTTTTCCCTGTTACTATCTACCCCGGACTCTGAAGGGCCCGCGTGCCCCCCAAAAAAGCTACTGCGCGTCCTGCCAGCCGCCAGCCCACCTCATGACCAAGCCTCTTATCGAAGTGAATTCTGTCTCTTTGGAAACCGCCCCACCTGTGCACCTCCCTGTTTATATCCACTACCTCGAAACCCTTCTCTCGACTAATTCGCCATACTTCTTTGTTTGCGTCGACAACCGCTCTTTGCAAGTTGATATTGCGCACTGGTACTTCCGGTATTGTGCATACTACAATTTGCACCTGGGGGGACACGGTGCGCATGTTATCGACCCCTTTCACCAAGGTCGTCGCTAGTCCTGACGATTCTTCATTCAACACGTCATTTAGCCCTGCCGCAATTACCACGAGGTTACGTCTGTGAGCTTTAGATGCGAGTTTTTCACTCGCTTGCCTCATGACTGTCCCCAGCGTATGTCCTGGGAATGTCCCTATCGAGGCTCTCTTATCTCCTTTCACCTTTTCTTTGATTGCCTCTGCGCATCGGGCTAAGTTTGAGTCACCGGCAATAATGACCCGCTCAGACATTCCTTCTGTATCCTGCATCTGGCTGCTGTCTGGGTGACTAGCGTGAGTCACGGCTGCGGCTTTGTTCCCTCCCTCCCTCAAAACTACGTCTCGGAAGGTGGGCCCTGTGACCACTGCACCTGTATTTGCCATGCCTCCTGTTCCCTTCGCCTATCCCGCACGGGGGGTCGTCGCCCTAATCCTTCCACCGTCACCTGCGTCTTCTTTGTTCCCTTTGACGACCTTCGATAAGCCCTCCTCGGCTGACCGGAGCCTTTCTCCCATGGCCTTCGTCTTTTCTCTCTCTGTCGCCAATGCATTCTCCAGCTCTGCGATTTTCGCCATGAGCCCACTCTGGACAGCCATCATGTTCTCCATTTTCTCCTCGAATTCGCATTGTCTGCACTTGGCGTCAGCTTCTTCTGCCTTCTCGTCCGCACAAACTTCCATCTTCCAACCTACCCCGCACCCTGAACATTTTACGGTCTTTTTGACCATCGCTAGATCTGTTCACTGATACACACGTATTAGAAAACTGTCACAAATAATCACGGCGTACTAAATACACTACCCTAAGTCAAAAGGAACCACAAAATCAATGAACACGCTACACTTCAAGGCACTTGTGCGTGCACGTGCTCAGTCTACGCGCGGACCTCAGCCACGTGGTGGCAGAAAAAAAACACACTAGAAAGTAATACACAAAACATATACAAAGTAATGAAAAATATACAAACTAATAAACCCAATCAGGCTTTACGCTAACGCCTTATAGAAAGCTACAGACAGAGGCAAGCTCAAATCATGCAAATACACTTATCTGTCGCTGTCGTTCCGGAGCTCTCGAAAAACACGTCCATCCTGCCTGACAGCCACCTGACGGGTGGCTGTCACTAGCGCCATCTCGTGTCGGGTATTCAAAACTGCAACCCAGTTGCCGGAGAGCGCGAATCTCGTTGTTGTTGTTGTTGTATCCTCTGCCACATGGCTCATATCCACTCCGCTGGATTGGCCAATATGGAGATAGAGATGGAGATCATGTACTGCTGGCTCTCACCCACTCAGGTGGATTGGCCAAGAGTCGGGTAGCTTAGAAAAAATATTTAAATACTAGAAGTGAGAATAATGTTTTACTTTGTATAACAAAAAGATTTTCTACAAGGTAATTTTGCGAGAATAATAATTTTAAAAAGGAAAAACGTGGGTGGAATTAATTCTTAACAAATAAGAAATAAATGAATATAGAAAAGAATCTTGCTGTATTTTGCTTTTGGTTAACTATGGAACTGTGTTTATTGTGTAAATCTCTTTGATTGTTCTATGAAATCTTGCATGGCCTCGCATACTTTCCCGCTGCTGTGCCCAAGGGTAAGTGCACCTAGAGATAATAAATTTGTGGTTGTCAACTCTAATTCCATGATGCGTAACGGCGTTTCTAGAGATGTCTTTCGTAAAGTAGAAAGGAATTGTGACAGCTCTCACGTCTTCGTTGTTTTCTGTCGTGACCAGGCGCTGGCCTGACTGGTACAAGTTCCATCGCCTATAAAATTTTGTTGGTCTATATGCATCCTAGAGGTCGCACACGAAATGTTACGTTGTTTAAAAAGTATGTTTTTTCTTGAACGATCCTCGCTTCTGCGGTATGTTATTCTCGACATGCGGAACTTGATTCCGTCAGTGGTGATTTCTGGTATGACGGGGATGCTTTCGCGATGTGGTGCCGGTCATTTGTGAGGCAAGCTTTTCTAGTGTAAAGGCCAGGCTCGATGCCAACTTGCTTCAAAATATCAAATGTGCTTTTGTTGTCATTATTCAAACAACACATAGCGTCATACAAAGCCAATTTGAAAATTTGCAGGCTCACATACGTTTCCTTGAGAAGTCCGACGTTGCGCGTCCACCTGGTGAGAAGTTTATGACTTTTATGATTAGAAATGATGGGTTTACAATCCTATTAGAGCATTATTACATGTTCGCACTTGATATATTTGTTAAATATTTAACAAAATACTTCATATCAAGCTAATTTTATGATGCGCACAAAACTGGCGCTTTCAGTTTCGGTTTCGTAGACGATGGGTGGTCTAACATTCCTGCTAGTATCTTTTGAAAGAGACTGAGTACACAAAAACTTTATGCAGCAAAATTATCGGCGATACATCGCGCGTTTAAGATAACCGAAAACCAAAAAATGACATTTTGAAAAAAAATTCACTTTTTCCTCTTGGCCTCATACGTTATAAGTGAAACGTTCACAAAGAAGAACTTAGCGGCCTCATATTGCATTTTTTTCATGTTTTGTTAAATAGTCTGCAATGAGTATACTCAAGTGTGAGTCCTTGGCACAAAATTCATTTTTATGGTCACAGAAAGCTTAACGAGTTCTTTTTTGTATCATTTTCAGGAAGACATTTTTGGCAAAGCAGCAAGATTTGCTCACTCACTGCTTGTGTCAACCATAATGCTTGGCTTTATTTTCAATGTGGTAATTATGCATAAGCTATAAAGTGGGGAATTAAAGATGAAGAACTTTAAGTTGCAGATGGCACAAGCTGGCATGGATATATTGTAAACATAGATGTACTAATTATGCATAATAGAAGTATTGGTACATTGTAGTCATGTGATAACGAGGACAAGTTCCCAAGCATAATTGCAGAAATTTGCGTTAGTTTTCAGATACCTGTGAGTAAATATGTGCAGCAATATGTGAAGGCAGCGTTGCCATTTTGTGGGCATTGCTGAATGCTTTTATAAATCGTGGTAAACGGATCTACAATCAATTTTAGACTTTTCTGCAGGAAACTCAACTGTATGTTCATGTGCGACGTTCATAGTACAAACTGTTCATAGTACAAACTAATGCAATAACAAAACTTCAACATCCATGCCTATCTGCATGGTTGCATATTTCTGAAACGTAAAGCTAGCCTTAGTGTACAAATTTAGTTGCCTGCATGAGTAGGCTGACACTAAGTTCCTTGTGCATCCGATTTCTATGGATTGTGCTTAGATACTGGCGTTGTGAAGTGCACATGTCAATAGGCAATATGAGGAGGTTTTACACACTACTTTCATGTTGCTTTACTGTGTGAATTATGTAGTGATTGGGCTGTACTGTATATGTTGTTCCACGTGTTCAGTATTGGGTACAGGTTTTGTGTACAAAGATGGAAATATACACATGCTTACACTGACATGAGAACTGCTACTGTTTTGATTCCAATAAAATAGTGCAAACAATGTTTCTCGTATCATTTGAGGTATGACTATTTGTCGTGCATACAAATGGAAGAAATGAACTTCTCCATGCAAAGCAAATTGGTGAAACCCTGCTCACTCAATGTATCGGCTTGTGCTTGATTACCAAACTAGTAGAACCGATGATTTACACATTAGAACACATTGTTTAAGATAAATAGGGTGATTCCACGTAAGATCGAACAAACGATGGCTGGTCGACCTCTTAAGTTTGTTTCAAAATTTTATATATCATTGCCTGATCAGTGGAAAGAAGAGACCCGCAATTTCTTTACCGCCAAAAATTTTTTCGAAGCACAGGAAATCAATAATGAAGAAAAGGTGGAGTGGAGTGCGTATCCGCTCTGCTGTTTTGGCCGACTTTCGCTATGAATTGCACAAACTATATTAAAGTTAGGTATCTGGAATTTCTTTACTAAATATATGCATGTTATTGCTTTTCCTCAGGAATTTTTAGTTTTTATCTGTAGTGTAGATGTTTTCATAAAAACCTCGAAATTGGTCCAGAAAACATCGTGGTTTCGGGACGTTTAACCCCAGTTATTATTACTATGGTCCAGAAAACGTCATTTTCTTTACTTTGAAGGTCTTTATCTAAAAAACTTATAGCAGAGCGACAAAAATTCCGCGTTACGTTCTTCGCATGCTTATCTACCAAACTGCCAAATCCTATATTTATATAACTTTTCAGTAAACAGATATGATCGGGCTAAATTCACGAAAACACCGAACAACGAAAATTCTGGCGACAATTAAAAAACAACATTTAACTTTGTCCACTTATTCTCCTGGACATCAGCTTTCACAATCATAGAAAACATGTTGCATAATGTCGTTGCACTAATAGTTACGGCCCCTCCAATGAGACCCTTAGGCAAGAATTGGCAATTCCGACAAGTGTATAAAATGAAGGCAGGAGTGAATTTCTTTTTATTAAAAGGCCAGAAAGTACCGAAAAAGGTGTCGCCGGCACTGAAGACGTTAATTTTGAAATTATTTGGTCACTGCAGCGGCCACAAGCGCGGAGCTACCGAGCAGGTGCGTGCGCACCCGGGATGCTCGTTGTAAGAGACGGCTCAGTGAGAGCTCGTTTTCGCGTCCTCAGACCGATTGTGTTCGAAACAGCAACACCTCTCGGGTGACTTGAACGCACGTTTGGACGGTCTTTGGACTATTCCTATGGGGTCGAGCAATGCTTGACTATAGCCTGCTGAGACACAGGGTTATATATCTTATGTGTATTACACTGTTAAATATACTATAGCCAACGCTGGAACCACAAATGGCATTGTTCCGACAAGTATTTTTTCCGAAGCAGTTTGACGCACTGGCGCGGTTCTGTGGTAGAATATTCGAGTGCCACGCATGTCCGGGGTAAATTTCAACGCGCACCGTGATTTTAAATGTGAAGCATTGCTTCGCCAACCAAAAGCATTTGGAACATTTCCATCTGCAGTAAAACCTCGGTGATACGATCACGGCTCGCACGAATTTCGGGGTGATACGACTCTTTCAGTGGTACCGGCCTAGGCCCATTAGCCTGCAATGTATTGGAGTACGGTTGTTGCGAATCGATTTGCGCCCCGTGACGTTTGATAGGAACTCACGCTAGCGCACAGGTAAGAACAGGTGCTGTCCGCGCTGTCGCGGGAGACGCGGCAGTCACGCGCGGGCGCGTGCATGCGCGCTGCGCGACCATGAACGGTGCGTCGTTGCCTCCGAGGTAGCGCACGCGAATCTTGGATCCCTTTATGAGCCTTCGCGTTTAGGTTACAGATGACGTTGACGTCGCGCGTTTTTTTTCCCCGACGCGTTGACTCGTGCTACTGTGCTCGAGGCAGCAGCGTCTTTGTGCTGCGTTAACAGGGGCCTACCACGTCGATGCAAGCCATGTCCTCGCAATCAATCTTTCTATGAAACAAGACTGAAACTTATGTTGCGGGTCCGTCATGAAGTCCCAAGAAACGTGGACGAAAACCCCAAGAGACGAAGCGGAGGGTCTTGGCGAAAGAGTTTGGCCTCTATCTATCATGATCGTGTGTAAAGCGCTTCTTAATTCACTTTCGGTGCAATACTCTGTTGTCATGCAGAAAAGCGTAGTAACATTAGGAAGCGCTACTAGCGGTCACTGGGCGCAACACATCTGGTTCATTAGTTACACACACGCGCATGCACCGTATATTTACGAGTACAAATATGATCGTTGACGTCTAAAACTTTTACTGGCAATCATTCAGAGCTGCTCATGACGTCGCTGCGGTCCTGAGAAACACTAAATCAAAACGTATGTCAACTTTCTTTTGTCGCATACTAATTCTCCATGTTTCCTGGTGATACGAATTTCGGATGATACGAATATTTTTGGTAACTCCGCGAGATTCGTAAATTCGTATCACCGAGGTTTTAATCTATCTATCTATCTATCTATCTATCTATCTATCTATCTATCTATCTATCTATCTATCTATCTATCTATCTATCTATCTATCTATCTATCTATCTATCTATCTATCTATCTATCTATCTATCTATCTATCTATCTATCTATCTATCTATCTATCTATCTATCTATCTATCTATCTATCTATCTATCTATCTATCTATCTATACAGCCGCCTTTATCTGGGTGTCTGGTGGACGTATTGAAACTTCCTTTATAACAAAATTGGCGTAAGAGGGCATGAGTGTATGGTCGGACAGGTTAAGACATGAATAATGTGTAACAAGCTTTTCGTGCACGTCGTGTTACTCCTCCAACACCTCACGTGTTGCACATACCCGCATAACGCCGCCCGTGGTATGCGGTTATGGGCCACTGGTCACTGACAGCATAAATCAACCCAGGAACAGCGACAACAGAAACTGGATATTTAGCGCGTCGATATTCAGGAGCCCGTCTCGCAGAATACCCACGGTCGGCGTCGGCGGCATTGTTGGCGATTGAAACATCCCGACTGACCAAAAGAAAGAATGAAGAAGCCATAATTGATGTCAACAATAAATAAAAGGCAAAGCTTGCTCTATGAAACTGGGCGTTTCTGAAGTCTAACCTGATTGCTTCCAGGTTGCGGCTAGGGTTTAGCTAGGTTAGTCACAACACGGACGCCCAAACTCCAGAACCGAGTGTTTGCACCTCTCATAAATCTACGGCCATGTCGTAGTTCGCCTTGGGCTTCCATCGCTTCGGGCTCTTCTCGCAGCCTCCGTTGCCTTTCCCCTTCTCTTGTATTGCAGCTTCGCCCTAGTCGTGCCGTCTTTCTATCTTTTTGTGCACTTATGTCCATTATTTCTCTCTATTTTTCTCTGTCTCTTTCTATATATTTCTCTCTCTCTCTCTTAGTGAACCAGTGGTGAGTAGTGAGATTTCTTCCTCCTCACCATCCCATCTCTCCTCCTTACGCGCACTTTCCTTTCCCGCCCCCTTCCTACAATATACTATACAAGGCTACGCTATGCTCTGCTAGCGTGCCTGGATAGCCGAGTGGTCAGAACGCTCGCCTTCGGATCGAGGGTACGCGGGCTCGAATCCCGCTTCGTGAAGAATTTTGTTCTGCAAGAATTTATCTCTTTCTTTATGCATTTCTTTCCGTCTCTCCGTTTGTTTGTTTCTTTCTTTCTCTGTGTACTGCTGATCAGGGTCATTACAGGCCACGCCGTAGCCGTGAGTAGTGGAATCTGCCCCAATTCCGTGGCACATACCCGTTCTTGATTATGATTGTTTTCTGATACGCCACACATTATGGCTAGCTAAAACCGCTTCGCTGTTAAAATCATGATTCGAGCCATTCTGTATAGCATTCAAGTATTCTTCCACGAAACTGCTTTGAAAAAAAGGATGAAGCTTGCACTGTCTCCGCGACGGCGAGCACCCAACGACGATAAGAGAATCTTATTAGCAGACGTGAACAGCGGGGCGACACAGAAGCTGACGCAGCCTTAACAATGGGTCATTGTGGCTTGTTTGGGATGTTACAGCACCGACCGGGTTCGTTTTTTTTTACTAGAGCAATTACAGGTAGCCGTAAACACCTTCCTGCCCTTCTGACGTGAGGCGGAGGAACTCGCCACATCTCCCGGTCTGACCCCCACGCAAGTGTCATTGACCGCTGGAACTTTGCTGCATAAACGATTGCAACGACCCATCTGCGACAGTGTTGTCTTATTGGCAGGCGTCTTGGTTGGTTGTCTATTGTGTGTGATTGGCAACAAGCAAGAATAAGGACACAGCCTGAAGGTTTATAACGACGTTGCTGAATGAGACAAGTGGCTCTGTGCTCTGCGTTAATGGCTCATTCAGTCGCTCATCACTGAACTCTTTAATATTAGCCTTTCACCGTGTAAATGGGTTGGTAAAAAGTGTCAAACTTATTTGTTATCGTTTTTTCAACTTCGAAGCATCAGCTCCTCAGCCCAAAGACTCACTCATGCTACCAAATGGAGTCTGGGTTCAACGCAGCCCTGCGGCAACAAGTGGTGGCAGTGGTGGGGTAGAGATTACCCCGGGCCACACCAGTATCACAGGCTGTGTGTGGACAAAAACCATGAATAAGAGACTAACATGTCATGTCATGAATGTTCATGACACGGATGTCATCTGCATCGTGACCCTCAACTGCCAAAATGACTACATGCATATGATGTGAAGCCGTCAGGGTCGCTTCATGCACATGCTATATGTTAGAATGTGCATGCGTGCATGACGAACGCCTTAAAATAAATGGTTTTCCACGTCCTGACTGGCATGACTGTCATGGATGCATTATATTGCCACGCGAGCTTCTTTTTGAGCACAGCTCTTAGGCGCCCGTTCCTGCACTGAGCGGCGTCACCGTTGGAGTAGGCGTAACCGATAGAGCGAACGTGAATGAAAAAGAGCGAATGCGGAGTCTGTCTGCATCACGAGCCAATGGCCTCTAAGCTCGCTTTCTTCAACGCACGCTGGCCCCTCGTGCGGAGCTCGTGCGCATGCAGGTTTGGCACGTGCGCTGCGGATGTTTTCGCTTGGCGTAACGGGGCTGTCGGCGTTTCGCTTGGTTCGCGACTCCTGCAATGCACATGGTGGTGTGCGTAGCACTCGAGCGCTGGCAGTTTTTGTGGCAATATGTAACTAATGTTACATTGCTAGAACTGCGGATAGTCAAAACTTAACAGAGCTGGCTTTGCCCCAAGACGAAGCTGCGTTCAGAATTCGCATGAGGCAGTATAGTAGTCGTCGGTGATTTTTTTCCCTATTTTCATGTAGCAGACATGTTACACGTGCAACCACTGGATTCCCTGCGCCGCACCGGAACGTGGGACATTCCATGTTATATTAGATAGCTCTGATAAGCTTGAGCGCGCAACGCAAATAGCATGGTTTATGCTGGTCCTAACGCGGCCACCAGTAATGAGGCTGGGGTCGTCGATGCCACATGTGTAGACGCCGACGCCTATTACCGCTGATCAGATTACCACCGGCCGACGACTGTGATTGCCACTATCAGTGCACATCGTGTATTCCTTGTAATTTGACTTTTGATTTCCTGGGAACAAGTTCACCCAATAACGAGTTTCATCTGTATTGTGTTTTCTTCAACTGCGTTTTGGGTGCGCTTGCTTCACCGTCACCACGTGGCAATATCAATGGCATGAATAACATATGAACGAAAGGAGGGGAATTTTTCGAGGGGCTCTTTTATTGCGATAGCAATTATATGGACAGTCTCGGCTGAGTTTTGCCGTCGGTGGCCGCCGTCATTCACCGTATATGTATATATATATATATATATATATATATATATATATATATATATATATATATATATATGTATATATATATATATATTTATATATAGAAAAGCCACAAAGAAAGATAATTCAGAAATTCTTCCCGACGCGCGGAATCGAACGGGCGACCTCTCGCTTTGCAGCCCGCCGCGTTAGACGTTAGGCCACGACAGCACAGTCTTTCAGCCTGCTAACGGCGAGCTATTTATATACACCATGTAATTCAGGATGCTTTCTTAGTGGCCACATAGATGGCGCGACGTGCGCGCACGCTTTAAAGATCGTCGCCCCGCCCCTGCGAACGCCGTTGCTGTTCGCTCTACAGGGCGTTGTCGCTTTCGTGCGCTTATCTCAAGGAAAGAAGGGGCGGCGGTGGGGTGCTTCGCTTCGCTCGCTGCAGCGGCCGCGTTTGCGAAAGGAGCGCGCTGTTCAAACAGAAATAAGTAACAGCTGTCACAATTAGTCCGCGCTCGTCTTGTTTATATACACCTCTTACATCAGTATCCTTTCTGAGTTACCACGTAGATGGCGCGATGTCCGCGCGTGGCGCGCTTTAAAGATCGTGACCCCGTTCCTGCGAACGTGGTCGCCTTCGTGCGCTTATCTTGAGGAAAGAAGGGGGCGGCTGGCGGGGGAGCGGGGGGTTGTATGTCTTGTGCTCTCCCGGCGATGTCTGCGCTGAAGTGACAGAGAGTACGAAGGTCGCTTCGACGCTGCAGCGGCCGCGTTTGCGAAAGAGGCACGCTGTTCAAACGGAAATAAGTAACGACTAGTACAGTTCGTTCGCGCTCGTCCTGTGTGTACCTGTTCGTTCGTTTCGTGCGTCCTGCTTTATGTTTGAGCAGTGCGCTTCCAGTGTCGAGCTGTGACGCATGATAGTTCGCGCTCGTCCTGTGTGCGTTCTTTTTGTGCGTCCTTTGGTCTCGAGCGACGCGCTGGCAATTTCGAGCTGCTTTAAGTTCTTCGCGTTACATTCCAATTTATTGCTATCGCATTCATTGCTTCGCCGTTGCGGCGAAACTGTGACTTTTTTTTAAACACAACCAGGTGGATCCAACAGACAATTAGGCCACAGAAAGCATGGGGGCAATAACTGAGGAAATTATCGCAGGTCAAAAAGAACCAACTGCTTCGTTTGGCATGAACAAAAGAACTAAATTTATTTCGATAGGGATGCCCGTTGCCGAGCGAGTTCGCGATAGTACAAGGTTGCCAGTTGGCGAAAAGAAAGAGGCTGAACTTGGCAGTTTCTTCATACTCCCCCCGGAATGAGCCTCTGGTCATTCGTCCGTGTATTCCATGGGGTATAAGAGTTGAACTGGTCTTCTCAATGTGGCTCCATTCGGCATGCGCACCATGCAGGCTCGGATCTTTCCATCACGTCCCAGAAGAACTTCGGCCACTTCTCCAGTTTTCCAGAGCTGCCTTGGCAGATATTGTTCATGAACTAAGACGAGGGTTCCTTGCTTTAGTGGACTTGACGAACTCGGCACAGCGAAATGTGCCGATCGGAGACTCGTCAGGTACTCCTTTTGCCACCGACGCCAAAACTGGTCGGCCATTCTAAGGCGGTAGCGCCAGCGACGCGTGAGTTGACCACGTTTCTGAACCACTTCAGCGGCGGAGCAGCTGTCAGGAAGAGTGGTTAGTCTCTGACCTATCAGGAAATGAGACGGTGTTAAAGGTTCGGGTTCGTTCGCGTCTGTGTAGACGTAGGTCAGGGGTCGAGAGTTTATGATAGCTTCGATTTCAATTAGTATTGTCGTGAGCTCCTCGAAATTGCAGTAGCTGCTTCCCAAAACCTTCTTCAGGGATGTTTTCACGGAACGAACCGTTCTCTCCCAAAATCCGCCCCACCAAGCCGCTTTCTCAATTATGAACTTCCAGCGGATCTGCTGGTTTAAGAAGAAATTCTGAATGTCTTCTCCTCGTATTGTGGTCCACAGTTTCTGCAGGTCCTTAGAAGCACGCTTGAATGTCCTCGCGTTGTCAGAAAAGATGACTCGACAGACCCCCCTTCTTGAGATGAATCTTCGGAACGCCATCAAGAAGTTCGATGTCGACATATCGGTCGCCAGTTCAAGGTGTATTGCGCGCGTAACTGCACACGTGAAAATGACGATGTAAGACTTTCTGTTATTTCCTTGATCTTTCGTGTTCAGCAGTCCAGCGAAATCTACACCTGTTACATCGAAGGGTGGCGCTTGTGTCACCCTTTCGCGAGGCAGAGGAGCGACTGGCTCAGTAGCAGCACGGCTGTTGAAACGATTGCACGTCACACATTTCCTTAGCACCTTTTTTACCATCTGCCTTCCTCGCACAATCCAGTACTTCTCCCTCAGTTCGGTAAGAGTCTCTAGCGCGCCAGCATGCAGGAGACGGCGATGAGCTGCGTTGATGACAAGTTCTGTGATGGGATGCCTCGGCGGAAGGACAGTCGGATGCTGAACGTTGTAGGAAATGTCGGCTGCATTGATCCTTCCTCCCACTCTTAACACGCCCTCGTCGTCGCAGAACACACTGAGATCACGTATCGGAGAATCACTTGGCATGCGTATCGAGCGGTGAAGACATTGGAGTTCATTTTGAAAGGCCTCCAATTGTGTTTGAAGTATCAAACAAGTGTGCGCCTCTTGCACATCCTCTGTCGTAAGATGCCCCTCGCGTTTCTCGTTGGGATGCCTGGCGTTGTGAACAAATCGCAGTACCCAAGCGGTAACTCGAACCAGTTTGGAGAGGGAGCTGTATTTCTGCAGGGGTAGTATGGATTCCCTCACTGTCACGTTGTGAACTCGAAGTGTCTTTCTTTCCTCCTCTGCGATGCTCATGTCAGCAGTGGTTTCATGACATGGCCAGCAAGTAGATGGCTGTGAAAGCCAGACAGGCCCGTTCCACCACACCGAGCTTGACTTGAGTGCTCTCGGGGTTACTCCCCTCGTCAGGAGGTCGGCGGGATTTTCGTTCCCAGGACAGTGATTCCAGAGCTCTGGATGCGTTCGCTGCTGAATTTCCAAAACTCGGTTGGCGACCGAGGGCTTCCATTGTTGCGCGGAACCTCGTACCCAATGCAGTGCGATAGATGAGTCTGTCCACATGTACCATTTGTCAATTGGGAGACCCAATGATTGCCCCAAATATTCCTTCAATCGTGCACCGATCACCATGCCCATCAGCTCCAGTCTTGGAAGAGACAATTTCTTAATCGGTGCTACTCGGGACTTTGAAAGAACAAGAGTCACTGCTGCTTCTTCGACTCCATAGGTGCGCAAATACGCAACTGCACCGTAAGCTTTGGGGCTCGCATCTGCGAAAATGTGCACCTCTTTCCCGCTATCGTTGGGCAAGCTACCGTATCGTCTTGGCACTGTCACGTCCGTTAAATAGTGCAGCTGGGCGTGCCACTGCGTCCAAGCTGTCTTGACGTCTTCAGGTAGAGGAGCGTTCCACTCAATACCCAGTTCCCACAGTGTTTGGAACATGAGTTTGGTTGTCACTGTGATTGGAGAAATAAGACCAAGCGGGTCATATATGCGAGCTGATGCCTGAAGGATAAATCGTTTCGTGTCGCTGTTTCGATCTAAGGAATCCAAGATCGCCTTCATGGAAAACGCCAGATGATCTCTGTCCTTATCCCATACAAGTCCGAGGACTCGTGAGACACTTGATGTCGGACACTCAACGTGGCTCAGGGCACATCCGTTTCCTTCGTCGTTGAACAGTTGTTGCAGCTTCTTGGAATTTTAATTCCATTTGCGCAGTGTCATGCTTGCTCGATTCATGACGTCTCGTGCACCTCGGTAGAAGTCTACAGCGCCCTCCTCTGTCTCCGCTCCTGTTATTAGGTCGTCCACGTACAGGCTCTCACTGGTAGTTTTAGTGATGCGTGAATCACCCGCAGTAGTTGACAAATGATGACGCACTGTGGCTGCGAGAAGGAACGGACTGCTTTTCACACCGAAGGGCACTCGTGTCATTCTCCAGACTTCTATCAGGGAATCTTGGTCTTGCCTCGTGGGTAAGTGCTCATACCACAAGAATCGGAGGGCATCGCGTTCTGCCGGTGTCACTGAAATTTGCAGGAATGCCTTCTCAATGTCTGCACTTAGTCCGATGTGGTGAATTCTGAAGTTAATTAGCACCTTCAGCAAGTCTGGGTTCAAGTTTGGTCCTGGCTCCAGGGCTTCTTTCAGGGAAATACATCATGTGTCGCTAGACGATGCATCAAATACGACCCTAATCTTTGTTGAAAGGCTATCAGGTCTGAAGACAGCGCGGTGAGGCATGTAGTAAACCCTGTTTTCGTCGTTATTGATTTCTTCCGGTGGAAGTCGTTCGGCGAACCCTTGCTCCAGGTACTGACGGATAGCTTGTCATACTCGATAAGTGTTGTTTCATCTCTCGATAGCCTCTTCGTGAGACTTGTCAAACGCTTCTGTGCGATCGCTTTGTTGTGAGCGAGATGAATGTTCAGAGGTTTCCATGGTAATG
The DNA here is from genome assembly GCF_013339695.2 of Rhipicephalus sanguineus. Lineage (NCBI taxonomy): Eukaryota > Metazoa > Arthropoda > Arachnida > Ixodida > Ixodidae > Rhipicephalus > Rhipicephalus sanguineus. The sequence continues at coordinate 100,095,012 of NC_051182.1, read as the reverse complement.
CCACCTCATAGCGCTTGTCTGTTTTCTTGATCGATGTCGAGAACATGTTGATGATTTCTTGGCTTCGTTCGTTTGGGCACAAGGGTCAGTAATTCCGATGCTCTCCAGCACCCAGAATGATTTCAGCTCGTTGGTCAAACTTGTTGTGTCATCTGACACACCAGCACGAAGGACAGCCGCGGTTGAGCAGCAGGCAGCTGAGCTACTGCAGGGAATGGCTCCTTGAAGCGTCCACCCAAATTTGGTCTTCGGCGCAACAAGTGTGCCCTGCAGCTTCTTGAAGTCACCATACACCAACGACCAGTAATAGTCGGCACCGATAAGGATGTCAATGCCGCTTCTCGCCAGGTGGGCTGGTGCAACGGTGACATCTGCCAATTCATCTATTTCCTCTTGCAGCTTTTGCATGATGTTCTCAGGTACTCGCAGCTGATCAGAGCAGATTTCTGGTATTTCGAGGGCTTCGATGAAGTGCTCGTTGCGGTCATACTGACTTCTTAGCCAAAGTTTCACTCTTCTGCGTTTTTCTTTGATAATGTTGCCTGATCCTCCGAATGGGTAGATTGTGATGTCCTCTTCACCAATCACCTCTAGTTGCAGTTCGCGGGAAAGCTTCTTTGTGACAAAACTTCGTTGGCTACCCCCGTCGAAGAGGAGGCGTGTCAGAGCTCTCCCTCGTCCTTCTGCCCATACTTGAGCCGTTTGGAGCAACACGGTAGGCACATTCTTCGACTTCTGTTCCGCTGAAGAGTGCAGCTCTGCGGCTGTGTCCTCAGGTTGCCTCCAGGTGGGGTCACACATTTGTGACAGGTGTCTTCTGCCACAGTGCTTGCAACTTAGCCTTTTGTTGCGGCATTGTTTCGACATGTGTCCCTTTACGCCGCACCGGAAACAGCGACCAGCCGCAGTTAGTCGTTTCTTCTTTTCATTGAGTGACATTTGTTCCTGACACTCGTGAGTCGTGTGATTCTTTGCATCACAAAATGCGCATGAATCAATTTGCTTCGATTTGCCCGCTGAGAAGAGCGAAGCCGCTGATCCTTTTGATGTTTTGCTTTTTTCTTTATCTAGATGTTTTGAGCTGGATCCTTTTACTTCGCCATGGCCAGTCTGCAGTGCCTTCTCTCGGCTTTCCACTTCGGTCTTGAGAAAAGCTCGTAAACTCTCGATGCCGATCCCCTCTTCCTTGCTGTCAGCGGAGAGTCCCTTGTGGTAGTTGACTACTAGTTCCGATGGCAGCGTTCGCAAGAGTGCGGAGCAGAGCAGGGCACCGTAGCCATCTGTTTTGACTCCGAGCGCTGAGAGAGCGGCTATGTTGCGCTGCAGATGGTCATAGAGTCGACGTAGGCCGATAACCTCATTCTCGTTGCGTACCGGTGGCAACTCGAGCAACTGAGTCAGGTGTTCTTGTATCAGCCCGTCTCGTCGACCGAAGCGCTCTTTAAGGAGCTCGATGGATGGATGGATGGATCCAGGTGACGGGAGTTAGCTCCCGTCACCTGGATGCCGTCGATGGCCGATGCAGCCTTCCCAGAAAGTGACGACCGCAAGTACAGAAACTTCTCAGAGTCGGCGAGGGTGTCGTTTTCGTGCACCGCCCTCTCAAACTGCTCCCAGAAGGACTGTCACTCCGTGGAAGCGCCGCTAAATCGCTGTAACTCGAGCTTCGGTAGTTTAACGTGGGTCTGCGCAGCCCTCGGAGGGCCGTCGGTCGGCGCCCGCGTCGCGGCCATTTCTGCTTGTTTTTTTGCCTTTTGCTCTTCGGCTTCTTGGCTGAGTTTCGCTATGCATGCGACGATCCGGTCGTTGTACTCGATTGTTCTTGTGTAGTTTTGCTCCGCGTCTTCGTCAACAACTAGTGGTTCAATGGCATTGTCCACTTCGTTCAGTTGTATATGGGGGGCACTTAGCCTGGCCGACAAGACACTGAGAGCTCCGTCGTTCGCATGGCTCGCCGAGAATAATTCTGCCTCGGAAATAAGTTTGGCCACCTGAGTTCTCAAGGCGCTCCTTTTTAGCTTGAGCCGGTCCATCCTGGCGTCTACGATGCCTGGCGTCTGTGATTCTGTCTTGCCTGGCGTATGCGTTGCCTTGAGCAGTGGTGTCGGTTTCGGTTGGGTGTGGCGTCGTCACGCCTTGTTGGTTGAAGCGCCTCGTCGACCGTTTGTTGCCCGAGGATCGTTGCTGTTTTTCCTCAAGCTCGTTGTGCTGTCGACGCCTGTTGACCCAGCTGCCTCAACGGTAAGTTCGATAACTTCTTCCCGGGTTTCGGCACCAAATTATGAGGAAGTTATCGCAGGTCAAAAAGAACCAACTGCTTCGTTTGGGATGAACAATAGAACTAAATTTATTTCAATAGGGATGCCCGTTGCCGAGCGAGTTCGCGATAGTACAAGGTTGCCAGTTGGCGAAAAGAAAGAGGCTGAACTTGGCAGTTTCTTCAATAACTGTTGCCCTTAACTGTAGTGTAGTAATGATGACGTGAACCGAAATGAATTGAGGTGGACAAAGATTCACTCTTTCCGTCGGTGGGATCCGAACCCAGCACCTTCAAGAGTCAGGGGTTCAGATCCCACCGACGCATACCCCCGTAGAGTCCCACATAATTCACTGCGAGAGGGAAGGGGTGAGTGGCCACTTCCCTCCGGCATTCATAGGTTTCCCATGAATTCACGTTGTGGAAACGTGGGTGTATATCCCAAAGGTTATGACACTTGTGTTCGGACCGTGAGGGTCCGGGTTGTTAAAACTTCACCTCTGCAAAGAAATGTATTTCCTTTAGTTTATTTGTCTATTCACTATACCTTTCAGTTACAGTTTCGATCTGCAGTCGATCACGTGAACTCGGTCTCTTACCCCTCTCAGGTGGCTATCCCTTTCCCCCTGGTCGCTCCATGTGTTTTAGTGAACGCCATGGATGGCGAATCGCGGTGACACCGGCACGGGATGCGAAATCGTAGCTTCGCTGTAATATGACGTGTCTTGATATGTACCGTAATTACCAAGGCTGTCCACAGGCTGACCAACTTTCTTCGTCAGTTGTGTTTGTCTGATAGACTGTATACGTGACTTTCGTGAGTGCTGAAATTTCACCATGAGTAGTAACCAAACCACCCAACTTTCAGTTCTACTGCCAAATTTGTGCTAGTTATCTCTAATGGTGCTTAGAATTGGGGCACTGTTGACTAGCAATACGTAATGTTGGCTAAGTGCTGGAAAATGTCCGCTAGTCCTTATAATTGCTGCCTAGTTATGGCTGACTGTTGGCTGCTATTGGTGGCACCGCGTCATTCCAGCTGTCAGCCAGTGGTGACTCGCGTTCGACAATATTGCCTAGTTTTGACGGCCACTAGTTGATGTTGCTTTAATGGTGGCTTCTGTTTGATAATGGTCGCTTCTGCTCAATTTTATTGGCTAGTGTTACATGTGTTTGCTTATGCTGGCTGGCTGTCGGCTAGTGCGGCTACTTTAGGGTAATGATCGCCGATGTTGCCTAGTGCTACCTAAATTCTGGCTGGCTCTCGGCTACTGTTGCCATTTCAATGAATCAATGAATGTTCTTTATTGCACACATATCTTTTACAAAACAAGCACAAACTGTATGGTCCCATAGCCAAAGGCTAGTGCGGGTCCCATTGAAGTATACATAACTGAAACTGTAATAATTATAAATAAAATAAATAGAAGTAAACGACTCAAATGTGATATTTTCATACAAGAAGTAATGTTTTTCTGCTAACAATAGTCGCTTGAATTCGATTGAAGAATGAGGAAAGGGAAGTACATAACTTGTATTACACAGAAACTTGGTTATTAGCGGCGTACAGAACTGTAGAATGGATCTTGTAGATGCAAGTAGCAAATATAGCTTAATTTAGGAGAACAAGGGTATTGCAACATCTTTCAATGAAAGCACAAAACACATAAAGGGCAATATATATACATGATGAAAAAATACAGCCCAAAGTATATCAGTCAAATCAGGCAGAGAAAAACACTTCAAAGTAGTATTTCTTCGGGGATCTGGAAAAGTTCTGGGTATTCTTGATATAATGCGGTATGCCATTCCAAATTTTCACTCTGGTATACTGTAGTAGACGTTTGCTATATGCGTTTTTTGTGGGAGGCATATCAAAGTTGTTAAAGGTTTGGTTCCTAGTTAGGCGTCGGGGGATACACAGTAATGAAATAGGGAATGGTTCCTTGTTTCTAACTACACTGTTAATACATGCAGCTAATCTTAGTTTGCGCACATAATCAAACAGCAAGATCTTCAACCTAGAAAACAGCGGTTTGCTATGTTCGTAGTAATGTGAGAAATTTATCGTGGGTATAGCCCGTTTTTGCAGCCGTCGTACAGGCTCAAGATAAGAGTCATACGCCGAACCCCAGGACTCTACGCAGTACAGAAGGTGGCAGTTAACTAAGGCAAAATACAATACGTTTTGTTGGGCTAGTTGGTTCATGACTTCTGACTTTTGCTGTTTTATTGACGCCCCTTTGCACGTTTAAGTCTTGTTGCCGTTATTTCTTGTTGATTTTTTGACGCACCCTATTGGACCTTTAAGTTTTGTTGTCGTTTTCATTACAATTCTGCTTGCAGAAGCACACGCGCTTCCGTTAGGGAAAAAAATGTTTTTCTTGTTTCTTTTTGGTTCATTGGTTTTTCTGAATGGTTACGCCCGCAATTCGTCGTTTGTGATGTATACTGAAGCATCGCTTTTACGTATGACGCATTGCTTCCTAGTTACTGTTCATGTAGAACCATTGTTATCGCCATGTAAAAAAAAAACAATCTTATGAACAATCTCCAAGTTTTCTTGCTTATTCTTTGGTCCTTTTTCCTTTGTCTAGCGGTTTCAGAATTGCAATCTGTTGAACATGCGTGCAACCGCCAAAGTCATGGAGCTTTCTTGTTATGCAATGTTCGCCAAAAAAGTGATTTCCTGCTGACAATGCTTATAGATATGATCCCCCCTTAGCTTTGTGGCTGATTATCGCGAGTGTCATGCCCTTGCTGTTCTTGTGTTCCTTATATATGTACGTACGTTTCTTGAATAAACACAGTTGGAAGTTAGCGCCAGTCCCGTCCTCTCTGTCTGTCCGTGTGTTGCTTTGCGCTACAATTTTTTCCTTCAGAAAACAAAATACAAAATGCGCAAAATTGCACTATCAAAATATTCACGAGCTTGCAAAAGGGCGTTACAACTCGAAGCTAGTTTCGAGCTGACTGCATCTATTTCAGCCTGCCAACTTAAACAACTGTCCAGAACAACACCAAGGTAAGTAAAATAATCAGTACATTCCAGGGGCAATTATTGATGTAGAGTTGTATATCATGTGGAGTAGGATTTGTACGGAAGTGGAATAACATATATTTCGTTTTTTGGCATTGATCGTAAGCCTGTTAGCTGCAAACCAATCGGCCAGCTTCGCTAGTTCGGTATACATTTGTTCTTCTATGTTTGATAGATTTTTGCCAGTAATAATTAGGGCAGTATCATCAGCATACATAAGCATCTCGGCAGTTGTTAATACTAGAGGCAAATCATTTATGTATAGCAAGTAAAGTAACGGACCTAATACGGAACCTTGCGGCACACATGTTTGTATGGACTGGAGAGAAGAAGTAATGTTACTGATAGTTACCATCTGTTGTCGACCTTGAAGGTAACTCTGGAAAAAAAATTCTACATAGTGTTGCGAAAACCGTATTTGCGTAATTTGTAAAGTAAGATGTCATGGTCTACTGTATCGAACGCTTTTCTGAGGTCTAGAAAAACTACTGCGGCAAATTTGTTATCTTGGAGGGCTGTATTTAAAACTTGGCTTAATGTTAGCACTGCTGTACTTGTAGAGCGCATTAGCCGGAAGCCATGTTGGTGCGGACATAGCGCTATTCCATTTGCTCGGTAGCGGTCGTGAACAGTCATTCAGTGTTGGCTGCTGCTCACTAACGATGGTTAGCAGTGGCTAACGTTGCTTAACTGTCGGCCAGTGTTTGGTAGTGTCACCTAACTGTTCGCTAATTTTGTGCAAATCTCAGCTCGTTTTGGATACTACGTGGTAATTTTTCGCAGTGATAGCTAATTGTTACCTAGCGCTAGCTGAGGTTTCAAAAGTCCGTTAGCGTTGGCTAATGTTGGCTATAAGAAAATAATACCGGATAACTATCAGTTAGCGTTACTGAGTTCTGGTTAATGGCTGCGAGCGGCACTGATTAAGACTACCAGATTTGCATGCACATAAATACCCGATAAGAGGACGAGGGGACGACCGCCATTGTAGCTCAATCGGTAAGAGCATTGGACGCGTAATTCCAAGATTGCAGGTTTGGTCACTGCCGGCGCCAAGTTGTCTTTTCGTCCACTTTTCTTTCTTTCCATCTGTCACATTTACGAAAATAAACTTTGGAGACTACAATTACGTTCCCTTACCTCCCTTGCCTTTATTATGCGGAGGTTTTCATTATTGTTGTGTCAAACAAAGAAATGAGCCCTCAAAATACCCTTCCTTCCTGCAGTATCGGAGGAATTCCAAGCTTTCTGCACCTTATCTGGTATTGAATTGCTGCCGGATCAGCGTATCTTTGACCAAGTGACGATATCACTTGAGGACATCCTCATGTGACGTCACGTTGTGTGACATCCAGGTACTTCGTGATAACGTCACAAATTCTGGTGACTTGGGACGTCATCATGACGTCATATAATGAAAATTTCGCGTTTGATATAGTAAGCCTTTCGCCTTAACGTCCTGAAGCGAGCAAAAAATATGAACGCTGTTTTTCAAGCTTATCGAGATTTCTAAAGCATTTGGTTTATATCTTTATCGTCGGATGTTATCGTCTGATTGTTATCACCTAAGGGTCATAAAGAGAACGAGTAATAATTAGGGATAATTGGTGCGTTTTCTTTTCACAGTGCCTTAAAGTCAAGAACTGATGTAGCGATTTTGGCCTGCAGTATCTGGTGGGGTTCCTTCTTGATCAAAAGCCCTAGAATAAGAAAAACGTTATTACTGTTAATGCCAGTGATTGCTGCTAATTACTCATTGGCAGTACCCACTACAGTGAAGTCTTCAGCGCACCCCTGCGCTCTTTACACAGCTGCTCATCTTCGAAGAGCTTGTTGAGCGCACAGTGAAATGACTACTGAAAACACATTTTCTTGCCTGAATCGTGTCTAGTGCTGTACCTTTCTTCGTACTGTCGCCACTGCATAACTAGAAACCATGACGAGTGGAGCAGACACAAAGTACGCATAGCAAACATTATTCGCGAATAGATGACAAGAGTTTCACTGGTGAGCTTCACAAAAACGTTGACCGATATGTCGGCAAGAAAGGAGTCTACTTTGAGGTTGCCGGCCGAAAGTACTTGAGCTCATAAATACAGAGGAGCACCAAAAAATGCACAACAGTCCCTCTACGTTCCCTGCTTTGACATAACTATGCAGGCTGTCAAAGAAACACGGTGATCTTTGCCTTGCAAATTGAAATGCAGTTACAAAGAGCGCTGTCTCACTGCGCAAGCATGTGGCCTGCTTACATCTCGTAGCTTCCACGCTGCTGCAATTAGCTTTTGAGATAGAGTATAAGGATGGTCGCAGCCTACAATAAAGCTCTACGTTTACGCATCGTTTAAATAGCTCTCAAAGGAGGGTGCCCGTGGGATTTTTGCATAGGCCACAGAGAATAGACAAATCTCAAAACACTCCATTGGTCCGCTTAAAATGAAAACGTCCGTGGCCAGAAAAGTTTGTGCCACAAAATTTGGGCAAACCCCACTACTCACCACTGGTCCGCTAAAAATGATGAAGACAGCACACGGGGAGCAAACACCAACACGTGCCCAACAAAGTGGGTAAACCCCCCTAATCACCACTGGTCCGCTAAGAGAGAGAGAACACAACTTTATTGTCGTCAGACTTTATGGAGGTAGGTGATCCGCCAGGCTGAACCTGGTGGCCACCTCCTCTGCTCTCTGTATGGCCTGTAGCTGAACTCCCAGGCTGGTGGAGGTCAAAACCTCCTCCCACCCTTCGGGCGAGGGAGTGGCCAGGAGATCGAGAGAGGGGGGGTATTCCCTGCAGTCCCAGAGAATGTGATGAAGTGTGGCTATTGACCCACAATGCGAGCAATACGGGCCAATCGTGTCGGGGTATATACGTGCATAAATATATGGACACGGGAATGAATGCGTTTGCAGTCGGCGCCAGACAACCTCGTGGCGCTTAGTTAACTTGTGGTGCGGGGGTGGTTTTAACTGCCTCGATAGGCGGTAATATTGCGTAATGTCGTGATATGATGTCAAGGCTTCACCAGGGTCCCCCGGATCAGAGGCGGGTCCCACCACTCGGCTGACGAATTCTCGAGCACATTGGTGGGCCGCCTCGTTTCCCGGGTTCCCTGCGTGAGCCGGAACCCATATCAGCTCAATGGAGCATAGTGTTTCTTCCTCAGGATCAGTAAGCAGAGTGGGGCGGAGTAAACGCAGTGTTGTGGGGGCCACAATTCCACGTGCAAAGTTGGAAATGGCGGCCTTTGAGTCACTTAATATAATGGTGAATCCGGCTGCTGCTGCTAAGGCTATGGCCGCTTCCTCGGCTTCTGTCGTGTTAAGCGCGCGGACGGAAGCAGCCGTTTTTACTCGGGGTGAATCTGCATTGACGACAGGAAGAGTGATTACACTTATTGCGTATGCATTGGTCAAGTCTCGGTATTGGGCGGCGTCAACGTACGCCACTTCAGGGTTGGACGCGTACTTTTTGTGCGAGGATTTGTCCCTCGCTTTCCTTCTGCCGTCGTGGTGGTTGGCCAACATGTTCTTTGGCAGCGGTTTTATTAGGAATTTTTTTCTGATATTGGGGCGGATTATGGCAGGATCGTTACCCGTTGGAGAAACCTCGTGCCCGATTTTATCAAGGATCCATCGGCCCGTTCTGCTTCCTTGTAATCGGTGAATTTGCGCCGTACGATGCGCTTCGAGAAGTTCTAAAGTGTTATGTAGCCCAAGATTGAGGAGGCGCTTGGTCGAGGTGTTTCGGGGGAGCCCCAGTGCCACTTTATAAGCTTTACGTATAAGGCGGTTTAGTTGGGCTCGCTCAGACTGAAGGAGGTGCAAGTAAGGGAGGGCGTACGTGAAGCGCGACAAAACGAAGGCCTGAATTATCTGGAGTAATTCCTTCTCCTTCATGCCTCGATTGCGCGCGCTCACTCGAGATATGAGATGGGCTGTCTGGTTCACCGTTACGGTGAGGCGGTCCAATGTGATGTTGTTGTGGTGGTTTGTTTGTACAATGAGTCCGAGCACTCTCACGTGGCCCACCTGTGGTATTGGCGTGTCGTTCACGTAAACGTTGATACTAGGGAGTGGAGTCTTAATTTTGCGTCGGTCTGGGGGTCGGAGTATTAGTAGCTCCGATTTGCTCTGCGAGCACTCTAAACCCGCATCCGTCACGTGCTGGACGACTGTGTCCGTAGCCCTTTGAAGGGTCTCTTCGATTTGACAATCGGATCCCACAGTCGTCCAGAGCGTGATATCGTCTGCGTACAGGGTGTATCGCAGGCCGGGTATTGTGTCGAGCTTGGAGGGTAGTGACCTCATAAAGAGGTTGAATAGAAAAGGGGATGAAACGGCTCCTTGCGGAGTGCCGCGATCGCCAAGAGTTATTAGCTTGGAACGGAGGTCGCCCACCGAGAGTTCAACTGTTCGGTCGGTTAAGAAACCACGGATGTAGTTAAATATGCGTTCTCCGGGTTGTAGTTCAGATAGACTGCCTAGAATAGCAGTGTGCTTGACGTTGTCAAATGCTTTGTGAAGGTCCAGACCGAGCAAAGCCTTGGTACTAGTGCCACTCCCAGGACGTAGAAGATCGTGGTGCAACTGGATGAGTGCATCCTGGGTAGATAGATGGGCCCTGAAGCCCAGCATTGTTGGGGGAAGTAAGCTGTGCTCCTCTGCGAAATTTTGCAGGCGGCAGAGCGCAACGTGCTCCATTAGTTTGCCCAGGCAGGAGGTAAGCGAGATGGGACGAAGATTTTCCAGGTTCAGTTTCTTGCCCGGTTTTGATATAAACGCGACCCTTGCGTGTTTCCATTCTCCTGGTAATTGGCCGGACCTCCAGCACTCATTCATATATTCGGTAATGGCCACCACCGACTTTGGATCGAGGTTGCGCAGCGTCAGCGTCTTGTTTGTGACCCCGTCAGGGCCGGGCGCCGATGTTGTGCGCAGTTTGTGTAACGCTACGCAAACTTCAGCTTCCGAAATGTCGGCGTCCAACTGTTCGTTCGGGGTTCCTGTGTACTGGGGCAACTGCGCTGTGCTGCTTTGTTTTTGGGAGGTGTTGAAGTAGCGTGTGATGAGCTCGTCCAGTAGCTCCTCGTCGGTGCCCGGGTATTGGTGGATAATGCGCGCAAGCTGTTTGCGTGCCGCCGACTTAGAGCTGCCGGGGTCAAGCATGTGCCGCAGCAGATGCCATGTTTTTTTGCAGCCCATCTGGCCATTGAGGCTGTTGCAAATTTGGCCCCATTGCTGGCGTTCTAGCGCAGCAGTGCGGGCTTCAAGTTCGCGTTCGAGCCTGGCAGTGCGGCGGCGGAGCCTGTTATTGTGACGCTGGCGCCGCCACCTACGCATGAGGCTTTCATGCGCCTCCCACATATGTAGAAGGCGGGAGTCTGTTGACGGCTGTTCTTGAGTTACGCCTGTTTGATATGTTGTAGTGTCCACATCTCGACGTAACGAATTTATCCATTCGTTCAGATCTGATATGGATTCGGGCGCCGTTTCTTTGCGCAGTTGGCGGAATTTATCCCAGTCAGTAATGTGAGCCGTGGCTCGCTTTTTTGCATTGCTTGCGGTCACCTCAATGGTTATCGCTAGAATGCAATGGTCACTTCCTACCGTGTGACCCGTGTTTTGCCATTGGGCACCCTGTGTGTTTCTGCATAGACGTCAGACTTTGGAGTTTCCAAGATGTGTGGCGCCACCTGTCGGAGAAGTATTGAGTAGTGCATAGACCGACTCTCTCGCATAGTTTGCTATGGGACCAGGTGCAACTAGCGAGTGCGAAACAACGATAGAGCTTAATATCGCGTGTGTTTGCGCATTTAGCACTCAGAACGAGAGCTGTGAATTGCTCTCCGCTAGTCGGACGCGCCACCAAACCGTCGTGAAGTGCTTGCTGGATCACTCGCCTGAACGACGGCGAAAACAGCAGCAGACGAGAGCCCTCCGCACGCTACGAAGAAACTCCGCAAAAGACGCACTGTTGCGTTGTGAATTGCCACGGACGTAAAAGACTGAATAACAACGTTAGTTTTACCGATTTCCATAGTTGTCGTACGAAGAAGAAAGGCGAGAGCGCTGGATACGAGCCGTTGCGAGCGTGTTCGGTAAGCGAAGTACCCGCGTTCTCCACAGCCGGTGGCATATGAATGTGTGGCTCTGCTGTTGTTTTGCGTAGCCCTGATGCAAAACCGTGGTAACCTTGACTATGAAGCTCAGCAGAGGCTCTGACCGCGGTGCTTGTCGTGTAACACGAAGTGAGCAGCTAGAGGCAGACTGGAGACGCGTGATACGCACACCGCGACGAGTTGGTCGTCACAACACAGCATCGCAGACATATGTACGTTTTGAAGGCTCAGAGTTCTGGTTCTAACTAGCTAACACCACGTGCGTCATACAAGTAAATCGTAGAATGTTGGTCGTTCAGGTTTGTTTCGCCCGTGTCCTCCGCGGTTGCCGTAGCTATCTCGGAGGCCACGGTTTTGCCTTTGGTTGTACCCCGCGAAAGTGGACACGCACGCATCCCCATTTGCAGTACATACAAACGGAAGACGACCATCAAGAGACCATTTGAGGATGCGTAATAAAACACTCCAATGCACAGGAAGCGAGAGATGAATTAAGGGAGAATGCAACTGAAAAGGCGAAAATCGCCGGGGCCATTCGCCCCTGATGAACCGAGTTTTGTACCACTGATCGTAAGATGCATAGCTAAGTAAATTGATCGTGTATGTAGGTACTTTATCGCTGTGGCATACGTATATACCCGATTTTAACGCATTTAGGCTCTAGAGAACGGATGTCGGAGGGCTTGCCCCGAACTCGGTGTCGTGTGATGCTCGCTTGTACTTGCGAGTTGCAGTGCGCGGGAATAACTAAAACTTATTTTGTTGTACTCGCAGTTCGCTTTGATCAGCTTCCTTTGTTTCTGAAGCGTGGATTGGCGGAAGAAGCTTTCCAGGTCCTTGATTTTCAGGAAACAGCGCCTCAACACCAACGAAAGAGGAGGGTTATATTGCGGCCTATGCACATGCGCTTGCGGGCGGCTCTCTTTGCACTACCCAGTTATTGCCAGGGCTACGATGAGGGCGCTGGTGGCGGTGTTTTTCGCAGCGCCGCCTGGGCAGAGTCTGACGTCTATAGGGAGAGGTCCGGCGTGGTCTCGCTACACACGCTGTTTCCGACTCGCGTTGGTTGCTGTGGGTCGTTGAGGATACTGAAACCTAGGTCGTGTATGATGTTCCATAATCGGAGACCCTTGGGATCTGATTTGGGATATCCCCATTCGGGATGTTTCGCGTTGAAATCGCCTAGTACCAGCAGCTTTGCGTCATTGGCCAGAAGCGATGCCTTCCGAAAGATGTAAGGAAGATCCGCACCTCTGTCTCTCGGTGGACTGTATATATTTAGAATAAGGAGTGGCTTGTCTCCTCTTCGTTTTGGTACGATTTCCACCAGTGTGTGATGGATGCTCGTGCCGTCAATTTCATGTTGAATAGCTGTGAGGTTTTGATGTACTAAAATGGCAGTGTGGCACTGTGCGCTTACGGAGAGGTCTGTTTTCTGATTATAGGGTACCTATCCGGGCAGGTTAGCGGGACTGTTAGTTTCTTGCAACACTATGATGTCCGGGGTACGTTCTCCATCTTGTGCGTGGTTCTGAATATGCTGGGTATGTTGCTGCAGGTGGCCCCTCTTTTTGCGGTAGCCCCTGCAGTTCCATTGCCAAACGGTGAGCGTTTGGCGTGCAGCCATGACTAAGTAGTTATTGGTGCGGTGGCCGGCGGTTGCCGGCTGTTTGATGGTGTGCGGTGTATGGCCAACTGTACGCTGAAGTCGGCCAGTGCGGCTTCGGTCGAGCTCTTGAGCACGGCGAACGAATTGTTTGTTTCTAGGATGATTTGGTGGATCGCATTAAAGCGTGTTTCTAGTTCGGCTGTTAAATCGGATCGTAGGGTGGAGATGGCTGCCGTAACTGCCGTCGTTACTGTTGCGGTTATGTCCACTTCTGCGTGGAGTGAAGTGGTGGGCGTAGCTGCCTTGCGTTTATTGGCATTTTGAGGTTGAGGTGCTGGCGCTGACGCCGTGTTGGTGGGTGTGAGTGGGTTAGGGTGTGTTTCTTGCGTTTGAGATGGTGTGGGTGTAGCTGTTTGCTTGTTGAAGTTGAGTGCTCTGTCAATTTTGGCTTCTAGAGACTTTATGTAGCTAGTTAACTTAGCTATCTGGGACTGCTGGCCGAAATTTGTGCCTTAAGTGCAGAATTCTCCATTGCCAACTCCCTCACCTGTGCATCGGATGATAGTAGCGACGCCGGGGGACCCCGCTGCCAGGCCAGCGGCTTTGGCGCCTCTCCGGGGCGTCTACTGGATGACCGGGACGTCGAAGGGGTGCGTCTGGCTGATTGGGACGTCGGGCGCTGCGAGCGATATCGAGATTTGCTGTGTCGGCGTTGGGCTCAGCGGGACCTCACGCGCCGCGTCTGGGATCGGGACCTGCGCTCTCGGCCTTTGTGCTGGCTGCTGCTGGTCCCGGGTGGTGGAAAAGATGGAGAATGGTCTCGAGGGGGTGGTGAGCGGCTGCTTGAGGTGCCGCTGTGGGACGGGTTGCCTTGGGTGTTCGATGTAGGTTCTTGGGCTTCTTGCTTCCATTGCGGGGTGGGTGGCGCTTTCTTGACAAAGCGATACTTGCAGTTTGAGCTGCCGGTGTTGTGTGCACCACAGCAGACGATGCAGCGCGACGTGCACTTGGGTTTCTCGCCTTCTCCTGGTGGAGGGTGTTCCTCGCCGCAGCGGCGGCACCGCTGCTTGCGTGGCAGCGGGCAAACATCCGTGCGGTGACCGACCTTGCGGCAGTTGAAACATGCTTCCACCCTGTTGTAGAACGGATAGAGCCTTATGTCGGTGCCGTGGTAGAATATCCACTTTGGAAGATTCTTGGTCGTGAGTGCGACCACAATGTGCCTAGTTTGGCCCATGCGTCTTCCACTCGCAATAGGCATGTCGGGGTTGCTGGCTTGTAGGTCCGCCAGTATTTCGTTGTCCGAGAAGTCATCGTATGCATGGAACATTATGCCTTGTACGGCGTCATCCGGAGGGGGGGCGTAGACATGGAGCTCGATGGTATCAGTGCCCACGTTAATAGACATCACGCGGAGGTAGGCCTGGGCGCGTTGTGAGTCGATGACACTCAGTGTAAAGGTATTATTGGTGGGGTGCGTCCGAAGACGATCCCGACTTGCGGGTGGCTGATCCGGCAGCGACGCTGCCTTTAGCAGGGCGTCATGAAATTGCCACGGTGGCACTTTCGTCAAGTCGATGGGTGTTCTTGGCCGTCCTACTATATGGATGGTGTCTTGCGGCAATCGGGGAAGTGGTGCACGCCGGCGTAATGGAGGCGGACGTGGCTTAATCTGGTGTTGGCGTTCCGGAACAGCGGCGCGGGCATTGTCCGACGCACTCAGTTGAAGATCGGGCTTGCCTTGGTTTTGAAGTTCCCGTCGGTGTCGTTCCTGGGCACGATAGCCGGGCGACTGCCACGAGTCGTCCGACCACTCCTCTTCAGAGATGGTATGACCTTCTACGACGCACTGCATGCCGGTGGGCGGCAGGGGCACGACGACGGGAGTAGCGACAGGTGCGGCGCAAGGCCTCGACAAGGAGCCGAACGCGCGCTGAGCCAGCTAGGCTCAGGGCGGCGAGCGGCGTTGGCCGGGTAAACAAACTCTCCTGGGAGAATCTTGAGAAATCCAGCGTCGAGTGTGGTATCCGCGCGTTCCTAATAACTTCATGCACCTACTCGTACATAAATTATTGGTCGGTAAGCATTCGTCGCAGCGAAAAAGCCGAAAGACTCTGGAGGCGATGTGCAGTGCGTCCGATCGCTTCGAGCGTTCGCCACGAATCCCTGGTCCGCTAAAAAACTGTCGCCAAACGTCAGTTACAATTGTGCACGATCGCACATGCATATGCGGAAAGCCAGACATATGCGGAAGCATATGCGGAAAGCGAGACAAGACGACGGATGTCGCAGCCAGAAGATGCATGCTGCTTAAATGGGAATGTTTATTGGAGCAATCACACAGTTTAAAAGCAACCTTCTGGACAGGCTTTAGGTTTTTCTTGCGGGTTGTGGGATCAGCTATGGTATGAAACTTTCTAACACCTCTGTGTTATGTGCTGATCAGCTTCACTATAGTCACCCGCTTTCACATGGCTCCTCATTTTTTTTTACTTTTTCTATGCATATTTGGCTATGAAAACACTACACTACTCAAGAACATCTGAGAACAGGACGCATGAATGCGAAATCGGCCACTATGACTTATTACTTCGTGAATATGACTTTCATCATGTCCTCAACCATTCCATACTTATATTCTACCCCGAAAGTCGTAACAAGAGTCTCTAGCCTTAGTTTTTTTCTTGCAAGCTGCGGACAATAAATAATAATACTAATTTATCTTCCTAACGTTTACTTCGTCAGATTCTTTAAAAAGTGTCTCTGCGAGAGTGCTAAAATGAAACATCTTATTTTCGACTGGCATTTATGGCGCCGTGTCTGATGTCATTACCGATATACTTCTTAATAAGAAATTGTGATGCGTCATAAAGCTTCCGATGGTTACATCACATATAAATCGAAATATTATTGTCTCCATAGTTCGAAATTTCTAAAGTAGCTAATTAGGACCTCCTTTGACAAATTCATAGCGAATCGGAAACGATTATCAACGGTATAAACTGGAAACCTGGAGAACGCTACACTCTTCAACATTGCAGAAAAACATAAAAAGGAGCCCAATTTCATTGGCTTTCAATGGCGTGTGAGATCGTCATTTTGTTCAATACTTATATTACAACTATAGTAGAGTACCTAAAGCAGCTCGAAAATCCCAATTATTTACTATATATCGAGGGTGTCAGTCGGAAAGCTGGAGAAGGTTAGGCCCTTCAACATTGTAGAAAAACATGAAGAGGGACGGATTTTCATTGGCTTTCGATGTCGCGTGGGAACGCCTTTTTGTTCATTATTTATCTTAGTCTTATATTAGAGCACTAAGGATGGTACAAAACTTCGGCGACGCTTGCACTAAGTCCCGCAAGCCTTGAAACAGCGAAACTGGACGATTTTGAAGTTCTACGGGTATGTCATATACGGGTATGTCATCGTTCTACCGGTATTGATCTACGGGTACGTCATCGTTGGCGTGGGGCTTCCATCGCTTCGGGCTCTTCTCGCAGCCGCCGTCGCCTTTCCCGTTTCCCGTTGAGTAGTGTGGCAGCTTCGCACTAGTCGTGGCAAGTCTTTCTATCTTTTTATGCCTTTATTATTTATTTATTTGATCTTTATTTATTTCTTTATTTATTTTTTTCTTTCTCTCTCTCTCTCTGTACTCGTCCTCAGGGTGATTACAGGCCACGCCGTAACAGTGACCAGTGGGATCCGCCCAAATTCTGTAGCACATAACCGTTCATGATGATGATAGTTTTTGGATAGTTGGGATATTATGGCTAGCTTAAACAGCGTCGCTGTTAAAACGCCGAGCATTTATGACATTTAAAACTGGATGCAAATACGTCACTATTGAGGCCCATGTGCTTTGATTTAGGTTCACGCTAAATAACCCCAGGCGGTCTAAATAAACCTGGAACCCTCCAAACAAACGTGCAAGGCACTGCTGCGACGTCATGGCATAGACGCTGTTGCAAGACTTTCTATATTTACAGAGAAAGTGCGTCAGCACATGCGCCCAGCACTCCGCGCATGTGAAGAAGTGTGCGTGAAAATGCGGTGCAATGGCCGCACGCGCTTTACGTAGAACTCAATATTAAAGTATTTTTAGTTCCATTTAATGCGAACAAGGCATGCTAAAACTGGCGAAATCTACTCCGTAAACACAAGAAGACGACGCCTCTCCGCTTGGTTTCTAGTTGACTAAAACAATGGCATGCGGGCTGCTTAACCCGAGTACGTTAACTTCCGGGAAGCAATGTACGTTGGGGCCACCACATGTTTATTTACCAAGGCTGTGGTGAAACCTCTTCACAAAAGCTCCTTGACAAATACGATTCTTATTCTTCTGAAAAAATGCAAACGATTGAGCAATGTACGGCGGAGGAGCCGCGTACTTTTTCCTGTGACAGGAAACAAAAGGCGTCAACTACCGCTCCGGGACTTAAATGTCACATAGCTTCACGTTCCTTAATGTGTGTGCGCACCCTTACCTTCTGTCTATCATGTGTGGTTAAATACTCTACGAGGAGAATGTTTTTCTCACATTTTCTTCGAAAGCGGACGCACATCATTTGGTGAACGCCTCTTTGAGTAAGCTGCCCCGTTGTATGGTAGTATGCATGCTTAATGGGACAAATAACTCGGTGCAAGGGCCCCTTAATGCTATTTCTATGAACAAAGATATAGACTGAAAGATATCATTATCTGTAGATGGTTAACGCGCGTGACGAAAGCATTTGGCATGAGGTTCCGCATTGAACTCGACAGTCGAGGCGCCCCCTTAGCTTGTGGGAATGATCGCATCCCCAGGTATGGTGTTTTCACCGTATAGCACTCACCTGTTTTGTAAGGTCACTTTTTCCGCGCGACACGGATCAAGACGGCACCAATGTGCCCGCTGTGGTGCCATCTGACGGCGAGTGCACACGGGGCCACAAGAAACGGCCCTCGTTTTAGGGGCTAAGCTCCTTCACCTGGGGCCTTGTCTCCCGTCGCGTCATAGCCAGCCGGTGGTACTGGAAGCGCTCGCGCCAAAACGAAGTCTGCTTGCTCTTGTACCTCGAGCTCCTTGATGATGATGCCTATGAGGAAAATTTTAGAATCACCGCATATCCCCGAAGTGAATGATGACGAGTGGGCGCAGGCTACGCCACATATGAAAATTGAAAAAAAAAGGAAGAAAGTGAGAAATAGAGAGAAATAAATAAAAGATAGGAAGCAAGATAGAAGTAAAGATAAAGAGAAAAAACGAAAATAGAAAAAGAGAGGAGGAAAGAAAGAGAAAACGAAAGATAAACAAAGAAGGCTGCTCAGCTTCCCACTTTCTTCAGGCTCGATCACAGGGACTTGCATTGACCTCGTATTCTCATATTTCAGGTTGGATCCCATAAAAGAACCTTTGGCTTTACATTTCATCTATCATAAGGCGCTCGTAATGAAAGGAAAACGCCGCCCACATCTCAACACCATATACGCAGTGTGATTAATAAATAACTTTGTATATACTGTACACACGTGTTGTCACGACTTTGCATGATCGAGTGGGCAATGTACGGAGGGATTCACGGTTAATGTTCCCCCCGAGCTTCGTCCAGTCGTCATCATTCACTTCGTGGATATGCTGTGATTTTTTACTTGAGAGCTAGGCGCACGCGGTAGACTCTCTTGCGTGCGTTGGAACGAGTCCGCAGATTCCTTTCCATTCCCTCCAATACGCCTATGTTGGCGAGACATCACGCGCGAACGGCTAAAGCAAGGGTTTCCAGCCGAGATGAACTTTACTAGGTAGTTATCCAGACGTGGTCAATCGAGCATCGTCGATTCCGAGGCGAGTTGGATGACATGCTCGTAAGGGGCCGGGGTAGGAGGGGGAGGGGGGGAGGATAGCAAAGCCAGGTGTACAACTACTACTCCTCTTAGCTCTTTTATTTTTTAAGCAAACTCTACCAAATGTTGCAGGCTATTTGTATGAAGAACTTGCTAAACATGACAAGAATTTGACGAGAAAATACGAAGCCGTTCGAAAGCTATAAAAAATCAAATGTCATAATTTTCAATTTGAAGGACATTTTGAGAAATTCTTAGCATGTAAAATTATGGAATCTCTTGTGGTTGTTAAATGGGCCCAGGGTGTCTTTCTCAACTAAAATAATAATTCAGGGGGTCTACCGACCGGTAACACCGGGAATTCTCAGGGATTTTGGGTAGTCTGGAAATTCTCAGGGAAAACTCAGGGACATTGTGCTCCCATCAGGGAAAATCCACAGTAACTTTATTGAAAGGCAACGAAAGTCGCGGTAGCGCTGGCTCGATATTTTGTGAACGCATTTTTCAAATCAAACGGCCGCTGCGGCTGCGGGGAAGTGGCGCACCTCGATGCTGTCATCGCCTTCGGAGCGGTGGAGTGGGAGAGAATCAGGCTAATGCGCGGCATGCTTGAACCATATGAACCACGACACATCGTATCGCGCAATGTTGTCAGGATGTTCTGTGACTACGCGGTGTAGTTCTGTATTCTTTCTCGCGCGTGCTGTGCGTTAGCGCCCGATATGGTGTTTTTCTTATCGCCGCGTGTCAAGTAACAAGCATGATTAGTTGTAGAAGCGGTAGCAGTAGACGTAACGAGCTTGAGTTATTTTGCAAGCGATCGCGATCGCGATCGTTCAGGAAGCGGATGTCTTCGACAAGGCTGGTATCTGGCAAGCCATCCCGATCGGCGAGAAAAAAGACGACGCTTGTTGGCTGTTATCGGAGAGCTCACTCGCTTGGATCCCGAGCTTCAAAGATGCTATTTAGGACTCCGTGAAGAATAGAATAAATTTCCAGGCAAGAGCTAGCGTAACTCACAGCAAGTGAAAGCTTCTTTTCTTTTCTTTTTTTCCCGATGAGGGCACATGCTGAAACAAGTTTTAGGCAGTCGACCGATATTTTAGGGGGCTGCAGCTCGCAATTACAGGCCACACCACGTGGATGTTTGCTACAAAGCCGAATTACAAAACTTTTCTCAGCCAAGGCATAGCGGCGATTGAAATTCGCGACACCGGCACGGGTCCCACTTGCTCGATTCGGCGCGCGATGTCGGAAAACAGTGACGTGGCCACCATAATCGGATGTGCCGTAATTCAGGCTGTTGCTGTGCTTTCATGCGATCTTAGCCCGCAGCTATATTGCTTTTTTCTTGCGATAGCAATTGTATGGACACTCCGACGCGAATTTTATGCCTTCGCCATGACCTTCCTTATCAAGTCCAAATCGCGATTACACCACCCCGCGCGTCGTATGATCCATGCGCGTGAAAGCGCGCGAGCGCTGCCGACGAACGGGTCTTAAGCAGAGATGAAACGAGCCGACCGTCTCGTTCGCGCGATGGGCACATGGTGATAGGAGCCGGTGGGTTGGGAGGGGGGGTAGGGGGCTGCGTGAGTCCGAGAGGAAGTGCGTACTTTGTACCAGCGGGCGTGGTCGCGTGTGCCGCGGTATCTTTAGTGGGGATCAGCAGACGGCTCATACCTTTGCAGGTGTTGTGCTCTAATTGCAAAACTTCCGTTGAAGCCATAGCAGTGGCGGATCCAGCTGGGGGGGGGGGGGGGGCGTAGCGGCGATCGCCCCCCCCCCCCCTTAAGCCAGGCACCGCCCCCTCCCTTTAGTGCCTGTCGTCCACCTCCTTTGTCAGGCTGCCTGTTGAGTTTGCCCCCTTTTTCAGGTTGCTTTGCCTGCTACTGCCTAAAAGGGGTAAAGAGAATCTTGTCCCTGCTCTCTACCTCTCTCATCGCTCTACCTTTTCCTGCTTCCCTATGCACATTTACAATGAAGGCTTCTTACGCACCGCCATAATCCCCTCTGGGCTGTTGTAAATATGCGTGACCCACCAAAATGCACTGCTGAGCGGGGGCTTCAGCCTTTGTAACCTCCCCCCCCCCCCCAAATAGGTACCTGAATCCGCCCCTGAGCCACAGGTAGGGCACTTGTCTTAGTGCAGCGGCTGCGTTTTCTGAAGGAGCGAGCTGCCAACCTATATTTGTATAAAATTCCTCTTTGTTGCTATCGGATTTACTGTTTTGCTTTCGCGGTGAAACTGTGACTTTTTTTGTAACGTGGGATGGTTTTTGATGTTTTGCGTTCGTGGAGAGCAAATGGTTCGGCTGGGCAACATGGTAGCAAAGGCATTGCATTGCTCTGGGGAACGCGCGAGGATTTGACAACAACCCGCAGCAGCAGCACAAGCGCAATTCCACAGTGCATTAAACCCGCATTTGTTTCGTATATACATGTGACACTCGGCAAGGCATTTAACTCTGATTGCTGCACTTCAGGCTCAACAAAATTGATTTTGTTTTCACGCAAAAAATAAAAAAAGGTTTTTCATGTTGCCATATTAGTAGAGCATTCTTGTGGCATTTTCAGTTTAAGATTAATCCTTCAGTAATATGCCTTGCATGAAAGGTCGAATTTCAGTTTAACGAAGTTTCGATATAACGAAGTGAGTTGCCGCTTTTACCAACTTCGCTATATTGAGGTTTAACTGTTCTATGTACTATTCAAATGGGATTAAGTCGTTTTTATTTTCTAACATGCGCATTAGAGAGTGACATCACCCATCTTGACATAAAACAAAGTTCTGCTTCACTCAGGGAGTTTTAGCAAAAACATTCAGGCAAAACCTGGAAAACTCAGGGAATTTAGAAAAGTCAACTCGGTAGACACCCTGATAATACTAGGTATGACCATTGTTTAGTAAACAAAATTGAACTTTGGGGACTAGAATGTTAAAGCTTTTCTTGAAGTAAAGCTTTCATGAAAAATAACGTTGTGGTGGTGGCACCTTTCTTTTGCTGCAGTAAGGGCACATGTTATTCAGAAACAAGTTGCAAAAATTTCAACTTGGAACCGATAAAGTTTCACACGTGAATCGTGTGCCTCGGTGTTGTCTGCACTGTTGTGGCAGGCCACTAAACCGTAATACTTGGGACCTCGCTTGCGCTTCCGCGGGGTCGCTTCTGCCATCGCGGAAATGCGCAGCTTCGCACAGCAAGCCTCTCGGTTCAACGTGCCGAGCTGACGGCCCCCCAGTAACTCGCACCGACAGAAGAACGCGTGCGCACTTGCGCTACCGCTACCGTGAAAGGGGCTGAGTCGGCCGCGCATAAGCTCCAGAGCTTTCCCACAGAGCCGCAGCGCGGCCAGCGAGACGCTGTCGTCGCGCCGCAAACTTGAGCTTGGGTTCCCTATACGTATATTCTACCCCGAAAGTCGTAACAAGATTCTCAAGCATTGATTTTTTCTTGCAAGCTGCGGACACCAAACAAGAATACTATAATTATCTTCCTAACGTTTCCTTCACCAGGTTCTTTAAACAGTGTCTCTGCGAGACTGCTGAAACGAAACATCTTATTTTCTACTGGCATTTATGGCGGCTTGTCTGATGTCATTTTCTTCATATTTGTTAATGAGAAATTGTGATGCGTCATAAGGCTTCTGATGGTTACATCACATGTAAATCGAAATATTATTGTCTTCATAGTTCGAAATTCTTAAAAAAGCTAAATGGATCTGCTTTGACAAGTTCTTAGCGAATCAGAAACGATCATGAACGGTATGAACTGGAAACCTGGAGTAGACTACACTCTTCAGTATTGCAGAAAAACATAAAAAAGAACCCAATTTCATTGGCTTTCAATGTCGCATAAGAACGTCTTTTTGCTCAATACTTACATCAAAACTATGGTAGAGTACGTAAAGCAGCACGAAAATCCCAATTATTTACAATATATTGTCACGTTCAAGACAAAGGCGACGTTCACAAGGCGGCGATACAAAGCCCCAAATCCCAAACGGGGTCGGCGCAGCGCAGCCAAAAACAAAGGCACTGGAGCGAGAATTACTGCGTCTGCGTCTGCCTCTTTCTCGCTGGCATATTAAGCACGTGGCAATATCAAGGGTGTCAGTCGCAAAGCTGGAAAGCTGGAGAAGATTAGGCTCTTCAACATTGTAGAGAACAAAACTTCGGCGACGCTTGCACTATGTCCCGCAAGCTTTGAAACAGCGAAACTGGACGATTCTGAAGTTCTACGGGTATGTCATATACGGGTATGTCATCGTTCTACCGGTATTGATCTACGGGTACGTCATCGTTGGCGTGGTGCTTCCATCGCTTCGGGCTCTTCTCGCAGCCGCCGTCGCCTTTCCCGTTTCCCGTTGAGTAGTGTGGCACCTTCGCACTAGTCGTGGCAAGTCTTTCTATCTTTTTATGCTTCTATTCTTTATTTATTTTATCTTTATTTATTTATTTCTTTTTCTTTCTCTCTCTCTCTCTCTCTGTACTCGTCCTCAGGGTGATTACAGGCCACGCCGTAACCGTGAGCAGTGGGATCTGCCCACATTCTGTAGAACATAACCGTTCATGATGATGATAGTTTTCTGACAGGCAGGATATTATGGCTAGCTTAAACAGTGTTGCTGTTAAAACGCCGAGTATTTATGACATTTAAAACTGGATGCAAATACGTCACTATTGAGGGCCACGTGCTTTCATTTAGGTTCACGCTAAATAACCCGAGGCGGTCTAAATAAACCTGGAACCCTCCAAACAAAAGTGCAAGGCACTGCTGCGACGCCCTGGCATAGAAGCTGTTGCAAGACTTTGTCTATTTACAGAGAAAGTACGTCAGCACATGCGCCAAGCACTCCGCGCATGTGAAGACGTGTGCGTGGGAATGCGGTGCAATGGATGCACGCGCTTTACGTAGAACTCGGTATTAAACTGTTTTTAGTTCCGTTTAATGCGAACAAGGGATGCTAAATCTGGCGAAATCTAGTCCGTAAACACAAGAAGACGACGCCTCTCCGCATGGTTTCTAGCTGACTAAGACATCGGCATGCGGGCTGCTTAACCCGAGTACGTTAACTTCCGGCAAGCAATGTACGTTGGGGCCACCACATGTTTATTTACCAAGGCTGTGGCGAAACCTCTTCACAAAAGCTCCTTGACAAATGCGATTCTTATTCTTCTGCAAAAATGCACACGATTGAGCAATGTACGGCGGAGGAGCCGCGTACTTTTTCCTGTGACAGGAAACAAAAGGCGTCAACTACCGCTCCGGGACTGAAATGTCACATAGCTTCACGTTTCTTGATGTGTGTGCGCACCCTTACCTTCTGTCTATCATGTGTGGTTAAATACTCTACGAGGAGAATGTTTTTCTCACATTTTCTTCGAAAGCGGACGCACATCATTTCGTGAACGCCTCTTTGGGTAAGCTGCCCCGTTGTATGGTAGTATGCATGCTTAATGGGACAGATAACTCGGTGAAAGGGCCCCTTAATGCTATTTCTAATAATAAAGATATAGACTGAAAGATGTCATTACCTGTAGATGGTTAACGCGCGTGACGAAAGCATTTGGCATGAGGTTCCACATTGAACTCGACAGTCGAGGCGCCCCCTTAGCTTGTGGGAATGATCGCATCCCCAGGTATGGTGTTTTCACCGTATAGCACTCGCCTGTTTTGTAAGGTCACTTTTTCCGCGTGACACGGGTCAAGACGGCACCAATGTGCCCGCTGTGGTGCCATCTGACGGCGAGTGCACACGGGGCCACAAGAAACGACCCTCATTTTAGGGGCTAAGCTCCTTCACCTGGGGCCTTGTCTCCCGTCGCGTCATCGCCAGCCGGTAGTACTGGAAGCGCTCGCGCCAAAACGAAGTCTGCTTGCTCTTTTACCTCGAGCTCCTTGATGATGATGCCTATGAGGAAAATTTTAGAATCACCGCATATCCCCGAAGTGAATGATGACGAGTGGGCGCAGGCTACACCACATATGAAAATTGAAAAAAAAGGAAGAAAGTGAGAAATAGAGAGAAATAAATAAAAGATAGGAAGCAAGATAGAAGTAAAGATAAAGAGAAAAAACGAAAATAGAAAAAGAGAGGAGGAAAGAAAGAGAAAACGAAAGATAAACAAAGAAGGCAGCTCAGCTTGCCACTTTCTTCAGGCTCGATCACAGGGACTTGCATTGACCTCGTCTTCTCATATTTCAGGTTGGATCCCATAAAAGAACCTTTGGCTTTACATTTCATCGATCATAAGGCGCTCGTAATGAAAGGAAAACGCCGCCCACATCTCAACACCATATACGCAGTGTGATTAACAAACAACTTTGTGTATACTGTACACACGTGTTGTCACGACTTCGCATGATCCAGTGGGCAATGTACGGGGGGATTCACGGTTAATGTTCCCCCCGAGCTTCGCCCAGTCTTCATCATTCACTTCTTGGATATGCTGTGATTTTTTACTTGAGAGCTGGGCGCACGCGGTAGACTCTCTTGCGTGCGTTGGAACGAGCCCGCAGATTCCTTTTCCATTCCCTCCAATACGCCTATGTTGCCGAGACATCACGCGCGAACGGCTAAAGCAAGGGTTTGCAGCCGAGATGAACTTTACTCGGTAGTTATCTAGACGTGGTCAATCGAACATCGTCGATTCCGAGGCGAGTTGCATGATATGCTCTTAAGGGGGCGGGGAGGATAGCAAAGCCAGGTGTACAACTACTACTCCTCTTAGCTCTGTTATTTTTTAAGCAAACTCTACCAAATTTTGCAGGCTATTCATATGAATAACTTGCTAAACTTGTTAAGAATTTGACGAGAAAATACGAATCCGTTCGAAAGCTATAAAAAAATGAAATTTTATAATTTTCAATTTCAAGGACATTTTGAAAAATTCTTAGCATGTAAAATTATGGAATCTCTTGTGGTTGTTAAATGGGCCCAGCGTGTCCTTCTGAACTAAAATAATAATTGTAGGTATGACCATTGTTTAGTAAAAAAATTAGTTCTTTTGGGACTAGAATGTTAAGGCTTTTCTTGAAGGAAAGCTTTCATGAAAAATAACGTTGTGGTGGTGGCACCTTTCTTGTGCTGCAGTAAGGGCACATGTTATTCAAAAACAAGTTGCAAAAATTTCAACTTGACAGCTGCCGTGGTTACCGAGAAAATATTCTTTTTCTGGCGAAAAGTAGTGCTTTGGAGAAATGTCCATTTAAAGTTGGAGTTTCCGTCAAGTGAAGAATCGTGGTTTTGAGACGTTAGTCCGCAATAATTATTACTATTACATTTCAAGTGGGCCCTGCAAAAGCAGGACAGAAGAAGCAAAGGCGGCAACACAAGCGCTGATTAACAACCGTTATTAGTGAAAGCTTTTGTTGCCGGCTTTGCCTCTTTTGTCCTGGCTTTTTAGTGCTCTCTATAGAATGTCATACCAACTCGCCCATTAGTCAATCCTTCTAGCACATATGGCGAACTACTTGCATCATTTCTTACCTTGGGTACGGGCTGCAACTCTGAATTCATCATCGCAGAAGAAATTATTGTGCAAATGGCTACAATTCACGCTTATATGCCAGCAACTGTGATTTTTAGAGCACTAATGATGCCGTAGACTCATTTTTATTCTAGTCATTTCAAAAAAAGTCGTGTAAGATTGTGAAGAGAGCGTAATTTTTTTTAATATGTACTGATGGGCTAGTTGGTGAGCCATGATTTTCGAATAGGAAGCGCACAAAAGGGCAAAAAATACGTACACAGAAAGGTGCAAACCCAAGCGCTGTACTGCAACTGGTGATTTATTGTCGAAAGACCCGGCTTATGTATGTGAACACGCACATGCGCTCTGACAGCAGTGGATACAATTAAGACCAGAAAAAACACGAGGAAACCGCGCAAATAGAGGCACAACAGAAAAAAAAAAAAACACATGGTTCTGATAAAAAATTCGCCACACAGAATGCGGTTATATTCCAAGGTATCGGCGCGCTTTTTCAGAGAACGCAACCGAGGGGCAACTGACTCATTTATCTTTCCATTTGTTGACTGTTGTTAACTGTTGGCTAGCAATACGTAACGTTGGCTAAGTGCTGAAAAATGTCCGCTAGTCCTTATTATTGCTGGCTAGTTGTGGCTGACTGTCTGCTGCTATTGGTGGCAGCGCGTGATTCCGGCTGTCAGCCAGTGCTGACTAGCGTTCGATAATATTGCCTAGTTTTGACTGCCACTAGCTGATGTTGGTTTAGCGGTGGCTTGTGTTTGATAGTGGTCACTTCTGCTTAATTTTGTTGGCTAGTGTTAGATGTGTTGGCTTATGGTGGCTGGCTGTCGGCTAGTGCGCCTACTTTAGGGTAATGGTCGCCGATGTTGCCTAGTGCTGCCTAAATGCTGATTGGCTCTCGGCTACTGTTGCCATTTACTGGGTAGCGGTCGTGAACAGTCATTCAGTGTTGGCTGATGCTCACTAACGTTGGTTAGCAGTGGCTAACGTTGCTTAACTGTCGGCCAGTGTTCGGTAGTGTCACCTAACTGTTCGCTAATTTTGTGCAAATCTCAGCTCGTTTTGGATACTACGTGGTAATTTTTCGCAGTGGTAGCTAATCGTTACCTAGCGCTAGCTGAGGTTGCAAAAGTCAGTTAGCGTTGGCTAATGTTGGCTATAAGAAAATAATACCGGATAACTATCAGTTAGCGTTACTGAGTTCTGGTTAATGGCTGTGAGCGGCACTGATTAACACTCCCAGGTTTGCATGCACATAAATAGCCGATAAGAGGACGAGGGGACGACCGCCATTGTAGCTCAATTGGTAAGAGCATCGGACGCGTAATTCCAAGATTGCAGGTTTGGTCACTGCCGGCGCAAAGTTGTCTTTTCGTCCACTTTTCTTTCTTTCCATCTATGTCACATTTACAAAAATACACTTAAAAGAGTACAATTAACGTTCCCTATACCTCCCTTGCCTTTATTATGCACTGGTTTTCATTAATGTTGTGTCAAACAAAGAAATGAGCCCTCAAAATGCCCTTCCTTCCTGCAGGATTGGAGGAATTCCAAGCTTTCTGCACCTTATCTGGTTTTTAAATTGCCTCGGGATCGGCAACCTTTGACCAAGCGACTTGTCACGTGAGGGTGTCCCCATGTGACGTCACGTTATGTCACATCAAGGTCTTCGTGATAACGTCACAAATGTTGGCGACTTCGAACGTCATGATGACGTCATATGATGACGATTTTCGCGTTTGATGCCTTTCACCTTGTTGCCCTGAAGCAAGCAAAAGATGTGAACGCCTGTTTAGAAGCTTTACGAAATTTCTAAAGCCTTTGATTTGTGTCTTTATTGTCGGATGTTATCGTCTGACCATTATAATCTGACCGTTATAAAGAGAACGAGTAATAATTGGGGATAATTAATTGGTGCGTTTTCTTTTCACAGTGCCTTAACGTTAGGAACGTATGTAGCGATTTCGGCCTACAGTATATGTCGGGTTTCCTTTTTCATCGAAATCCCTAGAATAAGAACAATGTTATTGGTGTTAACAAGAGTAACGGCTGCTATTTACTCATTGACAGTACCCGCTGTAGCCAAGTCTTCAGCCTGTCCCTGCGCCCTTTAGGCAGCTGCTAATCTTCGACGAGCCTGTTGAGAAACACATTTTCTTGCCTGAATCGTGGCTAATATAGTGCCTTTCTTCGTGTTGTCACCACTGCATAAGTGCACGCCATTATGAGTGGAGCAGACACAAAGTACGCATTACAAATGTTATTCGGGAAGATCTGAGAAGAGTTTCACTGGTGAACTTCACAAAATCTTTCACCGATATGTCGACAAGAAAGGACTGTACTTTGAGGTTGCCGGTCGAAAGTACTTAATCGCATAAATACAGAGGTGCAACAAAAAGTGCACAGCAGTCCCTCTCCGTTCCCTGCTTTGAGATAATTATGCAGGCTGCGAAAGAAACACAGTGATCTTCGCCTTGCGAATTACAATGCAATTACAAACAGCGCTGTCTCGCTGCGCAAGAGTGGCTTGCTTACACCTCGTAGCTTCCACGCTGCTGCAACCAGCTTGTGAGATAGAGTATAAGGACGGCCACAGCCTAGTATAAAGCTCTGCGTTCACGGATCGTTTAAGGAGCTCTCAAAGGAGGGTGTGCGTGGAATTTTCGCAGCGACGTTGTTTGTGGCGGGAGCATGCCCGTCCGTCACCCGAGGCCAAAAACATATGTGCCACAGACATTAGGCAAATCTCAGAACACTCCTCTGGTCCACTTAAAATGTAGACGTCGTCCGCGGTCAGAAACGTATGTGCCAAAGAATTTAGGCAAACCCCACTACTCACCACTGGTCCGCTAAAAATAATGAAGAGAGCACACGGGCAGCAAACACAAACACGTGCCCAACAAAGTGGGAAAACTCCACTATTCGCCACTGGTCCGCTAAACACTGGCGCCAAACGTCAATTACGATCGTGCACGATCGCATATGCATATGCGGAAAGCCAGACAAGACGACGGATGTCGCAGCCAGAAGATGCATGCTGCTTAAATGGGAAGGCTTAATGGAGCATTCGCGAAATTTAAAAGCAACCTTCTGGACAGGTTTTCGCTTTTTGTTGCGGGTTGTGGGATCAGCTATGGTATGAAACTCTGTAACACCTCTGTGTTATGTGCTGATCAGCTTCGCTAGTCATCCACTTTCACACCGTGGAAGGGCTCCTCAATTTTTTTTACATTTTATATTCATATTTGGGTAAGAAAACACCACACTACTCAAGAACATTCTAGAACAGGACGCGTAAATGCGAAATCGGCCGCTATGACTTATTACTTCGTGAATATCACTTTCATCTTGACCTCAACGATTCCATAAGCTTCCCAAGCAACGCTTAGCGGCGCTGCTGCTCTTGACAGGCAGCGCCATCTCTGGCAGAAAAAGGGAAACTGGGGTGTAGGCAGCGAGCGTTTTCCCTTCTCTCCACCGCGTTGCCGCTCGCTTCTGTGCACGTGCAGAGCTCTCGCGGCGCCTCACAATGTGCCGCCTGCAGTGCGGGTTCAAAAAGATCTCACAGCTGGACAAGCACTTCCGAAAAGCGAACTTGATAACAGGAGAAAGGCTGGTCAATCACGTTAACGGTGAAGAGCAGACGATCGACGACAACGACGCCCGACTCAAAGCGAAATGCATTTCCCAAGTCGCGATTACACCGTGTAGGACGTATACCTCGAGGTAAGTCTCATTCTGTCGTGTTGAAATGAATAATGCTCCACATGCACTCCGAAATGAAGCCGTACACGCTATCGATGTTGTGCAGTGTGGACTACGAATCATATGATTGTTGTTTTGATATGGCATGCTTACAGTAGCAGCCGTGTACTTTCGTGAACAAACGTTTGCGGCGTGCGAAAAAAACATTATACGCCCATGGCACTCTTTCCTGGGAAGATTAGAGTCAAGTCCTACATGCCGCTGGAGAATCACCCGCCGATTAAGACGCGAGGCAGTTAGCTGATCTTTAACCACTGTGAAGCAAGATGAACTGCTCGCCTCGTTTTTTTCGGCTCTCGCGTCATGCTTGCAGTCTCTTTTTATGATATCGACTTCACAGGCGTATAAAACCTGCTGCCCGAACGCGGCTAGAAAATCGCATAAAGTCAGAAGGTGGTTACTTCAATGTTGCAATTGCAAAGCATGTATTAAGTGCCAGTTATATTTAGCGGCTTAAATATATATCACCCTAATAAAGTGACAAAAACAAAGCAAACCTGCAGAACGATGTCAAAGCTTGCTGAAAATGCACGGACGTCCGTTCCGGCGTGATAAAGCAGCCTTCCCGACGCGCGAATTGCAGGCGCCGAACTTCTGACAATGTGCCGAGTTCAGTTGAAATCAACCAACCGCGCAACGCTAACGGTATAACGCGAGTGTGAACGTTCAACAACGACGGGTAGGTCTCACGAAAACGGGGAATCAAAACGCAAAGTTGTTTCACCTGCAACCGTAACTGGACTTTCACAATGCGAGAAGACAGCGAGTAATAATTACTGTAGTCGCTGCGTGCATGCGCCGCGTTACTTACCGATTCAGGTAGTCGGAACGAACGAAAGCGATGAACTCAGACAGCCAAAATAGAAGGCGAGAAAGCGCTGTCAGCTATCCACGCTTGCCGCCTTTATTTCTCGTGCGACACGCCCGGGAACCGATACAGTTTCACACGTGAATCGTGTGCCTTGGTGTTGTCTGCACTGTTGTGGCAGGCCACTAAACCGCAATACTTCGGACCTCGCTTGCGCTTCCGCGGGGTCGCTTCTGCCATCGCGGAAATGCGCAGCTTCGCACAGCAAGCCTTTCGGTTCAACGTGCCGAGCTGACGGCCCCCCAGTAACCCGCACCGACAGAAGAACGCGTGCGCACGTGCGCTACCGCTACCGTGAAAGGGGCTGAATCGGCCGCGCATAAGCTCCAGAGCTTTCCGGTAGAGCCGCAGCGCGGCCAGCGCGGCGCTGTCGTCGCGCCGCAAACTTGAGCTTGGGTTCCCTATACGTATATTCTACCCCGAAAGTCGTAACAAGATTCTCAGGCCTTAATTTTTTCTTTCAAGCTGCGGACACCGAACAATAATACTATAATTATCTTCCTAACGTTTCCTTCACCAGGTTCTTTAAACAGTGTCTCTGCGAGACTGCTGAAACGAAACATCTTATTTTCTACTGGCATTTATGGCGGCTTGTCTGATGTCATTACCTTCATATTTGTTAATGAGAAATTGTGATGCGTCATAAGGCATCTGATGGTTACATCACATGTAAATCGAAATATTATTGTCTTCATAGTTCGAAATTCTTAAAATAGCTAAATGGAACTGCTTTACAAAGGCGACGTTCACAAGGCGGCGATACAAGGCCCCAAATCCCAAACGGGGTCGGCACAGCACAGCCAAAAACAAAGGCACTGGTGCGAGAGTTACTGCGTCTGCGTCTACCTATTTCTCGCTGGCATATTAAAGGGGCCCTGCAACACCTTTCTTAGTTATATTGGAAGAGTCTCATTATTGACGTATGACTCTTCACGAGTCATATGCCGCAAAAGTTTTTCGAATCCGTCAAGTCTAAGTGGTGTTACCAAATTATAGAGATCACGTTCCGCAGCTTTCTCCCTCAACTCAACGCCGCGAGCGAGCGGAAAGCTGCGCGGGGCGTGAAGGGAGGGAGGGCGGAGTTGCGAGGAGGCGCCGAAGAGTTACGTCAGCGCCGGCGGCATTTTTTTTTTCTTCGTTTTTTTCTCTCTGGCGTCTCGGCGCAACCACGTGGTCTGTGGTGCCACTTGGTGGCACCACAGACCACGTGCCACTGTGGTGTCGTCGTCGAGCGGCGGAGCCCATCGCAACGTGTATCGCGCGTGCTTGAAAACTGCGAGTCGGTTTGGTAATGTTGGGTGTGCACCTCGAACTGCCGTAGTGTTTTCATCGCTCTGCCAACCATGGACGCAAACTTGCGTGCGCGTTTGGAACAAATGACAGCTGAGATTGGTTTCGACCCACACTCCGATACACCGTCTCGTCGCACTGCTCGCGCTTGATCGTATTGAACACGGCAAAGCTGCGTGCACCCTTCTCCCAATGGCGGTACTTCGATGCTGTTTGCTCTTCGAATGCGGGCGCACAGCGAGTGCGGGCTGACAACAAAGAACTAAAGACTAGAAGAAAGGATCGTGGGGCATCGGGCCGCCGCGGACCCATCCCCCGGCTGTCTGCCGCTACCGTGAAAATGCGAGTCTGCTTGGTTGCTGTGTCGCGGTTTCTCGGGAACGCGACACTACGGGGAGGATATGCCGAGGTACGGCTCGATGACATACTGAACAGACAGCGAACGGGACTCTCGCCATACAGCGAACACAGGTATCCTAAACTAGCCAGCGCCAGCATTGTTATCGGAGAAATGCTGCACCGCTGCCTCGGTCGGTCGTGAGAACGTCCCGATGATGCAGTTTCCAGCTGACGAGGCAACACTCGAACGGCTGCCACTGTCAACGGCAACCGGCGATGGTCAAAAGCACAGAAATATTCGCGATTTCGGCACTGCACATGGTAAAGAAAATGAAACCACGTAACTACGAGCAGACGAGCTGTCGGTGAGACCGCAACTGCTAATATTAATGTTTGTTCGGTGTTTTAACGGCATAACACAATATAAACATACATATTATCTACTTATTGAACTCAAAATTAACAACGAAGGTAATAATGAGGGTGTTATCGTGATTATAACATCAGCCAATGGTGGAACTGCCGACAATCGCGTCATATATTGTGGACTAATACATCATTTGTCGAGCGTTTATCATTAATACATCATTTGTCGGAGCGATTTTCAGCTGACTTTGAGAATTTATTGTAAATTCCAGGCTGCTCGCTTCGCTATAATATTTGGCTCGCGTGTTCTCGGAAGCCTCGACTACCGATTGGCAGCGCTTTTTCACCCTGCTCAAAAAGTGTTGCAGGGACCCTTTAAGCACGTGGCAATATCAAGGGTGTCAGTCGGAAAGCTGGAGAAGGTTAGGCTCTTCAACATTGTTGAAAAACATGAAGAGGGACGGATTTTCATTGGCTTTCGATGTCGCGTGAAAACACCTTTTTGTTCATTATTTATCTTAGTCTTATATTAGAGCACTAAGAATGGTACAAAACTTCGGCGACGCTTCGCCGTCGCCTTTCCCGTTTCCCGTTGAGTAGTGTGGCAGCTTCGCCCCAGTGGTGGCAAGTCTTTCTATCTTTTTATGTCTTTATTCTTTATTTATTTTATCTTTATTTATTTCTTTATTTATTTTTTTTCTTTCTCTCTCTCTCTCTCTCTCTCTGTACTCGTCCTCAGGGTGATTACAGGCCACGCCGTAACAGTGAGCAGTGGGATCTGCCCATACTCTGTAGAACATAACCGTTCATGATGATGATAGTTTTCTGACAGGCAGGATATTATGGCTAGCTTGAACAGCGTCGCTGTTAAAACGCCGAGTATTTATGACATTTAAAACTGGATGCAAATACGTCACTATTGAGGGCCATGTGCTTTGATTTAGGTTCACGCTAAATAACCCCAGGCGGTCAAAATAAACCTGGAACCCTCCAAACAAAAGTGCAAGGCACTACTGCGACGCCCCGGCATAGAAGCTGTTGCAATACTTTCTCTATTTACAGAGAAAGTGCGTCAGCACATGCGCCAAGCACTCCGCGCATGTGACGAACTGTGCGTGGAAATGCGGTGCAATGGATGCACGCGCTTTACGTAGAACTCGGTATTAAAGTGTTTTTAGTTCCGTTTAATGCGAACAAGGCATGCTAAAACTGGCGAAATCTCGTCCGTAAACACAAGAAGACGACGCCTCTCCGCTTGGTTTCTAGCTGACTAAAGCATTGGCATGCGGGCTGCTTAACCCGAATACGTTAACTTCCGGCAAGCAATGTACGTTGTGGCTACCACATGTTTATTTACCAAGGCTGTGGCGAAACCTCTTCACAAAAGCTCCTTGACAAATACGATTCCTATTCTTCTGAAAAAATGCAAACGATTGAGTAATGTACGGCGGAGGAGCCGCGTACTTTTTCCTGTGACAGGAAACAAAAGGCGTCAACTACCGCTCCGTACTGAAATGTCACCTAGCTTCACGTTCCTTGATGTGTGTGCGCACCCTTACCTTCTGTCTATCATGTATGGTTAAATACTCTACGAGGAGAATGTTTTTCTCACATTTTCTTCGAAAGCGGACGCACATCATTTCGTGAACGCCTCTTTGGGTAAGCTGCCCCGTTGTATGTTAGTATGCATGCTTAATGGGACAGATAACTCGGTGCAAGGGCCCCTTAATGCTATTTCAATGAATAAAGATATAGACTGAAAGATGTCATTATCTGTAGATGGTTAACGCGCGTGACGAAAGCATTTGGCATGAGGTTCCACATTGAACTCGACAGTCGAGGCGCCCCCTTAGCTTGTGGGAATGATCGCATCCCCAGGTATGGTGTTTTCACCGTATAGCACTCGCCTGTTTTGTAAGGTCACTTTTTGCGCGCGACACAGGTCAAGACGGCACCAATGTGCCCGCTGTGGCGCCATCTGACGGCGAGTGCACACGGGGCCACAAGAAACGGCCCTCGTTTTAGGGGCTAAGCTCCTTCACCTGGGGCCTTGTCACCCGTCGCGTCATAGCCAGCCGGTAGTACTGGAAGCGCTCGCTCTCGCACTCGCGCCAAAAAACGCCAGGCCTGTGCGGAAAGCGCAGCACAGTCACAGCGAAAGCTTGAAGAGCAGCATTTCTAGAGCTCGTTGTAAACTCTCTTGGTGCTACTAATAGAAGTAAACTAGCAAGGTACCCACTACGTCATAAATTACATTATTTGTGAAGTTGGGAAGCACCTACAACGCCATTATTCATCATTCTGCACAGAAACGAGGTACCAGCGACACATCTGTAAGCCATTATGTGCACTTTTTTGACGTGACGACTGATGAAGATGAATTGTAGCTCAGCCCTTTGTAAAGGGTTGGAAGCTTTCAATGGCTCACCAGTTACATAATTCGCATTGTGTGATTGCCGGTCGCTATTTCGCTCTCCCACAATGCAATATACCATGCGTTGACGTGAGAAAGAGAGAGAGAGGGGGGGGGGGAAGTGCTTGATTTCACACGATTGCGTATGCCTCTTAGCGCCATTCACCTGTTTGCAGAGGCCCGACAATCGGCCTGGTGCCGAGAACACAACGTCGACACCGGCTTTCTGGCCTATCTTTCGCAGATTGTGCGAAGTGGCGTGCACATAGGGTATCACCACCGTACTCCGCTGGTTCCTGCTTGCGGCAGCATTTGTTTTCTTTTTTTGCAAGCCTTTTGCGACCGAAACGAAGAGGTTCGACGGATACAAAGAGCGCCTAAGGCGGCTCACCTGGTTAGTGAGGCTGGTATCACCTTTGTGCGGACAGGATATTTGGAGGGTGCTAAGGAAGCATGACCTGCCAGGCCATGCTGCCAGGTCATGCCAGAGAGGTAATCGAGGCCATGGTAATTCACAAATGGAAAGATAAATGTGTCAGTTGCCCCTCGGTTGCGTTCTCTGAAAAAACGCGCCGATATCTTGGTATATAACCACATACTGTGTGGCAAATTTTTTTTCAGAACCACGTGTTTTTTGTTTTTTTGTTGCGCCCTTATTTTTGCGGTTTCCTCGTGTTTTTGTCCTCATCGTATCCGGTACTGTCAGAGCACATGTGCGTGCTCACATACAAAAGCCAGTTGCAGTACAACGCTTCTGTTTGCGTCTTTCTGTGTACGTAATTGTGGCCCTTTTGTGAGCTGCCTATTCGAAAGTCATTTTTTTACACAGCGCAAACACTACGTCCTCGTGTATGAAATGATTGCTAAAGTCAATGATTGATGCTGGAATCTCAGAAATTTTGCATTTGAAGTGTTCGTGCTGCACATATTTACATTTTCGCCGAAAAGCTTTTCCACTTAGCGATTTAAAGAAAAATGTGGAAGCGGTTTTCACAAATGCGTGGCTACTTTTGAGCACTTTTACGGCCTTTGGCTCAAGTTGGCTGCTTTTTGGCTAGTTTTTCCAATTTTCTGGCTATATTTTGTCTTTTCGACCCTGCAACCCTGCTCGCCGCTGAAGCACAAAAAAGGATGCTAGAAAAGAAGGCACTCGTATACACAGGGCAAGTGCGAACTGACAAATGTCACAGTAGCTACGTCTTCGTGTTTTAGCAGCGCGCTGCTAGTGTAGACTATGAAGTAGAGCACTGCACAGACCGTAATCCTCGGCCCGGGCCCGTCCCGGGCCTGGAACACGTTCATGTTTGGCCGCCCGATCCGGTCCCGGTGACTAAAAGCGAAACCCGGGCCCGGCCCGAACCCGAGAAAAATTTTAGCCTACCCGGCCCGGCCCGGCCCGACCGAAGATCGGGCCCGACAGGGGCCCGAGCCAATACTCTAGGTGGTGTTGCCCGAACATGGAATCGACAGCAAGGCGTTTATAGTGGCAGAGATTTACGCTTTGTGGGTGCATGTTTCGCTAACAATGATTCTTTAACGTACGGTGATTTCTAGTTAAAAGGGAGCTCATGATGAAAACAGTTCAGCGACATACTGGGTACGATGAACGCTTGTTCGGCAGCGGTGTACTGCCCCAATTTTTTTTCTGCAAGTACAATAAGGATCATCAAGGGCGTTTTGTAGCAGATATTGTAGCGAGGAGAGTGATTTGCAGTATTAGTTCAGTTTCTATAGGGATCGCAATAAAAAGAGAGTAGACAAAGAACAGAACGCTCTCTTCACTTTGTTTTGATTGCGCTGTCTATTAATAATTAAAGCATGCACTAACGACAAAACCCCTTCTGGATATGTAGAACCTGCCTTCAGCATAGTAGCACCTTGCCACAGCAAGAGAAGTAGAGCGGAAAAAATCACGCCGTATCCACGGAATGAATGATGATAAGTGGTCGAAGCTCGAGAGGGGGAGATCATCGGTAAACCGTAACTCTCCCGTGAAAGTTAGCCCATTACATCATTAGAAAGACGTAAGACTGTGCGCATATTATACAAAATCCACTTTTATTTTGTTCTTCTTCGTTTGTTGTTTCGTTTCTTCGTTTGTTCTTTTCATTTCGTCGTTGTCATGGCGGCTGGATTGCGAGGTCCCTTCATTATGACGGCTTTATAGTCCGTGAAATGAAGCCAGAGAGGTTCTTGTACTGGCTGAAGTGGGAAGTTTGCAAACACTAAGTCTATGCACGTCCCTCGGATCGTGGTAGGTTGCATATGGATACATCTGAGTGCGTATTTGGAAAGCATGTGCTGCACGATCCAGTCATTGGCAATGAGGTCCACGTTGAAGTCCCCAACCAGCACAAACGGACGATTCTTGTACTTGTTGTCGTAGTCACGTAACGCAGCGTCTATAAACGAATTGACGTCCCAGATAGACAGATTGGGTGCGAGTTACACGGTCATGACGGCGACTAGCAGACGGTGACTGAATCGGTGGACCGGTGTTTCGGCGCGTGGGGGCGATTCCGGGCTCGATTGTCGGCTCCGCGATGGAGTGCCAAGCCTGAAGCTTACCCCGCACCTCCACCAGTGTAACGACGTGGGATCGACGAGGACACGGAGCACGACAAACAAACACGCTTTGTTGTTGTTGTTGTTGTCCTCTGTGCATGACAAACACGCTTTATCGATCAGAGAAAGAACTGCAACGTCTTCTTCGTCCCTGTGCTGGGCCAAGAACACTCGCGCTGCTTCGTTGCCATCACCACTGGCACATACGCGCGGCATAGGCGGTCACGTACGAGCAAGGAGGGACAAACCCACGGCTTTAGGAGCTTCGCCCCTAAAAGGCCAACTCTGTCACCTTTCTTGTAAATGCACTAACCTAGATAAAATGATAACGAACAGCGTGCACCACGTGCAACTTATATGAATACGTATATGCAGCCGGCAAGAAGAAGAAAAGACTATTTGTCATGGCATTCTTTTCATACATCACACCACTGCTAGTATATGCAGTCTACAAGTTTTTGTGGCATAGTTTATAGTTTATTTGTTCAGATGTTATTGTGCGAATAATGAAATTATACGGAGCACTCCGTGCGCGGCTGCATCATATATCCTGCCACCCTAAAGTTTGTTGCACTGCTTGCGCTAGCCGCAGGGTCGCACATGTGCCTTGCAATTGGGAACATTATTAATGAGAACTAACAGACAATAATGCCAGGAAACTATAGGGGATGTTATTAGTAGTAAATGTAAGGTAATTGTGAACAAAGAAATTTAGACGAAAAGATGGCTTGCCGCGGGCAGGGACCGAACCTACGACCTTCGAATAACGCGTTCGATAACGCGCTCCTCCTCGCACTCACTTCCCTTTTCAACCACCTTGATGTACTATATGAAACCAGGTTACCCTCTGGTCTGGCAGCGTGCCTGGATAGCCGAGTGGTTAGGACGCTCGCCTTCGTATCGTGGGTAGAACATTTCGAATCTTGCCTCGGCAAAAAATTTTTTTTTGCCAGGACCTTTTCCGTTTCTCTTTCTTTCTATTTCGTTCTCTCTCTCTCTCTCTGCACTCGTTCTCTCACAGGCGAAGTTATCGAATCGTTCGCCGAACAAATCGGCGCACGTCTTCTGGTAGTGAAGCAAACGAGGAAGAAATGAGGAGTGAAGCGAACGACGAAGACGATTAAGGTGATTGCGCGTGCCTGTTTATGATGGTGATCATTTTTTTATCTGACACGCTGCCAACCTCAGCCTTAACAGCTCTGCTGTAAAACTCTGCTGTAAAGGTTAGCGCTTTACAGAGACGCCAACGTTGTCACCATTGCTAACTACTTCATTGACTATATAAGCGGCTTCGCGAGCATTGAATAAACCCATCAGATTTGCAACGAAGCATAACTTTCATGAAATACTTTGCATAACATTTGCAAGAACAAGCCAAACGTACCTTCCACTCGTGTGAACTGGGTTTACAAGAGTCAAATCTCGCCCAATCATTTTGATGCGAAAGCTGTTGTGAGATCACAACAGAGGCCGTTAATGGCGGCGTATTTGTCCGCCGCCGCCGGTGTCCGTAACCGCTATGGCACAAAGTAAGAAAAAAAACGAAATAAG
The DNA here is from genome assembly GCF_013339695.2 of Rhipicephalus sanguineus. Classification (NCBI taxonomy): domain Eukaryota; kingdom Metazoa; phylum Arthropoda; class Arachnida; order Ixodida; family Ixodidae; genus Rhipicephalus; species Rhipicephalus sanguineus. Next base: position 100,055,507 of record NC_051182.1, on the reverse strand, counting down.
AAAAAAATATCCGCAATCGAACGGATTCGACCCTGCACCATCTGCGTGGTAGCCCGGTGTTGTACCATAGCGCCATGCCGGTGCATGAAGCGCCTTTGCAGAAAGACCCTATCCAGGCTTCATGTCGGGAAAGAACGCACATTGCACATATGTAACATTTGCAATATAGCGTCGTAGAAGAGTAAAATAACAACGGGGCTTCACACAACGCAAATTCTGTAACCAGGCGTCACACAATTCAAATTGCGGAACGAGTAGGTTGTTGAATGCTTCCAACCAATTACAAAGAGCTCTGCCATAATTCTTCATCGTCATCAGGTACAGCATCAACAAAGTGCACATAATGCCTTAGAGTTGCTCATCGGGCACCGCGGTTCTCCTCAGAATGACGAATAATGGCGTAGTGAGTGCTTCCCAAGGTCACAAAAATTATGGTTTATGGCGTAGTGGGTACCCTGCCGTGTAGTTGTGTTAGCAGCGCGAAAAGATTTTACAACACGGTCTCTATAAATGCCGCTCTTCCAGCTTTCGCTGTGGCTGTGCTGCGCTTTCCGCGCAGGTCTGACGTTTTTTCGGTGTGCGTGCTTGTGTCAAACTGTGACATACACATGCACGCACGCCGTGCACTCATGAAGACAACAAAGCCCTCTTAAAAATTGAAATATATCGTTGCAGACCTCACCCGGCGCAAGCAAACAAAATTATGGTCATTCTACTACTGACACTTCTTCTGGGCTCACGAGGGTCTCTTGCTGGAAAATCTACACTTCCTGAACTTCCTGCACTAAAATTTGAGGAAGGTGAGTAAACTACCGAAATATGTGCTCTTTTTGTTTTGCTTACTCTTCCTGTGGATTGAAACTTTTGAAGAAAGCATTTTCTGTCTCATTGTGTTTCTGGAATTAGCAGTGTGAGTAGCATCCTGAGATCCCAATCTACTCCCAAAAGTTTTTTGTCATTAGTGCTCGGACGTTTCGCCGACATTTGGCCGATGATAGCGGCTACAGAACGTGCGCTATCATCGTCATCCGCAGAACCATGCCGTTAATTATGACCTCTCATCCAACAACAGTGAATTCCCAGATATCAGTCGATCTGGAAATGCGAGCGTATCTTGTTAATATAAAGTTTCTGGACCTGGAGTCCTTTCTCCTTGCGCTACAAAACCTAGTTGGCAACGACATCGTCAGGGCTACGCAGGGCCTAAAGAAACACAAGCGGTGGCGGCGCCTGCCATGGCGGTTCGCCGAGGGACACAGCCGCAGAAGGGGGCGCGGACCGCTGCACTTGGCGCCGGGAATACGAAGAATCTGCAAGGACGTAGCCGTGAAGGTGCCAAAGAAGACACTTAATGTATGGACTTCCACTATGCCGAAACCAAAACCTCGAACGAGAATAGAGCCGAGCGGCACCTACAACCCTGGCGCTCCAACACACTAGGGCTAAAGAAGAGGATTGAAAACTGTATTCACCATGCGACGGGATAAAGGGCAAGCAAGGGATTTCCAAGAACAAGCAGCGAGAGACAGACCTAGTTCGGAAAGGTCCCAGAATCAGAACGCCTCCGGGAACAATTGGCGATGCTCAAAATGCAGCAACCTCGGGCAACTTACACGCGACAATTCCGGGATCGTTATGACAACCCGTCGAATACTTCCAATCCGACTCATTTCCAGTCAGTCGCTGCCGAAAGCCATCATCACAGCATGCTACACCAAAACCCAAGGTGAGCAACAAGGCCAAATTATATCGGTCGCGAAACTTGGAAAGAAAAGTGGTCGAAAACCTATTGGCCGCGAGATCGAGCGGAGTCGCCGCCTGGCGGCTTCTGGCTGAACCGCGCCTAGTGTGGATTGCTCCATGCGTCGTCTGCTAGCCACGTTGTGTTTGCATGTGCGCGTACGCCATGCAGGTTCTCAAAGGCCGGTTTGTTCTGTTGCGTTAGTACAACTTTAACCTCTCGTACCGCCTAACACTATGTAAAGAAGCATTTGACCTTGATCGGCTGTATATGTACTGAAATAAGATCATTGAGTGCACTTGTCGAGAGTGCTGTGTGTGGTCGTCGTACCCTCCGTTCACGAGAGACATATCAGTGTAGGTGCCGCTCTGTGGTGCAAGCGCATTGCAAAGTGCACTTGGCGTTGTCCTAAAGATAAGAAGTATTAAATCTCATGTGAATATAGCCTTTTAGCGGCTCGGTGGTAAAAAGAAAACGGGCTCTCATGCACTTGCGCGTTGTGGTTAGGTGTATAACTTCAGGACTGTCGTTTATAGGTTACGCGACGAGTTTTAGTTGTGTACGGTCCTGGTCCCACTGCAGAGAAATATTAAATGCGAAGCATTTCTTAGCGAACCTCTGGCACTTTGAGCGTTTCTATCTATCTATCTATCTATCTATCTATCTATCTATCTATCTATCTATCTATCTATCTATCTATCTATCTATCTATCTATCTATCTATCTATCTATCTATCTATCTATCTATCTATCTATCTATCTAGCCGCCTACGTCTGGGTGCCCTCATGATCGCCTCCTTAACTTGGTGTAGACCAAAATTTGCATGGGAGGGTAAGAGGATTTGACGAATATGATTGCCGGGTCATGACATGAATAACGTTAATATCCTGTCGCGTACGTCGTCAAACCCTTTCCACTAGACACGTGTGGCACATACCCGTTTACCACGGGCCGCGGTGTACGGGTATGCGCCACAGGTGATTGTCAGTTTATATCTACCCAGGAACGGCGAGAACAGACGTTGGTAACTTAAATGCTAGAGCGTTAAAGAAAACCAACATCGGCAGCGTTGACTCAACGAATGGAAATAATAAAAATTAGGATCCCAGCAGGAATCGAACACAAGCATTCTGCGTGGCAATCAGGTATTCTACCACTGAGCCATGCCAGGTATATAAACTGGCTTGGAAAAACAGCCTACACAGGCGTACAACGGTGCAACGTCAATTGTGGTTGTGGTGCTGGCTATCTAATTTACAAGACAGCAATAAACACTACATGATACTCCCACGATGTGTACTACTACGATACAGGCGTCATATCAGATGAACGTCTGTAGTTCCAGTGTTGGCTACTCTTTTATAGCAGTCTAATAAACATTACATTTGTATTCCTATGATTTAGGAAGCTATATTGAAGCATTGCTCGACCCCGGAGGAATACATTAACGAATGTTACATATGATATCCACATCACAGCACCGTAAGGTGCACTTCATCCACCAGAACGACGCAGTGTCCTCTTCATTTCTTACGAGGCTAGGCGATGGCCTCATGCTGACCGAGGATGATGCCAGAATAATTGACAGCCGCTTTGTAGACCAGGCTACGTAGGCCGCATACGCCCAGCTAGTCTACGAATACGACAAACACCATCGACTGAAGTTGGTCTACGTAGCACTATCCAGGCCTACCAGCCTCGACGGCCTATACCTCACCAACACGAAGGGTGGCTTCAGGTTCGGACATGTCACCGGCTCTGTCGACAGATAATTTGTCGACGAAATGACCGAGGCATCCACGAATTCCAACAGCTCTACTATACCATATACTTCACTACACATGGACCCCTCGTCACCACGATCACGACCGGATCCTATAACAAGTCATGACCAGCTGCTGGTGCTCACTGATCATGGTGATGATGCCCTTGTTCAAGAACTGTCAAGAACTTCTTGCACACATGCACACGGGTTCGTGAAACGTGCGTGCGTTTTCGGGACACGTATAAGCACTACATATCAGCTTACCGCTTCTGGTTTTGGTAATACCCACGTTGCCATTGGGAGCGTTACCCAACCGTAAACAACTGGTTATATAAATCATATGCGGCTCTTCAACGTGTGCGTGTAAAATATATACAAATCTTTAGCGTCATTTTGTAACGTGTCGCTCAGTAAAAAAAGTTACGCCACAGTCACCTACTCGCCACATGCTTCGCATAACATCGACTCCCACGGTACGTGGGATCTGCCGAGTTTTTCTGTCAAGTCACGTCTGACACTTCGGTACGTAAATTGTCCCATAAACAGAACAGAAAATGGAATGACGGAAGTAGCAAAACTGAGTTGCCTTGGGCAATTATAACTTGTGGCAAAATGTATACAAAGACACCCGTGTACTTAGATTAAGATATATGCGCGTTAAAGAACTTTGATGGTCAAAATTAATCCAAACGGCGCACTTTACATTGATGTCGTTGTAATTTCACGCGAAGCCACATCTTTTTTTCTTTACATTATCTTGAGCGCTTGTGTTGCGTTGTTATAGTAGATTGACGGAAGGCAGCGGACATTATTCGCATGAAAAAACGTACTTTGGTCCCGTGAAATAACCGGGCCGTCGTTCGTGCAAGTAATCAATCGTAGAAAGTTCAGTGCTGTGCATTTACCTTTGTGTACTGTTACTGGAATAAAAACAAGCGTGTGCGTGTTAGTCTCCGCAGCGCTAAAGAGCTGTTCGGCTTTCCTCAGTAAATCCATCAACTGGCCTACATTTCATGGAGAACTGAATAAGAAATGCGGATGAACATTTGAGCACGCAGTGCACATAGTGCTATTTGAACTCATCGTGCAAAAATATGGGCTTTCTTTTTGTTGGGGGGTATCCAGATGAACAAGAAGTAAATACTTAATTCAGTCGCACTACAGCGGTGCGTAGTAGGTGGAACACAAGCTAAACATGTACAAATAAACCAACAAGAAAACGTCAATCATTGCGAAAATGCCGACTGTTGCCGAAGGCGAGCAACCCGTTCGTTGGCAGAATGCGCTTCTCTCACAAGTAATAGCAACGTTCGGCGCACATCGTGCATTAATTCGGGAATGAAGAGCGCACACATTACCAGAATTTAAAGCTGCAGTCAACGCATTTTGCTTGCCGGAAATCGGGTCAAATCGCTCACAACGAAGTGCCGTTGTGTGCGTTTGTATACGCGCCGACAACCGCCTATCCACACTAGCGCGGCGACGGTGCTGCCACCTGTAGCCCGATCTCGCGGCGAATTGCTACAGACATCAACGCCCGCCGTACGATTGAAGCGGGACTAGGTGATGAGTGGACAAATAACGAAAACCAGAAACTCAAGGGAATTTTTTTTGAATGCTCCTAATTTTATACTTGCCAAAATAAACAAGAAATTTACTTTACGGCTTATCTGACACTTGGCTAAACAGCTGATTGCCTCATTTTTTTGGTCGAGTGCCATAACTGGGGGGGGGGGGGGGCTATGTAGGCAGTCCGCTATGTAGAATGTGGGCTTCTGTTTAGTTCGGCACATTGTCGGGTCAACGAGGCATCGCTCACTTTTGCGCGGTGGTTTCGTGCGTGTCATCCATAGGTTATTAATTTGTCTGTGCGTTGTTTACTGGCGTGACACTTCAGAGAAGCTGAGCGAGCTCACGGAATGTGTAGATAACCACTCCTGCACTTCTTCGTCTCTATGCGTGTTACTATTTTTAGCGCACTTTCTGCAGCATAAGGATGTTGACAGTACACAAGAGAGGCACGTGACATATTGATGAGTAAACTGTTATTGGATCTGTTGTAATGCACAAGCCCGAACAACACCACGCATGCTTGCAGTGGTCTTCTATGTACAACAGCAGCATTGTATCTACAAAAATTACCATGGGCGGTTCGGTTCACGACGTTGCAAAGCGCGGTTCCATGCAACATTTATTCAATGAACGTTCGACAGAAGCTCAGCATCCTAGTTGCTGCAAAATATTGTCAACTGGAATAAAATACCACCATAGTCAATATTAATCTGCCTCCTATATTCCACGGACACGTTAGCGGTTCTTTTCATGTGCTCTATATTTTACTGCATCGGCGCACGAGAATAGTCGGAGACAAATGCACTGTAGTAGCTACAAATCAAATGCCACGATCACGGCAACCGTAGAAACCATCTCAGTTAGCACGGAAGAGTTGGAAGCAATACCATTGGCTTTTCAAGATGCCGAATACAAAACACAGGACGCCCTAGCCATCTCTCACTCGCACTGTGCATGCCGTAAATACATGGCTAGAGCTGTATCCAAAATTACGGCTAAGACCCTAGGAACACATATGCGACAATATCACTCGATCATTTGATGTCCTTCACACGCGGGGATAGAGAGAAACGAGGGGGCTAACGGTATAGCTCGAAGAATTAGTATCGGACCGCCGATTGAGACTCACGAGGGACCTCCATTCACCCCACGCAACCTCCAGGAGGCACAGAAAAAGAAAGGCAAAAATTCAGCCCGCCACACCTCAAACTCGAGATCGGGCAGGCTAGGGACTGGCGCCGGCTACAAGCAAACACGTGCGCCAATGTATTATTCCTCAATATAATCCACCCAATGCAATATCGGGAAACATATCTACAGTGTTGGGAGTGGCCTTCCCTTAGCCACATAACGTGGACATGTAGACCAGGCCACCCGAAATGGACCCCTGAAATGAACTTGCCCTTATTAGGGAGAAACCATGCACCTTGAGATGTAATGGGAGGTCTGCCTTGCGAGCAAGAAATCGGGGGAGCCGAGTTGCTCCGCTCTTTCAGGCCCAGCTAGTCGCACAGCCTGGTGGGACCCCACCACGTATACCCTAATACCCTAAAGTAAAATAAAGTGTTTACTACTACTTTGCGAAACGCACCTTTCAAATAGGAATATATGGGGCTCCATAGTCGATAAATGTGAAACACAGCGTTGTAAAACTAATACCGTCTCGAACCCACTGCTTACCACTCGTGTCAGGGCTTGAGCCTTCGACCTTCTGTGCATACCCAAATGAACACATAAGTAAAGGAGAAAATGTTGCTCTGGCGGCATTCGAACCTACGGCCTCCGACTAACAAGGTGGGTGTGTTACACTCTGGTCCAAACACGCACGCTTGGAAAAGTTTATATATCTTAACCACTTTTACCCGTGACGGCTGTGTAGGAACGCTGCTCCAACAGCAGTCCTACAGCACCGAGAAGTGGGAAAGTTGAACGGCAGCGAGAGTGCAGACTACGACGGAAACGGGGACAGCAAGAAGCACACAGGAATACGTCTAAGCATTCTGAGACTTCCACGTCTTCACGCGCACAGAGAGCACTGACGGAATAGAACAGCAGCAACATCAAAGAATGGCGTGATAACATCGCTTTAGTGCATATACATTTTTTCGTGCGTGAATTTTGCATTACTTATGATATTGATAACTTCATAACGCACGTTATCATGTAAGTCACAATATTACTGAGTACTAACAGACAATAATGCCAAGGAAAATGCAGGGGATGTTATTTGTAGTATTTAGGATATAAATATGAAGAAAGTGAAGTGGACGAAAAGACAACTTGCCGCCGGCAGGGACCGAACCTGCGACCTCCGAATAACTCGTCCGATGCTCTACCACTGAGCTCCGGAGGCGGTCATCCTCCCGTCCATTTTATGGGGTATATATGTGCATTTAAACATAGGCGTGTTAGTCAGCGCCGATCGCAGCCATGGCGGCGAGTGTGGAACACTCTTTTTTTGCCTGTAGGCGTCACGTCGCACGTGATCTTTATTACGAGCTCGCAGCTGACCAATAGTCCTTCGCGTACTCCCTGAAGGCATCACGTCTGCCAGAACGCGACCCTCGCTGTGAATGAACCAAAGATTACTTTAAAGTTTGCAAGGGTTGACGCTTGGGCAAGTTGGTGTGGATTCATTTCAAAATGATATATATAGTTGGAAGTCAGCGCTCTTTACCTTTGTTGTCTCGTCCCTTCCTTTTGTTCTTGCGCTGTTAACATTTTGAAATGACTTTAAAGGCTCCTTTTACTTTGTTAGACATAATATTATTGAGAATTAACAGACAATATTGCCAAGGAAATTATAGGGGGCGATTTTTTTAGTAATTAGGATATAAATGTGAAGAAAATGAAGAGAACTAGCCGCAGCCATACCTAAGCATTAACCTCTTCTTTAACACATTTAATAAAAGATAAATACAAAGATGGCCAAGTGGAACAATGCTTACTCACGCTTACACCTCTCCAGTACAGTTTCTCTAGAATTTCGCATACATACTCTCGTACACATTCACAAACTCCCTCAAACACATGGTGATTTTCTCTGCAGATAGGTGTAATTACGGAGGACGCTCCCTAAGCGAAGGTGGGAGTTTAAGCCTAGGGAGCCCCTGCGTAAGATTGGAGTGCAAATACAAAGAAAAAAATTTGATTGTGAAAGGGTAAGTGTTTCGGCAAAAATACTTTGACTCATGTAACTACGCGTAGTACTCCTCGGTTTCTGAAACGCATAAAGCCTAAAGAAGTGATCCGGATAACTGTTTGAGAAATCTATTTGTCTCGACATCAAATTTCTTTTATTGTCGCGGCGGCAAAAAAAATAACTTGCACTTACTTATATTCGGATGTTTGCAGCAGTGTTGCAATGACCACACAGTCATGCATATAGATATCGAGTATTCATCGCTATACCCTGACGGTGGCGTCAGTACAATGTGTGACGCGATATGACAGCAACCCCTTTCAACACCTTCCTAAAACTATTCAATAAGACAGGGCGTGCAAACAAGGACACAAGAAAGAAGTCATGTGTCCTGACTTCTTTCTTGTGTCCTTGTTTGCACGCCCTGTCTTTTTAGAATGAATACTTACCAACTAGCTCAGCTCTCTGTTATTCTAAGATTCAATAAGACCACTTTTTCCAGCATATATTGAGAACATCACGTCGCACCAAATAATTCAGACAATATAGCCTTTCGGCAAGGCGATTCTTCCGTCAAGAAAAGACATCCCATCCAATCCCATTACCAACGCATAATTAGGCGCAGGATAATTCATTCGTACTTCACTTATCTTACAGCGAAAGTTGTTATGAGATCACAACATCGCTGCGGTAGTTGTCCGCCGCCGCAGCCACCGCCTTCGCCGTTGTCCGTACCGTCGCGTGACATAAGAAAAAAAAAACATATCAGAAAAAAATAACCACGATCGGATGGGATATGAATCTGGGCCCCCTGCGTGGCATTCGAGAATTCTACCACAGAGCCACGCCGGTGCTTGAAACTCCCTTGCAAAAAGACACTATGCAGGCGTCATGCCGGGCAAGGAATTGCGTTAAAATGTGCAATATAGCGTCGCAGAAGGCAAAAAAAAAACAACCAGGCGTCACACAATGTTAATTGCGCAACGAGTGTGCGGTTTAAAGCTTCCACCACTTACAAAGTGCTCAGCCATAATTCCTCATCTTCATCAGCCACATGCAGCATCAACAAAGTGCACACAATGCTATACAGATGTGTACCGGGTACCCCGCTTATACGCAGAAACACGAATAATGGCATAGTGCGTACTTCCCTACGTTATAAATAAGTCACAGTTCCGCCGCAAGGTCGAAGCAATGAATGCGATAGCAACAAATTGCGATGTCACACGAAGAACGGCAAGCAGCTCGAAACGTCCAGTGCGATGCTCATGCACGAAGGATGTACGAAAAGAGCACACAAAGGACGAGCGCGAACTAACAACGTTCACAGATTGACAATAAAAGCGCGCTGCTTAAACACAAAGAAAGACGCACGAAACGAACGCAGGACGAGTGCGAACTCACAGCTGTCGCAGTTGTTACTTTTTTGCGTCTGAGCAGCGCGCTCCTATCGTAAACGCGGCCGTTGCAGTGAGTGAAGTGACATTCGTGAACTCTGTAACTTCAACGCAAGCTTTCCGTTGAAAGCACAAGATAAACTGCCCCAATAACGAGATAAGCGCGCGTGCACGGGCGACTAGGCCATGTATAGGGCAAAGTACAGCTCTTAGTGGAGGGCGCGCATCGCAACAAGCGGGGCGACGACCTTTAAAGAGCGCGCCCTTCGCGCTATCTTGCTCGTAATGCAGAGAGCACGCTTTAATGCCCCCGAGATCGGCGTACCGCCAGCGGTAAATGGCGTATATAAATAGCTCGCCGTTATTATACTGAGGAACGTACGCTTGGTGGCCTGGTCGTTTAACGCCGAGCGCTGCGGAGCCACAGGTCGCCCGTTCGAATGTGCGCTTCGGAAAGTATTTTTCTGGATTATTTTTCTTTGTGGCTTTATACATATACGTATACAACGGCAAAAACCAGCTGAGAGTGTCCATATAATTTCTTATTGTATGGCACCGTAGTGTCGCTTTCTCTCTCTCTCTCTTTTTCTTTGCGAACCATAATACTGTAACATTTCACTTAGGCTTGACTACATGATTATTAAAGACGATGGTCTTTCTTGGGATACTTGAACGCAGAAATTTTGGTCTATCTGTCTGTCTGTTTGTCTGTCACACGATTCAACCACCAGGCCAAAGTTTAAGCACTTCCTGAACGCCCAGCCATCTTGAACTGGTAGCTGCGTTTATACTTGTGAACATTGTCGATCAAAGAGCAAATATTACGCATATCTGAGGCGCAACATCAATACGTAAGTATTAGGTGGTGTGTTCCTTTACTAGAAAGTACATATACGTAATTCTAAAGAGCCTAATGTTTCTTTAGGCTGCGCTGAAAATGCGACGCTATGCACGAAAAAGCCCTCTGCCGACGATATGGTGTTGCCACCTGGCCGTGGCCCTGTGAACGGCATCACGGGTGGCCGCGGACGAGACCAGGACTCATGTAGTACGGCCGGCAGAAGACTAACGCCTTTCGACGGCATTTGCAGCGAAGCACGCAGATGCGCGGCCAATGTTTTTCCTTATTATGTTTTATCTTATCTAGTGTTGTTGGTTTTTTGTTATCAGTGCTGAATAGTTAATTATTTATTTTGTACTCCACTTTTTATTATGTTATCTGGTACATGACGGCTGCTCATGAATTTTGTGTTATGTAAGTACTACGGAAGTTCACTTTTTTGTACTGCCTCATTTACACAATGCCTCAAGGAGGCCTGTAAGGTATTTCAAATAAATAAATATATAAATGAATAAATAAATAAATAAATAAATAAATAAATGCTATCGCAATAAAATGATCTGAGAGAAATTTCTAACAAATGTGTATTAAACGCAGGAAACTCGAACAAATTTGGCTATTCCCTATGTTGTTTGAACATGTGTTCACGAAACGCAAGCCACGAATTCTCCGTGCATCACTTCTAAACTTTTTCCGTGATTCGACTTGAAGCAGAGAATAATGAGCAAGGTCATATTAGTGATGAATCTCGTTTGGCACTTCCTTTCCATCATAACCACGTGTTCAGTGACCTATTTAACAGTTGTTTTTATCACATTACCCTTCTAAAACCCTTTTCGAAATGATCACTGAATGACCCCAGTATTAAACTTTACTACCTCACGAATCGAATGCCGTAAAACTTTCTAGAGTTCTTCAAGCACGAGCGGAGTTACAGGGATTTGTCGTGCCCTTTAAGCGCTGTCTCTCTTCTCTCGTCCCGACAAGCGCATGAAGCTATTAAGGGTGGGATAGCACGAGGGAAGGAAGTTGAGTCACCTCATGTCATGACGAATTGAGCACGCGTGATAAAACACGATCGCTCTCTCCTGTTGCGATTCCTGTACGCGATGTGGCTCACTGTGTAATATTAGAAGACTATTGAGCGCGGCGCCGGCACGTGGTGGCACGCCGTGGTAATAAGCGTATCTGATCCAAACGTTGGCTTTGGTCAATGGCAGCAGTCTGCTGTATGACGACATACAGCAGGCGCCCCGCCCATCCGAGGGAGCGAGGACGGGCCTCTGTATGAAGAGAGAGCGCTTGAGAAATTCGCAACTTCGCGCTCCGCTTATAAAAAGCTCCTTGCCACGCACGAATGCAAGATTTGGTTGAGCTGTTCAGAGCAACACCTGCTTTCCGCAGGACGTGTTTTCTCCCTTAGCCCGAGGAGTGGTTCATGATTCCTTTAATGTTGCTCCCTTGACTTCTGTGTATAAATGCCACAGGGAACGTTAGTACAGTTTAGAAGGCACATTTGGTACTCTCTGCAAACACATCAAGGTACTTCTACAGCAACACTGTAATACAGACTCGCTGCTCGCTGTCGGCGCATTATGCACAAGGCAACATTTTCGTCATTTCTTAGAGCACCTCATTTATTCCACGATAATATGGAGGCGTTGGGTGGTTGCTGTTTTAGTCAACCGCGCGCCGCAAAGACAGAGTGAGCGCAAAACTTGTGCTCGGGGTCATGCTCACGCAGGGTTTTCTTTCGAGGTCATGTTGATGAGAAGTGTAAGGCTTTCGCCTTAAAGGGACACTAAAGAGCAAAACGATTTTTCTCGCATTAGTAAAGTAGTCGTCCAGGATACCAGAAACGCCACGCTTGCTGCGAGAAGACGCTTAATGAGCGAGAAAACGCGCAAAAAGAAAATACAGGTGGCGACGCCCCCTTGGAATTCCCGCACCATTTGTCGTGACGGCACATATTTTTGACGGCGCCTGCTTGGGCCTACGTAGTTCCTAATCGGTTAAATCGAAGTACATTGTCCTCTGCGAGGGCCAGAGACTTGACATAACGAGTTTGTGGAAATTTCGTCGAGCCAGTGGCGCTAAAATACGTTAAATGCTCTTTGAAATCTTCTACGTCTCGAATTACAAAGTTCGGCGCGAAATTTAAAAATGAAACTTCTAACTTGGTTTTCTCCTCTAATATTAAACCTATGGTGGTGAAATAAACTGCACAAGAGTTCTCCTAGCACACTTTATCAATCTAAACCAATTCATTGTTTCTCTTTAGTGTCCCTTTAATAAATGAAGTCCACAGCGTTCAAAGCTTGTAAACTATATTTGATGTGATAGTATGAATCTTGAAGTCTGAAGAGGCTAAGTGACAGTAGCTCTCGTGTTATTTCTCTGCCTTTTTTTCTACGCAGATGTCCGCCGCCCACCGGCAGTATATATCCTGATGATCCACCAGACGCACGCTACTGGCCGCACTGTTGTACGAAGAAGCGATGAAAGATACCAGGGAATTTTCTCTTCAATTAAAATATTTCCAGAAAGTATCGCAATAAATGAAATCAGAACATCTCTAAATGAGTCTGAAATGCCTCAAAATTTCGCTCCTCAACCACCAAATAATTGACGCTGTACCAGCTAGGGGTCTTCAATGTAAATTAGAAACGCTGAGTAAGCCTTATGATGTATTTGCGAAAGACATGAAGAGAACATTGAGTAGTACGGTAGCTGTCGGTATATCGGCTCAAGAAGAGCAGCCGCACAACTTCTGTGCGTGCAGTTGGATCAAGTACACTACGTTCCACAAGCACATAATAAAATACAAAGAGTGTTGTCACTACCACATACAGAAGCTACAAGTGCATTAGGAATACAGTTTTTACGTATACAGATACATGGTGGTAAGGCCAGTGATGTGATCAAGCTAATTTTCGCACTTGTGGTATAATAATATTTATTTTTGGGGTTCTATGTCCCAAAACGACGATATTGTCAGTGGGTCTAATCCATAGCGAAGGGGTAGCAGCGACAACAACAACGGAGTAGGAAAGAAGAGAAGAATGACGTGCAGTACTGGCTGACGCTCGCCGTCCAGTTCCTTACGAATAAAGCTCTCTTACAAACCTCGTAACAATATGATATGAGGCACGCTATATTGGGGGATTCCGGATTAATTTCGGCCAACTGGGGTTCTTCAAGTTGCACCTAAATATTAGCAAACGAGTGCTCTTTGTATTTCGTTCTATCGAAATGCGGCCACCGGGGTCGGCAACCGAATCCGCGCCCTCGCGCTTAGCAGCGTGACACTTCTACGTGCTAAGTTACCACGGCGGGCACGGCTGAGGTATTGCAGTCTTCTTGCTCTGTGCCGTGGCGGCCAGCACATCTCCAGCGAAAGCTGTTATGAGATCACAAAATTCGTCATTAGTGTCGAACTACGCTACTACCAGTGATTATAATCCTAACTATCGCGTTTGCTCCTACACTGTCCAGCGGAGACGCGAGCTGTTTGAGCCTCTCTGCATCATTTATTCATATGTTTTCATGTACGGTATAACGAAAGGTACACCGACAATATGTCCCTTCATCAGTGATTCGCTTAATCTTTGCAAGTTCTATTTAGGCATCATTGGTACAAGGGCAGAAGCTGGTACCACTCGGGCGCTTTGTTGGCCGGGAATATGTATGGTGGCCAACAGGAACATTCATACCGGCAGTATGAATACTAGATATCCCCAAAATAAGGCATCTCAATATTCCCCGTGAGTCAGTGGACATGTCAACAGCGGACTCATAGCAAGGTGCCGCCACATCGTCAGATATCTCGGCACTGAGCTGACCGACAGTTTTTGTGAGGCCACCAGTCTTGACAAAAAAAAAACGAAATATACTTTGCTGCGAAGCAGGGTTCAATTCATAAGTGCTAATGTTGCCCACGCGCCTGCTTTCTAGCAGTACGGATTTTTTTCTGGCGCTCTACGCACGTCCAAAGGAAAATTCATATATAGGGCATCGAAACAGATGCAAGCACTGCGAAAGTTCGTGTGGGTCCAATAACTTAAACAGTAAGAGATGAGGCGTAGACACATACAAGATGTTTATTACAACATGGGAGTCGCCACAAATACATAAATCAACTGATGTACAGTGGCGACGAAATCGTCCGTATAGTCCAGAAGTACGCGCTTCCATTTTAACGACACTGACGAAGCGTACCTATAGCTCACGCACCACTCCACGCTGGTCACTCACACGTGGCTGTCGTCGTGGCGGTTAGACGTACAGATGTGCCTCATGCTGCTATATAATGCGCGCTCGTGTCCTCGCGCAGCTGGTCATCCGAGCTCGTCAGCAGGTCCACCCATGAACAGGACGGGCGCCGCAACGGGCCGCAGCCACCACTGTCGCTCCTGACGCAGCTCCTTTGCCTGCTTTACTGGCCTGCTGTCTCGCTGCGTTTCGTCCCTCGAGAAATCCATCCCTTCCTCGCGTTCTCCACGAGAAGCGCCGGCGCGCATCCCAAAGTCACGTTCTTCTTCGGTCCCGATGCACTTTTTCAATAATTATTCTCCCCCACTCGTCACAGCCCAGAGGCTATTACAGAGCAAGATTAACCATCCATGGAGGATATACAGATACGTTGGCTCTTCTTTCTTTATTCTTGAACTGGTCCCAACACTGCACATGCTGTGTCACGCGCGCGTTTTTGCCAAAACTTTTCATTCGTTTTCATGCGCTACTCTGTGAAACGGACGACAATGCGTGCAATAATCTTTTGGAGATGCCACACTGATGCAAACGCATCATCTCTATATTTTAATGCTCAGAAAATATACCTTCTCTTTATTTCGGTTGTACATGCCTTTCTGTCATCTTTTCAAAACAGCACGTGCCATATTTAACAGCGAAGCTGTGTAGCAAATCATTCCTTGTACGGCGGACCATAAGAACTATCATCATCATAAACGGGTATAAGTGTAACTCCTCACCACTGGTCCACTAAAAATGAAGAATGCAACAGTTAGCCCTACAAATGGCTGCGAAGCGATGGCGGCGAGCCGAACACCCCGAGTAGATACGACGAGAGAATACTAGGCAGCAGGAAAGGCAACGGCGGCTGCCAGAATACCCCCGAAGTGATGGAAGGCCTACGCCAACGACGACGTGTCCGTAGATCTAGAAATGCGAACGATTGGTTTCAGCGCGAGCTGCTGTCTCTGCAATTTCCACATCCGTGTCGTGTCTGTGGCTGTCAGCGGTTTAACTCGAAGCTCTCTGCGCCCAGAATCAACGGAGAAATAACCTAGCATCACCTAGCTAAACCCTATAACTACCTAGAAGCAACCTAGAAACAATCTGCATTACCTAGCTAAGGCCTAGAAACAACCTAGAAGCAACCAGATTAACCTACGCAATCGTCCCGTTTCGCTGTTTGAAGCCTTACGTGGCTGAGTGCTAGCTTTGCCATTTTTTCGATCCATCATTTTTTTTTATAATAAGTTTTGGAACTTTGTAGTACCAACATGCAATGTTGAGCTTACTTTTAACCCCAGTATAATTTCAACATTGCACACGTTCAGACATTGCTTTTAATGTTCTCATCGAAAAGTGCCCCCAGAGTTTACACGCAGAGGCATGCCATTAGTTATCTGTAATGTTACTTTGCAATAATTCGCGATTCCGATAAATTAAAGTTATGTTTTACTCCTTCATGTGTCGGCAAAAGAATGCCGTTATGAAGCACATCGCAGTTGGGGAAACTAACTTTGAACGCCTTGGGTTGTTGGCTGGGCACTTTGACTTGACTGCATGAGCGAGGGACCCCTGTTATATGCTTACCAAAACTGCTCTTTCACCGATTACAGCTGACCAAGTCAGGGCTGCTCCCCAATACAAAATAAACAGCGGAGCAGTAAATGGCACGCCTGCTTGATTTTGAGGCGTGAGCCCACGTAGAGCCTGCCGCCCGCGTAACTCGAACCAGATGCTCGAACGCTCCACCGCGTGGTCTCGACCGGCTTCGACTGACGCCAGCGCGGCCAAGCCTTCGACGCGGTATGTTTGCTGCCGCTAACGATATGTGGAGCACGGGTCAATTTCACTGGCAAGTTTCTGTTTCACTTCTGCCAGCCCGGCAGGTCGAGGACACTCACTGGGCAGGTCCGTTTTCGCCACGTTTCACTCGTGGCTACGTTCTCACATGCGCCCATGGAATTCATTGCCGTGTGACAGCTCATGCACCTTTCGAGTTTGAAATCGCAGCTCCCACTTGAAAGAAATGATACATTGAAAAAACGCATGTTCAAGGTGTTTGTAAAGGTCACACAATAAATAAATTCGAAAATGCGGTGGCGTAGTTCACTCACGCAATGGTTCATTGCTGATAGAAGCATACGGCAAGGAATTTCATGGGCGCGCGTGAGAACGTAGCCACGAGCGAAACGTGGCGAAAACGGACCTGTCAAGTGAGTGTACGACCCGCCGGACAGGCAGAAGTGATACGAAAATTTACTAATGAAATCGACCCACACTCCATATATCGTTAGCTGCAGCAAACATACCGTGTCCAACGCCTGGCCGCCCTGGTGTCAGTCGAAGCGGGTCGAGGCCACGCGGCGGAGCGTACGAGTGAAGCGTGCTGACGGCTGTACGTCCGTCCTTGAGCAGAAAACCACGTGACTTTTACCGAGTGAGCGATGACGTCACACAATGACGCCACCATGTGGCGTAATATGTACGAGTGCAGCAATGACATCATTAACTGACACCCTCGATTGGTCGATGGTGGGCCGATTCCACGTGAGGTGCAGAAAGCTTTAGTGATGTATGTGTTTCGACATGCCAGTTGAGTCTAGCAGCTGCGTTGGCACGGTCATGCATAGCAAGTATTGGTCGACTTTGTGTTGTGAGAACACCCGAGGAGCAGCGCGCTTATGAAGAGACCAGAGACGGGAGTGCGTTCATCAGCTCGGCTGGTTAGCCACCTTCAAAGAATCGAATGGCTCTAACTTTTCCTTGTTCCATACTCGAAGTGCCACCTTAGCTAATATAGCATTTTCGAAATCAGTCTCAAACCGAGGTGGTCATACTGTCATTTTTTTCTCGGTAACAAATAAGATGATCAACCCAAGCCTGTATATTAAAAACGCGTACGGGAACACCAACCGTGCTGCAAAGGCGTTTTTCCTCCCAATATTCAAGATATTCTACAACAGCGGGGCTGTTTAAAGTCGGTGTTAATCCCTGCGGAGAGCAACGCACCTCCTAGCAGGTATTTGCCAAAGAAATCGGGGACGCGCCACTACTAACCTCCGCTCCACTAAAAGCGAAAAGGCTGTCTGTAACAAGCCTGCCGAGTTTGTGCCAAGAACCTCCAAGCCGGTGAGTGCCGCATTAAAGGGACACTAGAGAGCAAAAAGATTTTTCTCATATTAGTGAGGTACTCTTTCACGATGCCAAAAACACCACACTTGCTGCGAGAAGACGCTTGCTAAGCGAGAGAGAGAGAAATAAACGTTTATTTTCGAAACAGTGTTCCGAGCGATGCTCGGTGTCACCCTATGGTGGGAGGGCTCCCTAGTCCAGGAACCCTCTGGCTTCAACTGCCCTCTTGGCCCTGATGACAAGTTGTCGCTGGTCTTCCAGGTCCTCGAGGGCAAGCTTGGCCTTCCGCGTTTCGGTTAGGTGGTTGTCGTTCGTGTTTAGTGCTGGACTGACGTCCGTCTCCGGTTGCATATTGACGTCTACATGACACGGGCATTCAAGGAGCAAATGTGCCAGGGTGTCCGGTACGCTGCAGAGCGGGCACATCAAGCTATGTTTCGTTGGGTAGAGGCGGTGCATTAAGCAAACGCGCAAAAACAAAATGTGGCTGGCGACACCCCCTTGAAGTTTCCGCACCATTCGTCGTGACGTCACATGTTTTGACGGCGCCTACTAGGGACTACGTAGTTCCTAATCGCTAAAAATGAAGTACATTGTCCTCTGAGGGGGCCATAGACTCAACATACCAAGTTTGGGGTAATTTTGTTGAGCTAATGACGCCAAAATACGATAAATACACTTTCAAATCCGTGACGTCACGCGGGGAGATTTCGGTGCGAAATTTAAAAATGAAATTTTGAACTTGATTTTCTCCTCTATTAGTAAACCTACGATGGCGAAATTATCAGCATTACAATTCTCAGAGCACAATTTATCGATCTAAATCTATTCATTGTTTCTCTTTAGTGCCCATTTAATTGGGCAAGCCCCACTACTAAACCTCCGGTTCACAAAACGTTATGAATTCATAAATTTTGAAGCAGCTTTACTGACATCACGTCCCGAAGAGCCGTTATGCAGCGCATACGATGGCAAAACTACTATAGAGCAAACTGCTTAACCAGTCTTCGCTACGTTAAGTCAGTGAAGCTGCTACATATTTTTAAAATAATACAGATAATACAGACACGCTATGGTAGTAATACTGCTGTCGCCTTCACAGAATTCTACGTTCACGCGAAGTTAATTTGCCACGCCTAAAATGACAATGTAATGACTAATTAGGAAACACTCGTTAACTTTTTAACCTTTACTGCAGGTTGTCGCGAATTCGCGACATACCAAAAGACGCCGAGCGAACGAGTCACAAAACGCGTGCTGCCTCCACCGCCGGCTGTCAGGTATTCGCGGCGAACGTAGCTTTCAGCACAAGACACCTAGCGCCATCTTGTGTCAGGTGTTCAAAACTGCAACCCAGTTGCCGCAGAGTGCGAAGCTCGTTGTTGTTGTATCCTCTGCCACATAGCTCATACCCACTCCGGGGAATTGGCCAAGAATTGCAGCAGCTTTCACGTCTTCGTTGTTTTCTGGCTGACCAGGAGCTGGCCTGTCTGATACAAGTTCCATCGCCTATAAAATTTTGTTGGTGTATATGCATCCGAGAGGTTGCACACGACATGTTACGTTGTTTAGAAGTATGTTTTTTCTTGAACGATCCTCGCTTGTACGGTATGTTATTCTCGACATCCGGAATTTGATTCAGTCAGTGGTAATTACCGGTATGACCAGTTCCGTTTTGTATTTATTGACGGATAATGGATGTCCGCTCAATTTATGCGAAAAAAAGTGCTTCGCACGCACTTGCCACCTGAAAATTAATGTGACGACCACTCTCTCAGTGACAGCGAAGATGACGATATCGATCCCGATCGTCATGCACAAGCGCGAGTGTCTTCATCAAACTGGAGGGATGAAGACGAT
Organism: Rhipicephalus sanguineus; assembly: GCF_013339695.2. Taxonomy (NCBI): domain Eukaryota; kingdom Metazoa; phylum Arthropoda; class Arachnida; order Ixodida; family Ixodidae; genus Rhipicephalus; species Rhipicephalus sanguineus. Next base: position 100,035,802 of record NC_051182.1, on the reverse strand, counting down.
AATGTGGTAGATCAACAAATTACCACTCTAAAACATGCAGTGCGATAGAAGAAACTCACTGTCAAGATCGCACAGCGGGAATTGCCACACTAGAAAACTACCACTCTTCCTCAGAGTAACACTGTCCGAGCTCCTATTGAATGACACCTTCATATGACACCTTCATATTTCACAGCGTTGAGCACAGCAATCTTCTTGCATCGCAGAAACATCCGAACTAGCTCTGTCTAGTGACGAGCTTTGTCGAAACCGTCAACCGTCACATTTCTGTCACTCTGTCGACCCCCAAGAAGTCGGCTATAGTGGGCGGTGGAGTCTAGGGCTGCTACGGTGGCCGACACGATGTCACCTGATCGTTGGGAGGCAATCAAGTCGAACTTTGATTTCAACAACAACAACGACATGTCGTCACCCAATGATCCACCCAAGGACCGTCAAGGTTCGGCCAGGTATTGACTTCCTCCTTCCGAAATTTCAAGCTACCCAACAACGCAAGCCCACTGCGTTGACTAGCAAATGGTGCCATTCAAGGATGCTCTAACCTCTAGCAGTACATTCCCAGCAAGCCTCACAAATGGAGTTACTAAGTCTTTTTTAAGTGCGACACGCAGGGAATGACGCATTCATTCAAAATATGCACAGGCAAGATTGACCCTGTTCCTGGAAAACCCTACATTGGTGCTAGTTGTAACATAGTCCTGAAGCTTTTCCAAGTCGTCCAGCCAGGGCTGAACCATCTTCTTTTCTGCGGCGATTGGTTTACGTCACTAAAGCTCTTTAGAGCATTAGCAAAGAAAGGTGCACCCTGTCTTAGAAGGGCACTTGCTAACCACCTCCAAGGTTGCCCTCAGTCTTATTGGTGCAAGTCTCAAGAAAAAAGGGCCGATCATCCTTTGACTAATTTCAGATGTCTGTGGGTGCGACAAAATTAATCGCACTGAAGTGGTACGACAATCGAGCGGTCACAACACTTAGCCCGTTCGCAGGTGATCAGCTAGTTACCTCCGTGCGCTGATAAGAACGCTCACAAAAGACCATACAGGTTGACTGCCCGAGTGCTGTGAGCATCTTCAACATGTTCATGGAGGTGTGGACCAGATGGACACACTCATCGCATATTGCAGGACACACATAAGATAACGATGTTTATCTCAAGATTTTCTTTTACTTTGTAGGCATGGTCGTCGTTGTCGCCTAGCTGCTTTACAGACGTGACTGTGAATCACTGAGCGTTCCCGCTAAGCAGCGGATGAGCCTTCTTAAATTCAACTTTCACATCGCCACACATCTTTTGCAAGGAAAGGACATGGTAACGAGAAAAGGAGGAAGGCCGTCATCGTCAGTGAAATCTCAGCTGGAGTGCCAGAAAAAGAGAGGGCCAATTAAACCCGTACCAATCGCTAGCGTCCGCACACACAGTGTGGGTCACTGGCCAGCTGTGGAAACCATATGCCAGTGGTTTAAGCGGCCACGATGCAAGGGGCAAACCGTGTCAAGTGGACAATGTGCCACAAAATGCTTCGTCTTCACCTGCTGTGAAATGACATGCTGTTACCAGTTCCTCGGTAGAGGATGTTCTGCTATAGATTGTTGATTGCAGGGTGCAGTAAAATGTGAAATAATTGTTTGCCAGAGACGTCAAGTTGCATCGGCCTGAACAGATTCGTGTTATTGACACGGCGATGCTATAGTTTCGTTGCCTTGAACACCTACCTTTATTGAGCCACGTATTGGCTTCAGTGCCGATTGTCCCGAATTCGCAACAAACCTAAAAGTATGCACTAAAGTTGCATTTTAGATATTATACCTGAAGAATGAATTAATGGTTGCTGTTTAAAGCTGAAAAATGAAACACAAATTACTGCCGTGACGCGGCTTCATTCAATCGACATTCTCATCTGGCGTAAAAGAGTGCATGCGTCCCACGCGCGCTGTGTGAGCTCACTGTCCATACCACCATTAAGTTTGAGGACGAATACGTCAAACTACGTCCAGTTTTTGAGATTTCAAAAGAAATTGTGCGCAGCTTCAACTGACTTAACGTCGTGAAGGCTGACTATAAAGCGGAGCTGGTGGCATCAGAGAGCCTTTCCTACGCTTTCGTCAACACTCGGTGTGCCCTTCCTCCTCTCTCACCAGCACCACCTCGCTCGAGCGCGCTACCATTGGTCCACTCTTTTCACCGGCACAGCCAACCGCGCTCCTGCATTCTCCTCTCCACACCACCTTCTCCTCTCCCGCAATAGTTTCGCCTTTGCTCTCCTCCTCTCCACCCAGCTTCATCATCTCCACGTCGCTACCCTTTCTCTAAAAAAGCTCAACTCGCTACGCTTGGCTTCCCTCTAACCCACTGAGCTTTACCCATGCTCTCACACTCAATCATAATTCAGTCTCGCAGCTGGGCTATAAAGTGCAGACGACGGATCGCCAGGGATAGCCGAGTTGAGGAATAGCTGAGTTGAGGGGAGGAAAAGCAACAGTGATGCTCACAAATTTCAGCAACGAGTATAAGCACGTGAACAAAGGCACGAAGGTCGCCTGCATTCAAGAAATTGTGGAAGCCACCAATGCTTTCGCCCTCACCGATTCTTCCGAGCCTACGCCGACGAACCAGGCTCCTCAACTAGCTTTCGACATCAATCCTGGCCTTCCGAAGCATAAGCAAGAACAGCTCAAAACAATGCTCTTGCAATAAAAGTACTGCTTTTCGTCGTAGTCAAGAATTCGGCAGACCCCAGTCACAAAACATCGCATCATTACAGAGGAAAGTGCCAGGCCACTCCGGCAGAGCCCGTAGACAGTTTCAAAGCGAAAACGCGAGGCCGTAAAGAAACATAATAAGTTGACGAAATGCTACGCGACGACATCATCCAGCCGTCCAAGAGTCCGTGGGCGTCACTCATGGTGTTGGAGAAGAAGAAGGAAGGACCGGTACGTTTCAGCGTCGATTATCGTCCCCAGAACAAAATCACAACGAAGGACGTGTATCATCTCCCACGTATAGATGACGCCCTGGATCGACTCCACAACGCAAAGTACTTTTCTTCAAAGGACCTCAAGACCGCCTACTGACAAATCGAAGTCGATGAAAAAAGACTGCCTTTACAACACCAGACGGCCTCTTCGAGTTCAAGGCCATGCCCTTCGGTCTTAGATCGGCGCCTGCGCCTTTCCAAAGCTTTATGGATACAGTACTGGCAGGCTTGGACGACGTTGTTGTGTTTGGACGACGTGTACTTGGACGACGTTGTTGTGTTTGCCTCAACCTTCAATGAGCACCTCCGGCGCCTTGAGGCTGTACTTCAAGCAATCAAAACCTCTGGACTCACCCTGAAGCCAGAAAAGTGCCGCTTAGCGTACAAGGAGCTCTTATTTTTGGCCACGTGATTAGCAAATCTGGAGTTCACCCCGACCCACAGAATACAGCTGCCATCGCTGTCTTCCCGCAGCCCACCGACAAGAAGGCCGTACGGCGATTTCTGGGCTTGTGCGCCTATTACAGGCGTTTCGTCAAAGGATTTGGCGGATCGCCGAGTCGCTAACGCACTCCACGAAAACCGATGTGGAATTCAAGTGGGGAACGGCACCAGTCGAAGCATTTCAAGATCTTTAACGACGCCTGCAGACGCCGCCGATACTTGCGCACTTCGACGAATACGCCGACACGGCAATCCACACAAACGCAAGCAGCTTAGGGCTCGGAGCCGTCCTAGTGCAGAGGACTGACGGACTAGAAAGGGTTGTCAGTTATGCTAGCCGGTCGGTATCTAAGCCGGAAGCCAACTATTCCACAACAGAAAAGGAGTGCCTTGCCATGACCTGGGCTACATCAAAGTTTCGCCCCTATTTTTAAGGCAGGCCTTTCAAAGTTGTGAGCGACCACCACACCTTGTGTTGGCTAGCTAACTTGAAGGACCCTTCAGGTCGCCTCTCACTTCAGGGATTCGACATTACCGTCGTTTACAAGTCCGGACGAAATCACTCCGATGCCGACTACCTGTCCCGTGCCCCCGCTGACCCGACGCCACACGACGATCAGGATGGCGACTACTTCTTGGGAACCTTAGGTGCTGATGACTTCGCCAAACAACAGCGAACCGACCCAGAACTCAAGGGTCTTGCGGAATACCTCAAGGGCAAGGCCGCCGTTGTTCCAAAAGTATTCAGGCGAGGGCTGGCGTCGTTTTCCTTGCGGAATGGCGTTCTCCTAAAGAAAGACTTCTCGCCACTCCGGGCCAACTACCTCCTCGTAGTACCTTGAGCATCACGTCCAGAGGTTCTCGAAGCCTTACACGACGACCCGACGGCTCGACACCTCGGTGTTTCCCGTACGCTCGCGAGAATACAAGTGCTACTGGCCTCGTCTCACTACCGACACCACCCACTACTTAAAGACTTGCCTTGACTGTCAGCGACGGAAGACACCGCCGACAAGGCCAGCCGGACTCCTTCAGCCAATCGAGCCGCCTCGCCGGCCGTTCCTGCAAATCGGGATGGACTTACTGGGGCCGTTCCCGACGTCGAATTCCGGAAACAAATGGATCGTCGCAGCGGCCGACTACCTCACCCGCTACGCCGAGACAAGGGCCCTGCCCAAAGGCAGTGCCACCGAGGTAGCCAAGTTCTTCGTTGAGAACATCGTCCTGCGTCATGGCGCCCGAGAGGTCCTCATTACTTAAAGAGGTGCGGCCTTTACTGCGGACCTAACTCAGGTGATCTTGGGATACGGCCAGACCAGCCATCGCCGGACTACCGCCTACAACCCACAGACCAAAACCCTCACCGAGCGCCTCAATAAGACCATCGCCGACATGCTGGCCATGTACGTCGACGTCGAACACAAAACGTGGGATGCCATCCTTCCATATCTGACCTTCGCATACAACACGGCCGCGCAAGAAACGACGCAGATGGCGCCATACAAGTTGGTACACGGAAGGAACCCGGCAACGACGCTCGATGCCATGTTACCCAACGTCACCGATGAAGAAAACCTCGAAGTCACTGTTTACCTTCAGCCCGCCGATGAAGCCCGACAGCTCGCCCTTCAACGCATCAAGTATCAGCAGATGACCGACAGCCACCGTTACAATCTACGACGACGCTTCGTGGGATACCAGCCCGGCGACCGTGTTTGGGTCTGGACGCCGAGACGCCGACGTGGACAAGGTGCTTCGACGTCTGGGCGCTCTAGACTACGAGGTCCTCCCGTACGGCATTTTGAACTCCCAACGACGCCGCGCACGACCTGAAGTCGTCCTTGTCGTGCGCCATAAACCGTTTTTTACTCGTTAGTGAACCTGCGGACTCTGCTTTTTGCTTTGCTATTGTAATTTATTTGTGTATGCACTGGCTTTTTCCCCCCTTCTATGTTCTGTCAAAAGCATCGGGACGATCCTTTTTCGGAGGGGGGCAATGCCACGCGCGCTTCTTTGCTGTTTGTGTAACTATTCCGTTTCACGTGTGATCGCTGCCTTGCGTGGGCCGCGCAGGATGTCTGGGAACATTCCAGATTGCAGTAGGTCATTTTGTCAAGATTGCGCACATGACGCGAATAGTCAAGATTATTGTGGAACTAACGCGGCCACTAGCGAAAAGCTCGAATCTTCGATGCCGCATGTATAAAATGTCGGCGCGCTTTGCAGCGCTTCAGTTTATCGACGGCCGACGCTCTGTTCGCCGCTATCAGTGTACAGTGTGTATTGCTGTAGTTTGACTTTCCGTTTCCCGGTCACAATAAAGTTTCATCTTGGACACACCGACTGCTGCCTTCGTCGACGTCAGGACCCTGTGACAATATTTTTAAACTGCTATTGCGCCAGAATTTTGATTTTTTTCCTCAACGAAAGTACTCTTTCAAGCACGGCGGATTTCTTTCTGAACCAAAGCCACCTTGGCCGTGTCTGTAACCTATTAACCGCCTACGTTTTGGTGTTCGAAAATTTACATGGCATGATATCAGCGCACAACGAACAACGAGTAATGGGTCATAACATGAGTAGCATGACATGCATGTCAAGCACGTCATAAGATACATTATAATGTGTCATCGCAACGCCATCGTTGACGTTTCATTATCTTGCTATCTATAGAATATACGCCAGATGACGGGCGTTTATGGCTAACCTGAAATAAACATCCCGATATGCACGTTTTTGAGACGCGTTTCACATGAATGGCACAAACACTATAACGCATACGTTGTGAAGTCATTGCAGTCGTTTCATCAGCATGGTAAACACCAGAATGTACAGATGCGGCGAAAAGTTCCGAGGCCGCGCTGCCATAGGATTGCATGGGACAGCGGCCTGGGAACTTTTGGCCATCACTGTACATATATGAAAAACATGCCGTAATAAATTACATGTCATGAACGGCATGACCCGGATGTCATATATGCAATAATATGAATGATATGAGCAAAAATAATGTCCTCAAAGTCATTCCTTTCGCAGATAGATGCAAGGCCCGGTTAGTTGTGGAATGAATGGCCGTTACAAACATGTATACCACAATTTCATATCATCATTACGAACAGCAGCATCAACAGCGACCTACTATGAGTCGAGAAATCACGGGCGCAGCTTTGACACTGCAAACGTTGCGTGGTTATACCACAATATTGCGTTAGGCATCCCGCCACGTGTATTCGGAAATGAGTTGGGGCCTCGAAGGTGCCCGCTCATTAAGAGTGTCTAGCTACAAATCATCATCGGCATCAGCAGCCAAAACAACATTATGCCTTTCATTTGGGAAGTTCATGTGTAATGCCTTGTGAATGGCATATTTGACGGGCCCATTTAAAGCTATCCAACCGATACAAAGCGATGCGCCACAGTTCATCACCACTAGCAACTTAGCTATCGCTTTCATCATGACGCAGCTATTGCGGGCACTTTCATGGCCTCGATAGCCGTGACCACACTGTCATGACCCTTGTTTGTGACGATCTTGCCATGACCTTATGAGTGCCTTGTGCTTATATAAAACAAGGCGTTCGTAATGCCTAAGCAAGGAGACCTGGCAGCGTGCCTTGCATATTAAAATGCACACCTGACCGATAAATTGTGCACATTTAGCCATTATTTACTACCTCAGCACTTGCAGTAAGTGCCCTAAAAGCGTTCACGAAGGGACCTTGGGAGGCCACTCACCCAGCTTACGCTCTGACGGTGCTTGGCTTTCATCTTATTTATAGCTTCAGAAGAATGGAGCCCCGGAAAAGAAATTACTCTTCGGGACACAAAGTTTTTCTGCGACTTTTCTGCGACTATGAAAGGATGTGCAGCTGTGTGCAAATTGGTTGGTGAAGCGGTCCTTAAAATACAATGCATTTGCAGCGAAGGCGACCAACAGCTAAACAATATCTTTCATGCGCATTGTAAAATGTATGCAAGACAGCGAAACGAGCACGACTTAGGATGACAGCAACAAAAAAAAGCCAGAAGAAGGGTATTTTTTAAATGTGCTGTAAAATGCGTCATTGTGCACAAAAAAAGGCAACGAATGAGGTAAATCAGAAGAGAGAAAAGCGTCCGATGTGAAAAATAATTAATAAGTGATAAAAATAACAAGAAGCCTCGGTAGCAGTGCTTCGAAAGAAGTCCACAAATAAAGAACTTCTTTTGCTTTACAGCTACCTCAAGACAATCGGTGTGGTTCAGTGGGACCGTATAGTGGGAGGATCCTTGCGGACACTGTCTCAAAAGCATCGTCCTATCGGCGAGCGCACATAGCGCATCTGCGTGACGAACCTTCGCTGAGGCGACAGCCAAGAAAGCCATCCGGGAGTCCCTTGAGACATATGCATGCGGCTTTGCTCCTATCGCTCAATTCAGTAGCGGCCCTTCGAAGTACGCAAACGAAGAAAGATACTTGCTGTGCCTTGCAGGTGGGTGTATGGTTCCATAAAGTCGTGTAATGGTTCTTCTTGGGCTGCCGGATTGCGCTAGTAATTGGCATGTGAATCAGTTATTGCACGACTGAGAAGTTTTGTTCTGTATACTCTCCCCCTGCCAAGCTGTATTTTTCCTTTCCGCATATGAAGGAGCATATGAAACGGTATAAGGAACAAATGTGATGCGATTGCTTCCTTTCTTAATTATTGCGCTCTCAGATTTTACGTGATACTGTCCTTGGAAACTTGCATTCATGATAATCGAGCACCTCATCCCCTAGATGTCATTTCGAGCTCTTGAGCCGCCGCGTTAGGAGTAGTGGACTAGTGGTGATCTGGTTATGTGCTCTATAAGCACACGCTTCGTATGAGGACTTGACTCTTATGTTCCTTAAACAGGGAAACATGAGGGATTCTTAGCTGTACGTGTTAGTTAGGTGCTAGCCCTAGTTGCTGATAGATGGCTTGTAGGGAGGAAGTAAACTTTTTAAGGCCGAAGCCTTAGATGCCTCATCAAACGCGAAAACTGACCGACGCCCCGCGCCGGCGTTCACACGAGTGATGCAAAATGTCATCACGTGATTATGTCACCATATGACCTCATTTTGACGTCACACATATAGTCAAAATTTGTGATCTAATTCACACGTAATAGTGACGTCACGTGACGTGAGGTCATATGACGACGTGATCACTTGCATATTAGCTTGGTCAACAGTGGGCCCATCACGGACGCAGAGCGAAATCAGGGGAGGTGCCTCCGATCCTGGAGGCAATGCAAAACCGCATTAGGTGCAGAAAGCTTTCGGAGGGTGGCGGCGCAGGCACAGTACATAGACTCAAAAGGAAAAAAAATGATGGCTTTCGCCTACTATTCATCTTGGATGTGTGCATAAGGGACCCTGTGAGTTCTTATTAGCTTCTTGGAACGCTTTTAAGTGCCAATGTTTTTAATTTAGGCAAATTTCTCATTATGGACAAGACAAACATTGCCTTGAAATATTTAGACACTTAGACTCGGGAATTTGCGACCGTGTTTTCAAGTGCAGCTGTGAAACATCATAGGTACACGCGCGAGAACAACACCCAGGCCTGCTTTACTCGACGCCTGTACAACAAACGGAGCCCACATGAAAAAACCGGGTGTTTTCCCATATTAATCGTCAATTGCCGCACTTCTTTTTGTTAGATGAATTAGATAGTTGAACAGGATGTTTATTACATCAATTCGCTGGCCTGAATGGAGTGTTTAATCGAACAATACCTATTATACGTACTCCCGTACGCTTCGCACTGATATTGAGAAACCGACTCCTGTCAAAAAAGCTGGCCGCGCTCAAATAAGAAAATGCTGAAAACCGTTCACAAACGAAGGTCTTTCTCAACGTGCCAAGGTTATATTGGAGGACGGCAATGTGGGCGAGCTGCGCTCGGACAGCGCTCGTGTGCGTCCTTCTTTGCTTTCTTTTCTTCGATGAACGACCTTTCTTTCAGCACTTACGTGATTGCACCGCACATGCTGCTGAACATGTAGAGGTTATGAATAAATGCATTACGAGTTTCTCAGTACACAATATCCCGCAGTTCTCTGTATATTTAAAGAAATGTCGAAACTTTCTGTAAATCTACCCAGAATGCTAAAGTAGTGCTAAAGATAATTTCTGCGCAGCCGACGATTCGGGGCACTTAAAGTAAGGATTCTGGAAAATCGTGAATATATTTGCATGCAGGAATAAAAGCTGTAGGGGGATAAATGAAATAATTGTGAATAATAATACTGTTTCTCACGAAGTTCTGGCTACCGCCATAAACTTGCATTTCTTAAACGCAAGGTCACAGCTTGCGTCTAATGATCCTGATTTTCATACTTACACTACGGTCATAAACACCTTAAAATACTATGCAATATATTTACGCAACAAAGGTCTCCCGGAGGTGGCAGCGTTTTTAAGGTTGTTGAAAAGTAACGGTGGCGCTAGGATTGAAGAAAATGTTGAACTGTGAGTATTTCTTCACATTTGAGAGACGACCGCTGTGATTGTCAATGCTGTGCCATGGACATCGTGTATTTCCATAAAAGCTTAATGTAGCGCGAGTGACAGCTATATATAAATTCGAACGAAAAGGAAGGATCTGTAGCAACGAGGCTGACCTACGTTCGCCACTTGATCAACCGAAAGCCAACTTTAGCTGAAGACATTGCCCGCACGTCGCGCTAAACAAAGCCTGCAACGAAGCGCGTAAATCAGATAGGCGATCAGTACCAGCTTAGGAGACCCTAAATGGCAGTTCAACCAGCAGCTACCATTCAGAACAAATTAATTCAGCGCACTCCCAAGGATAAATTATATTTACCTCAAGCAGAAACTTTGACCTCATGGTAGTGCTTGCAAAATAACTCCTCGTGGCGCTGCCCACATAACAGCTTGCTTTTGTCCCATACCTAAGACGTGCAAACACCTTCAATATGATATTAACGTTAGAGGACAGGAAGTTCCTACGTCCATCATCATAAAATCTAGTTTTAACAGCACTAGTTAAAACGTTAATTATCCCTGGAGTCCTCACACTGTCACAAATTATACATTGGTGAGAAAGACAAGCAAATATTTTTACACTAAATGGGAATCGCGCGAACGTGTAGAAGGAACTAACGAAAGCAGTGGCACAGCATTTGAATGTGACGGCTCATAATTTCGATACACTTCAGTCACTCTATGAACGGTGCAAGATGAATGCAAGAACAGCGCACCAGATGGGCTGGCGAAGAACACACGCACAGCGCATCGCAACAATGTGCAAAATGCGGTTCAAGGCCACCTCGGAATTCACTGCCGTGACAGGGGCTGTGTGCCCCTCCCTGAGCGTTGCGAGGTATTAAGTAAGCACCGCTCGCAGGGAGGTTAACGCGTGAGGTGTTGAAGCGTACCAGATCAGAAAGTTTGGCAACTTGTGCGCCGGTTTCCCATCAGTTCCGCTACTGCGAAAAGAGATCAGTTATCTCAATCAATTCTAAATTTGGTACTGTCCTCGAGAACAATCAACACGTGACAAGCGATCGTTATTTTATAGTCATCGACGCGGTTGATAACTGCAGCCACTTCTACGCACACCTCCATTCCATTCATACCACTGTACTTCGCTTCGGTATTAAATGTTGTTGAAAGTATAGCGCTGTGTGAGGGTTCTTAGTCATTCCTTGTCTGTTGCGCTGTACTGACATTCATTGAGCCAATCTTTCGGTAACGGACAAACAGAAAATGCAGGCAGTCGTGTCTCATTCACAAGTTCCATACACTCCAGCCAATAGGTATATATGTTACATAGGTATATATTGAATTATCCAATATAGGTAGACAACTACGAAGTCAAGCTAAGCTTTTTCTTGCGATAGCAATTATATGGACACTCTCGACGGGTTTTCGCCGTCGGCGTCCGCGCCGCCGTGCCATTCCGTATAGGTATAGGTAGGTATATACATTGTAATGGAGCAGATGTACTATTGTGATGCGCCCACGGAAGCCGCGATTTCACTAGAGCCTGTGCTGTTCGCGGACTATGCAGTGCTAGATCGTGCGGTCATTCTTCGTTAATAAACAATACCCCTAGTCAGAATATATGAAAACTCCACAAAAAAAATTTTTCGGAAGCGTGCGGCCGGGGATTCGAACCTGCGACCGCTCGCTTCGCGGCGCGTTTAGCCACACGGCCACAACGAACACATCCTCTAGCGTTCACAGCAATATTTATATGAACCATTTACCGCTGGTGGAACGCACATCTCTGAGATGCCTCAGCGTGGCAGAGGCGTGTTCACTGTCACTGCGAGATGGCATGAAGAGCCAAAGGGTGCGCTTTAAAGCGCATCGCCCGCTCGTCTGGAGTGAAGCTGCGCGCCCCGGCACCGTGCTTTGACCTACACGGAGTGGTCACTCGCTTATCTCTTTCATTGCAATGTTTGCGTTGAAGCCATAGACCACACGAAGGTCTCTTCGCTTGCTGCAGCGGCTGGGTTTGTTAAGGAGTGAGCTACTAGCCTTTCTTCTTCTGACATTGTCATTTGTTGCTATCGCTTTCAGTGCATCGCCCTTGCGGCGAAACTATGACATTTTTTCCAGATGCTTGAAACCGTCCTTATCATGAATTTTTTTCATTTTCAGTTGTTGCCCGTCCTCTCATGTATTTCATGGAAAAGTTCAAGGACATCATTTTCCTCAACCGCAGCGGAATCTTGGCTCAGTGCTATGCCTCTCCACCTCTCGGCTGTCAACGTGAGAAGCGTCGGCATGTACCCTGGGTGCCTACCGCCCTTTTCCTTTTTTTTCATTTTTGTTCTTGCCTTAGTTTACAACACCGAACCTCCATTTGGCACGCCAACACCTCTATCTCAACAGCGCCATCTTCCACCTTATTCCTCTCCCTCCTTTGTGCACATGCTTTCTCTTCTCCACCTCCACTTTTGAGGTTGCGGGAGCGTGAGTAAAGTGTACATCAACGGGAGAAATTCGGGAGATCTGTCCGGGGGGGGGGGGGAGGGGGGGCGACGGAACGTGTCCAAAAATACTGGCGTGCGTTTTACAGCACAGCCGTCATGCCCGCCATTTCTCCGTGTCGCGATGTAGACAACAAACGATCATCATCATCATGCCGACGTGGACACGTCAAGCCAAGCTATGCATAACTGTGCCTAGTTAAGCCAAGGTAATTATAGACAGGCCTAATGAGGCCTAATAAGGTCGTGTTGAGATTCTGGTGAGCCTAGTCATGCCGAGTTCACCAAGTTGTGCCGAGGTAAACCTAATTATGAATAACTGACACCACAATGAACACCAATTAGGCTCATTTGCTAATTAAGTCTCGGTTGACTTGGCATTCAAGGGGATGGAAACCATACATGCCTCGAATATACAAATTAGGCCACTTATCTAATTAAGCCACTTAAGCTCAGTAAGCTATAGTTAGGCCTAGGTTGACTTGGGATGCAAGCTTATCCAGACCAAGCAAAGATTATGCAGACTAGGCCATTTAGCCTAATTAAGCTCTTAAGCTGCTTGGTGCTGTGGTTGAGAAGCGATTCCCAAACGAAACCGGTCAACACCTAGCCAAAACCCGTGATTTACAATGTGATCACGTGAACACTTCGTGCATTGGCACGTGAATGCACGTGTGCCTAGTCAAGCCATGACCAGCGGAGCGCTGACCAGCACTACTCGGCCCCAACCTTGCGCGAATGAGTGCGAGCTGCCCAAATTGTAATATTTATTGTTTCTCTAGGTGCAGAACTGCACTCCCAAAATGATTGCAGAAAATAGTGCCATTTACATCCTCAAATAATCACTTCTCTCAGGGCCGCATCGAAGCCATAGACAGCTATGAATGAGCTTCCACCTGCTAATCCTGCACCGTTACAAGGTGGGCTACGGAAATGCCCCGTGGGAGCACTTGATTCCTGAAGCCAAAATTCACAAGCAATAGGCAGCTTCTAGGAGCTGTGATTCAGTGTAGAGAACAGCAATGCAGCACGTTATCAGTACGTCGGTAAGAGGCGCAGCGTAATATTCGTCTTCTGCAACAGCTGGTGAACATTACATCTTGACGTATGTCACATTTTTAGAAGGCAGATTAACAAACCCACTGCACTGTAATCGGCATGGAGGCTAGTAAGACGATTCACAGAGTCGAGTCAACTCAAGGCGTAGTACAGCGGCGGAGCAATCAATCAGAGCAGAATATTGGTGGTAAGAAAATCTAATCCATGTGTGAGGTCATGGGAGCATGTTGCAAGGACCATAAAAAGGATTAGTACCTGATGAACGGCAACGGTAAGTTCAGCTGTAGACATCCCTAGGACAGCTTATGTGCCGCCATCCGCGACTTGTGCAACACTGGTCATGGGAGGCGCGAGAATCTTCTTCGAGCGGCGACAAAGATTCGCACTCCTAACAGAGACGTGAGCGCCTGTGTCGATCAAAGCTTAACGTGTACTTCAAGAGTGTTCTGTCGTGGACGTAAGGGTAACAGATGATTTTAAATCAAGGTCGACAGTGCACCTTCATCTCGTGCAGCCAAGTTTTCAGGGGACATTCGGCGGCTATCACCATTAAGTTGCTAGGCGTAAGCAATCATACGGGTACTCGTTACTATACGGCGCCTGCAAGTGTATGTATTTAAGCGGCAAAATGGGCTGTGTGTCGGGACCGCTGGTGGCTCCTCCCCATTCTCACGAAGAAAATACAGCAGAGCACGCAGAAAACTTAAGCCATCAAATCGATGTGGTAACGCCAAGATATCACAGAAGAGACAACTATCTTCAAGGCGCCATTTGAAATCTGTTCTATACACTGAACCTAAATGACGGAACAATTCCTCATGTCTACACGCGCTGCTTACGGCACATTTAAGCGTATACATAAGCGTCGCATCACACGTCTTCGAGTTCATTGTGAACAATGTTCCCGTCAGGGGAGCCGAAACGTATTTTTAACACGAAAGTGTTTTATGCCGGTGTCCACCAAGACTTCAGTGACGTATTTCCGTCACGGAAATGACGTCAAAAAATTTACACGATCAGACGGCACAGAAAAAAAGTTCCATCAACGAGCATCGGACCTACTACCGCTCGGTCCGCGACAATAGATGCCGGGCACGCTAACCACTGCGCCACGGTCACAGACTCCAGAGGCTTTACGAACGCGCCTTTTATATCCATCACTCTCCCGGTTGACGGGGAGCTGTTGCCCTCTGGGAGCGGTAAAGTAAAGTAATTCGTCATTACTGTGGCCTCCGCGATTAGCACCTGCAACGCGCTACACGTCCGTCCCATTCGGCGCGTTTTCAATAGAAGTTCAATATTGTGAATGCCTTAACACACCACGAGGTGGCGATCTTAGCCCAAGCGTCGTAAAGTCCCTGAAAAGTATAAAGTAGCGGTAATTGCGTCCCTTCACTTCTGCCTTCTCTCCTAGCAGCTGCAGCAACGCCCCTAGGGTGCCCTCCGGGAAGCTACAGATTTTACCCGCTGTAGTGAAAACCTCTTCTTTCTGCTGTTGTACCGGTGGTTGGTGCCACTGGCACAGCAGGTCGGCATCCTGAAGCATCCAGAACCACCGTAGTACGAACTGACTCAAGCGCGGTCAACCGCACGCACCGTGCACCGACCAAGTAAACAACCCAGACTATTCTAGTACACTATAACCCAGACGAGGACGAACAAGATGGCGCTCGGACAACCTTCTGAAAGCTAGTGCGCCACTCAAGCGATTTCTTAGGGCCGCCGAGTTTGCAGTGGCGCTGCCATCAGGAGCGAGCACTTTTGCGTATTGAAAGATTATGTACCGTACAATTTTATGATGTCGGAGACCATGAAAAGACGCCACTTGGTTCGGTATACATTACATTGCCGTATTAATTGCTATTAGCAGCTGGCTCGCCAGGTTCTTATGCTGGGGCGAATTTCCGCGCCGTAACCTGCATCCACCCATTCAAAGTGTCGTGGAACGCGAAGAGGAACGCTACGCGCGTCGTCTCTTCCCTCTAGCCTGGCCGTTAATTCTCACAGGGTGAGCAAGCAACGCGGTTGACAGCCAGGCGAGCGTCGACAGCTATTTTTAGGGTCACTTTGTCGTGCGCGTCTCGAGGGCAGTTTTCAAATTGAAAGAACATTAGGAGCGTTGCGTCTGCAACTGTCGACAATGGAGAATCAGACGCTCTTAGATGTTTCTTGTATATATACTTCATCAATATGTATATAATTGTAAATTGCGTATATAGTTCATCAAAATTGTAAATTAATCAAACATTGTGTATATATGTATATATAACAACGTGTGTCACGTCTTCATATGATGGTAGAGGACTTATACGGAAGATTCACGGGTTTTTCTGATCTTCTCCGAGCCAGCTCTTCAATCATCATTCACTTCGTAGATATGGCGCGATTTTAAAGACGATAGTCTTAAAGACGATAGTCTTTCTTGGGGAACTTAAACGCAGAAATTTTGGTCTGTCTTTCTGTCTGTCTTTCTGTTTGTCGGCACGTCCCTCGATTCAGCTACTCGGCCAAAGTTGAACCACTTGCCCAAGGGCCAGCCATCGTGAACGGCTGACTAGGTTCATACTTGTGTACATTGTTGATCAAAAAGCAAACATTACGCATATCTGAGGCGCGACATCACTACGTAAGTATTAGGTGGTGTGTTCCTTTAATAGAAAATACATAGATACGTAATTCTAGACACCCTAGCTTCTTAAGCTGCGCTGAAAATGCGACTGCGCCGAAACTTGGCTTCCTCTGTGCTCTCTGCACGAGCTCATTTTTGTGTTTCGGTTGCGGTTCAGTATTGCACTGTACGAATGCCATGGGGCGCCGCTCTGGAATTCCTGCTTTACCCAGACGACGTGAATATAAAAAAGTGTGTGGAGAGTACTCGTTGAGTGCGGACGTTTCTTCTGCTTCGGCGCTTCGCGTCAAACCGCGTGTTCGGGCTGGCTGGTCGCGTTGGTCACCGCCGGTCTTCGCCTGCTGCTGCGCCGGGACTACCAGCCCGCAACGCAGCATTCACGTTTCCCGACGTATTGCCAGATGGCGTTCATATCTCACGCAGCGCCTCTTCTATCGTCTTTAGACGACATTTGCAGCGAAGCACGCAGATACGCGGCCAATTTTTTTTTCATACACTTTATTTCGCGGACTTTTCCAACTGAGTCACTAAGAACTGCAGAGCCCTCGGGCCCTCTAGCGGAAGAATTGCACAAGCCTCTCTTTCCGGCCAAGAGCCATGCTCTGCGAGCTTCGCAGCTCAACTAACTCCAACTGCAATCTACAAAGCGCACGAGTGAGGAGGCGCCTGTACACTGACACGAATGGCGCTACTTTAGTTATTTTTCAGGGAAGCGTCCTAAAAGCGTCTGCCTCACTCATAGTATCACGCTAATCCAGCCAAAAATAGCTATGCGACGCGCGCCTGCCTCACCTGGCTGTAACACCGCGTTCCCCGCTCACGCGCTCGCCCTGAGAGAAATCGTGGCAGGACTACCGGGGCGGCACGACGCGCTTTGCGTTTCCCTCTAGTCCGGCCATGGTGTTCAATCACATTTTAACATGCCGCGGGATGGCGACCAAGTTCTGCGTCCAATATGCGACGCTCTTCTGGCTATCACACCTCGTTCTCTGATTACGCTTTCACCGTTAACTACTACAGCTACCACAAGGGTTTGTGTAATCGTTTAACACGGACGTTAGTCGTGGGGATGGAGATGTACCACCAATCATCAAAGTGGGTGCATCCACGTTCAGACATCAATATACATTGTACAAACTCTCTTATATCAATGTACAGTAAACATTCAGTTACTTCTGTAAGGGCACGCTTTACTTTCGTGTTATTCCCATTCCTATGACGGAAGGATCAACCATCTTTTTTTTCTTTTGTATTTCCCTTACACCTTCGCAGTCAGTGTCGCCGTTTTACTTTTCACTATATTTACCTGCTTGTAAAGCGGTGCGGCTGGAATATCTGACATCGACAGAGACACCGTGGCTGAAGTTACACTTAGCATTGTTTGTTTCATTTAGTTCGCTTCCGAAAGCTATTTATATTATTAAAAAAAATTTAGGCCTAAAGCTTGCACTAAGTAGTACAAAGTTCGATACACAGCGAACCTGATCCGTCTCATGCTTATTTATTGCTGTATCTAGACAGAACTTGACTGTAGCGAGGTTGAACTTAGCTTGAACTTGGCGGTCCACCCCACATACCGGTCGTAGAGCTTCCAGCACCTAAGGACAGATCACTTAAGGACGTTGTAGTTCGAATGCCGGCCCAGGGCACGACATGAAACATACGCTGTAAACCTGGTAGTAACGTCAATTGCGGTTGC
Organism: Rhipicephalus sanguineus; assembly: GCF_013339695.2. Classification (NCBI taxonomy): domain Eukaryota; kingdom Metazoa; phylum Arthropoda; class Arachnida; order Ixodida; family Ixodidae; genus Rhipicephalus; species Rhipicephalus sanguineus. The sequence goes on along the minus strand of NC_051182.1, from coordinate 100,018,026 downwards.
TTCAAGCGACTTTCTCACATAGCACGGGTCTCTTACGCAGTGCATTGTCATACGACCGCCCGGCACGAACCCGAAAGGGCAATCTTTACATTCGCATTCGACCGCGTAGAGATAGCCGCATATGTACGGTTCGCCCGTGTTGGCGTCTACCAGTGGCGCCACTTTTGGTGGGGATGTGTCATATGACCAATGGCTCCACCGATTTATGGCGGGAACATGTCACGTGACAAGCCGTGACGTCACGATACATTTTTTGGCGCGAATATCACGTTACATCGGTTCCCTCTTTCTTTCTTCCTCCATCTTTGTACACGTTCTCTTGCCCGTCCGATTTATTGCATCCCACACCGGGCAAATTGGCGCACTCGTTCTGAGAACCTAGCAGAAGATGAAGAGGAGGTGGAAGAGAGCGCGTGCAGGCCTAGTTATTCCCTCGTCATGATGACAGGTTTTTAGACGACCGACGGAGTTTCTCCTCGCGAAGAAATTCATTTCGTTTTTACTTGGTAGTGGCGCTTCCCAATTCCTGTGGCGCATACCCGTCCGAGTTTTTTGGTTGGCCGGACAAGGAACGATTTGCCAAACAGCATCGCTGGTAAAACAGCTCACTGGTAGCCCGTTGACGCTTTCAGCAATTCGACAAAGCAGCAAACACACAGGGAACACGCTACGAATTGGACTCATTTGCACAGTTCCGCCTCAATAGCTGCCACTGACATGCAGAACCATCTCTGCCTATATAAGCACCAGTAGGATGGTGACGCGGCGGCCTGGCTCGAATCTACATTCCTCCTGCCCTGGGAAACAGGCATACAATGCTTACTGAAACGGCTGGCAAGGATGCAACATGGGAGCTCGCTTACTGGAATTCATTGCAGCATCAAAACCCTCCCAGGGGAAGCGTGCTTTTGGAACAGCGCCGCAAAAAAATCAATCAATCAGTCAATCAATCAATCAGTTTTTATTGTGTAATATACATGTAATGGCTGGTTAATATCATACAGGTAGGACCCCAGAGCCCATTCAAGGGCAATTTCAGGGGTCCCTTTTTTTAACAGTAGTAGTTACTGCTGAGCTACAGAGCAAATATTAAGTACAAACAACTGCAATGAAATACAATAATGCAAATAATAGATACATAGCAATACAATAAATACATATAAACACAAAGAAATTGGAATAATATTTGAGTTCGAGCATGACTGTTGTAAGTTATGCAGGTGATCGCGAACACATTGTTTATACAAATGAAATGATACGGATGCTGCGATGGTACAAGGTAAAGTGTTCCAGAGTTTTGATGCAATATAAGACAATGAACGTGATTCGTAGTTAGTCCATATGCGGGGTATGCATAATGGTGTAGTTAAAGTGCAACGTAAGCAATATGCTGGTGTTTGATATGTTAATGCTATTTACGGGCATTGAACAGCGTTATGCAAACGCAGGCAGGTAGTAAAACACGATAATTGACACAAACTGCGATGGGTTGTATGTTTAGTAGTCTATAAGCATATGAAGCTGAGCGTGTTTTTTGGTATGAAAAGAAGGGCACGTACTGCTGTGTTTTGTGCTACTTTGAGGGGTTTCAGTGTTGTCGGGTAAGTTATCCATAAATTACTATAGCATACGTGATGTGTGAATGTATGAAACAATGATATAATGTTAACATGGTGTACTTGTATTGTAGCCCCAAGAGAGCTTACAACGGACTCTAGAAACGCCGCTCTTCCAGCTTTCGCTGTGCCTGTGCTGCGGTTTCAGCGCAGGCCTGGTGTTTTTTCTGTATATCCTAAGTGTTGTCTCATGTACGTGTGTGCCATGAAAGTTGTGCGTCCAAGTATACACCGAGCAACTTTGTATTACTAACCCTTTCTAGTACTGTGTTATTCATTTCAAGGTGACTACTTAAAGTAAAGTGAGTGTTTTTGGGGGCAAATATAATTAATTTTTGAGCTTTTGGCGAGTAGTGTGTGCATAAAAGGTGCATAATAACTACTCAGCTCATATAACATTGGCCATCGATCCTTGTTAAAGCAGCGTGTTTTGCTAGGAATCGATTACGGCAAAGCTGCTTTTTGTACGTCGGAGGAATTATTAAGCAGAGGACAAGTAAGCAGTGACTAAGTGTGTATCCCTTTCGAGCCCTTTCACGAGGGAGTCAATCCGGATATTGGTAATGCATATTGCACTGCATTATTCCAGAAACTGCAAGAAATTGGGAAAGCAGACGATGTTTTTGGCATTCGTTCTACTTCTTGTATCCCAGCGTTCGTTAACGAAAATTCCGTCACTACGCTTTGAACATGGTGAGTAGGGCAAATCGATTGGCCACTTTTTTTTAAACAAACGCAGGTTACTGATTGGCGTTGTAAACTGACCTTTTTTTCATTGAAGAAGAGCAATTGGTCTTGCGTCACTTTGCGCTGCATGTTCTCTAACATAATAAAATTATGTACGTGTCTTCTTAGGCCGCAATAAGTCCTTGCGCAGCCGCACTTTATTGCCTCGGGTGAGCGAATATCCATGGAATATATGGATAGTAATTACCGTAATTAGTGACCTTTTCTTGTGTGTTCGCGTCATAAAACTACGCTCCGCTTGAAAATACAAGTTTGAGGGCATATGCATATTTATCTGCGTTATATTTCACCGGGATGATTGTTCATCTATGAGCGCAATGTTCTTGCTCCTGCTTTATACATTTTCATTATTTGGTGGAACGACTCCATATCTTTGATTCACAATGAGATCGTGTGGTTAAAGTTGCGGTGGAGCGCTAATTAGCGCGCGGGTCAACAGAGAAGACGAAGACACAACGCTACTAGGAAATGGTGGTACGTTGGTGGATGAGCTTGCATATTTTATTCCCTTACGAACTCGCCAATCTGTTCGTTGCATGGTAGAAACCGCGGTTGCACACAGCTATTGCGATGTCTTAGCAAAATACCCGAATGAACTGACCGCCTGGCTAGAAAAACCATAGAAGATGTAGAAATGAAAACGCTAATTGAGTCTTGTGCGAGTATGCCCTCTGGTACGCTAGCAGAGAGGGGTGTGTGTTTTTTTCAATCAGGGCCTGCTTTGCTCGCGTGCCAGACTTGGCTTTCTTTAATTTAATACTCACTTTCGTCTGTTCATTCGAGTACAACCGGCATTATTTTGCACGTAAATTAAATAATATTCACCTATTGTAGCACATTGCCATCGTTTCCATCTTCCTTTTCTTGTAGCTTGTTTTGAGCGGTTTAATTTCAATAAACAAACTGTGAGAAGCAAATAATAATTCGCACTCACACTTACGTAAGTCTCTATTCAACAGTTTAACCGGCCGTTGTGTCTTAGTTTCTTATATTCGTGAAGAATGTGTTATGTCATTCTTTTTTTTTTGAAAGTAGTTGTGTATACTAGTGTTTGAAACGCTGCGCGTATGCTGTGCCTCGCTTTTCAGGAGCTCGTTTGTTTTTCTTCTCGGTTCACATGACACAATTGTTTTGTCTCAATTTTGATTGTACATAAACGCTTTGTTCTGCGCTTATACTACCCACTCTTGCTGAATCCTCATTTGAAGGTTAGCACTACTGCTAAGCAAACAAATGAATAAATAAAATAAACAAGACTAGTTGGTTTTTTGCCTAAACTATTGTCACAGTGTTCAAAGATCCTGGCTGCGGATAGATATGTAATAGCCGGTATTTACGATTTCCTTGCAATGTGATTTGTTTTCTAACAGGTCGCTGTATTTACGACAATTACTCACTGAGCGAAGGAGGCTACTTGCGCCTTGCGAGTCCTTGTGTGAGGTTGATTTGTCGGAACTACCACAGGGAACTAAGAGTCAATGGGTAAGAATCTTTACTGAAACCGGTAATTTTGTGGATATTTGAAGGAATGAAGGTTATTTCAGTTTGACTTCTCGACGCATAGATGACCTAGGCCATCGAATTTTATCGCATGGGCCATTTGCGTGGTAGTAAAATATAGTACAAGGTATAAGTCGTTTTCGGATCCCAAGGCGAGTACCCTACCAATGAGCTACGCGTAATAAACAAAAATATTTTTTTCGTCAAGCCTCCAAAAAAAAAAAAACACCTTAGATTTTCCAGCAGCTCAGGTGCAAATCCACGGTCCTCTCTTCCGCTTCTCACTTTGTGCGCGGAGTCTGTAATAATAAATAACGCTATCTGTTCATGCATTACAATGACGGAGCAGCTGTCCACGGATACGCGCACAGATAATGCTCTTAAAAAGACGAATCACTTTAAAAAAAAAAGGTCTGGAGAAAGGCAACGCAAGTTGCAGCTGCCAGCTGCCCTGCCGCTAAATGACACAATCGCTTCAAGGGAGGCTAGATATTCATTTACGCATACGTATGGCGGTTGTTGTGAATAGACACTTTATTCGTCACCTTTTTTGTTGCGACAGCAATTATATGGAGACTCCAGGCGCGTCTGTGGCGCCACCTTCAGGTTACGTATAAAGTCGAACTTACAAAAAAAATTGCCGGACCTTGCACTAAGCCGCGCAAGCCTTGAAACAGCAAAACTTTACGATTCTGAAGACTAATCTGGTTGCTTCTAGATTATTTGCTGGCCTTCGCTATATGATGAGGGTTTTTTCTAGGTTGATTCTAGGTCATTGCCTGGCTTTAGCCAGGTAATGCTAGGTTGTTTGTACCTTGATCCTCAGCGCAGAGAGGTTCGAGTTAAACCCCATACAATCACACGACACGGATGTCCGAACTCCAGAGACAGAAACTCTCGCTGAAACCAAGCGTTCGCACCTCTTAGATCTACGGGCAGGTCGTCGTTGGCCTAGGCCTTCCGTTGCTTCGCGGTCTTCTCGCAGCTGCCGCTGCCTTTCCCGTTGCCTAGTGTTGGGCTAGCTGTTGCCTTCTTCCTATTTAGTGGACCAATGGTGAGTAGTTCAGCCAATCAGCCACCTGCTGATTCCGATACACATAGGGCGCGCGCGACCGCGCCCGGCCACTCAAAGTGCGCACTTCCTGCCAGAACCACAAACCTCGACCCCCCCTCCCCCCACCCTCAACAAACCACACACACAATCTGGTAGCGCTCATGAGCCCTTCGCGCGGCGGAAGATGGTCGGCCCAATCTCTTGCGAAGGGGAAGTGCAGAAGCGGATGGGTAGAAAGTACACAGGACAGTACAGAAGGATAGTCAGCATCTCCTCCCGCTGGAGCTGCGATCATCAGCTACTTTCACTCGCATTCCTTCAGCTGCTTTCACGCTTTCACTAACACGTGGAACAGAACGACGCGAGGGGTGATGTTATCACCCTTGGCCTTTGTACGGAAACTCATGGCAACAGCGACACCAACAGCGATGGCAGAAATGCTCCTGGGATGTCCCTATAGTTGCTATCGCAATAGAAGAAGCAGACTAATTTGCCGTACAAATATGTTCTCCAAGTGGTCATATACTTGAACAGATAAAATGACGTTGCCTTGTGCATGCCATAATGGTTCAACCATGTGAAAATTTCAACAAAAGAAAGTCAGGCTTGATGCAGAAGTTTATTTGTCTGTGGCTGTATTTTTGCCAGTATTGTAATGACTACATTTTTTTAGGATTACTTCTTGCTTTGCTTTTTTTCTTTTACTTTTCGCTTGCAGATGTCCTCCACCTCCGAACTCAAGCGATCCAGATGATCCTAAATATGCAATGTACTGGCCTTATTGCTGCAATAGCAGCGCCGCGTAACTCGCAATAACTTGAGCCATCTGCGTGAAATACGCATAAATTTTTATAACCCAGCTTTTCGTAATTCTTTGTACAAACCTAAATTATAACATGCTTGCCAACTGAGGTGTTGCTCTAGATATATTGAAGGATAATTCAAGCGCTTTTTGATGCATAGTTGTGGTTATTACCGTTAGAACACATTGCAGCGAAAGCCTGAAATCGTCGTCTGCCTCGCAATACGGCGCTTAAATTATCATTGGCGCCGACGACACGTCATGTACATGCTTTCACAAAGTTAAGCGGGCGAAAGAGAGAAGTGGTTTAATGAAGAAGGGAGAGGCACTATATATGCAACCCTTGCAGGAGCACGGTTCAGCGCCTAGCGAAAGGAAGCACTTGCTGGCGTGCCAGTGGATCTATGCGGTGCCACGGAATACCGAATACTACTCTGCTCCGTGTCGTCACGCTTTTTGATGCCGCCGCTGCCTATGTGAGAATGGAAGGGCGGGGGGGGTGGGGGGTTGGCGTGTTTTGGAATGGCAAATCAAGGTGGACAAACACGACATAGTATTACGTGTTCCGTGGTACGGTATAAGCCATCTTCTGTTGTATGAGGGGAGAGGCATCACCGCTACCACACGTCATCCTCGCTATGGCATGCCTGTGCTGTCTGCGAGTTCCTTATGCGCCAACTTCTTGCTTTCGTTCTACTCACCCTGGTAATCACTACAAAGAAAGTGCAATTATAAAAGCAGAGTATAAATTGAAAGGAAAACGTCGAGGCTTGCGAGTACCGAACATACAACCCAATGCTTAGAAACTGAGTGACCTACGCCTTGAGCTAAGCCGGCGCCTCCTAGATTTCAGGCCTGTGCACTCTGCTTTATGACATCGTGCTAAGGACCAAATGTTAAACGTCATTGCTCTCGTCATGAAGAACATGGCAAGGGACATTCCGGTCCAAGTAACACGATCTCATAAGGCGGAGTGCTCAGGCCTGCTATCTAGGAGGGGATCACTCGCGCTCCTCTCTACATTCTTCCTCAGACACCCGCTGGGATATGCTGCTGCGCTCACCTTTCTGCCTTGGTGGCTGCTACAACCTCTTTGGAACCTTGGCGCGCAAAGCGTCGACGACATTACTCCCAGCGCAGAACTAGAAGGACCGCTCAGAAGTGTTCAATTTTATATTCACGCATTCATTCGATTGCACATTACTGACAAGAACTGCCGTATTGTCCTCGGATTTTTTTTTTGCAGGTGCTTATTGCGCACTCTAAACATCTTATCACACATGAGACGGCTACATTTTCACAATTATGCACGCATGTAAATAAAAGCTGCACGTATGAAAAAGTGATATTTACAGAAGTATACATATTCAACGTCATTGCTAAAATGTAAACGTGACTGTAAGCATGACACGATGTAATAAAAGAACATTTTCGCAATTTTCTGTAGATGGAAATTGAACTGGCGTTCCGAGAGATTGTGCTGTTCACTGGATATACACATTTCTTCGCAATTATTGCTTCATATAAAAACATTTCAGTTCCTGGCGTTCAATCTGGGTACTATAAATACGAAGGTTGGCGAAGAAAACAAGCATGTCCAAATTTTGCGCAAGCCGCTCGTTTCATTATGCGCCCGCACAAACCAAAGTACACTCCACTCTTCAGGAAATCCACACGATAATAAATGTGAAATGCACACACAAGCATTCATGGTCTACTCATTGGGGAGAAATACGTCTTAGCGAGTGGACTATTGCAAGCGTATCCGCACAGTACCAGTCACTTTTATTGCGATAGCAATTATATGGACAGTCTCGACGGGCTTTTGCCGTCGCCGTCGCCGTCATGTCCTTCCGGTATGAAGTCTAAATTGGTAAGATTCCCCGCGCATTGTATGTTCTACCGCGGGTAAGAGCGCGCGAGCGGGGGCGACGAACGCCGCCGAAGCAGAGATCAAACGAGCCGGCATGATTCCGTCGCTCGGAGGGTGCATGCGATAACATCACCACGCACGGGAGACCTGCCGTCGAAGCAGGCAGGAAACGCCCCGCCTTAAGGACCATGAAAAGACGTGAGGTGGGGGGCGGGGGGTTGTCGCGCGAGCAGCCACTTTGAATCTGAGGGCGCGGTCGCGATCGCTGGTGCGCGCGCTATCTCGAAAGCCATCACAGCGGGTGGCTCGTATACCCTTCGTGCTGCGCTCTCAACGCGAAGTGACTATGCGAAGCGCATCTCTCCCTGGAGTGGCCGTATTCTTTTACACCAGCGTTTTGTAGTTACGCGAGATCGGATGAAAAACAGGTAGCTGCCAGCCTCACTTCGTGTAACACTACAATTTGCTGCTATCGCGTTCATTGCTTCGCCCTTGCGGTGAAACTGTGACTTTTTTCCTGATGCACAAATTGCTCATTGCACGTCGTTCTCCGTTCTTCTACGTCATGTTCTTTCGGGAAATAATGAAACGAAATATCGTGTAGCACTGGACTGGTTGGTTGATCTTCATGGTAAAAGCAGCGCAAAAAGACGGCAACACGAGAAGAAGAACGACGCATGACAGGCGTGAAAGATCACGCGAAATCATAGAAGCTCTTCATATTAAGAAAGGCCTTGATCTTTGAATTTCCGGCCTATCCAGTTATCTCCATGATTGTGAAACCAGCTTCCTTCAAAGGTGTTACAAATGTCTCTAATGTTGACGGTGCGTGCGCAGTCAGACTACTTGTTTCGCAACCCTTCCTGTGCTATAAACTCGACACTTATCAGCGCCCGTCCTGTCTCGTTCTGCTTCTCGTGTTGCCCGTGTTATTGCGCTGCTTTTACCATGAACACCACGATGAAACGATGCGTGCTGTTTTTTCCACCGCGATGGTACGCATTTGGGCACACAACATTAGTCTGTTGGGCATCGCTTTTTGTGAGTAAGGATTAGGAATTATAAACCATTGGGAGGCACTGCACGCACTTGGCCGCCCTTTGGCGTCATCCACCTAGCTGTCGACACAACTTCATACGCGTGTGTAACGTCACCTGAAAAAAAAAAGCTCATCTTCCACTAGTGGCGAGAGGCTGTAACCAACAATGTACCTAGTGTTCGACCTAGCTTTTAGATGCGAAGCAGCTTATGGCGGAGTGCAATCCGGTGTGCGGCGTGACCACCCTTACTGCGCATGCGCATACCCTCTCCCGAACAGCCGGCCCACGAACGGGCGTGGTCTCTTGTTTTAAATGCGAAGCATTTCTTAGCGAACCTCAGGCACTTTGCGCGTTTCTATCTACGTATCTATCTATCCATCTATCTATCTATCTATCTATCTAGCCGCCTACGTCTGGGCGCTCTCCCAGTCGTCTCCATAGGTTGTAATATACCAAAATTTGCATAGCATAGGATGTGTGTATGACGAACGCGATTCACTGGTGATGACATGAATAACGCAAAATGCCTGTCGCGTACGTCATGAAACCCTTTCTCTCAGTCACGTGTGGCACATGGCAGTATACCAAAGTTCATATTATGCGGGTATGTGCCACAGGTGATCACAGAGTCTCAATCAACGCAGTAACCGCGAACATAAACACTGACACGGAACGAAAGTGATAATAATAGTAACTGTCGGGGTTTTACGTCGCTAACCACGATATTGTTACGTGAGTGACAGTCGCTTTTACAAGTCGCTATTCACAAGATATATTTTCAAGAACGGCTGCAGCGCTGAGCAATCCGGCTCCGAGCTCGAGCAGCTAACGACCTTCGTCCTCTTCGTCGGGCGCACACGCGCGTCGACAATATGGATTCCGGCAGCCTACATGTAGCATAACCCCCGGCGCAAAGGCGCCGTCTCGGCGCATCTAGGCGTCAACGTCATTGGGCGAGTGGTACTGCTTCAGGCGTGCGACGTGTACGATGTCGCTGGCATGCGGGGTGGATGAAGACGACGAGTCAGCAGGAGCGATTTCATAGGTGACGGGAGTCACCGCACGAAGCACTCGGTATGGCCCTGTGTACCGAGAGAGCAGTTTGTCGGACAGGCCAACGTGCCGGGTCGGAGACCACAGCAGAACCAAAGAACCGGGCGAAAAGTGTACGTCGCGGTGTCGTTGATCATACCGACGGCGTTGGCTCTTTTGGGAGGTCAGAAGGCGAGTACGAGCGGCTTCGCGTGCATGAGCGGCCCGGCTGATAGCGTCCAGGGCGTATTCAGTGGTCGGAGCTGCTGGCAACGGAATGACTGTATCAAGGGGCAATGTGGGTTCGCGGCCGAACAGCAGGAAAAATGGGGAGTAACCAGCCGTGTCATGGCGCGAGGAATTGTAGGCAAATGTCACGTACGGTAGAGCAAGGTCCCAGTCGGAGTGGTCTGAGGAAACATACTTTGAAAGCATGTCGGTTAGGGTTCGGTTCAGACGCTCCGTGAGGCCATTCGCTTGCGGATGGTACGACGTAGTGAGCTTATGCCGCGTTTCACATGAACGCAGGATGTCCGCTATGACTCTCGATAGAAATGTGCGGCCACGGTCCGTGAGCAGCTGGCGTGGAGCACCGTGTTGCAAGATCACGTCGCGCAGAAGAAAATCGGCGACATCTGTGGCGCAGCTTGTTGGAAGAGCTCGTGTGATGGCGTAGCGTGTGGCGTAGTCTGTGGCCACAGCTATCCACCTGTTGCCAGCAGAAGACAGGGGAAAAGGGCCGAGTAGGTCCAAGCCGACGCGAAAGAAGGGTTCGGACGAAATGTCGAGGGGTTGAAGGCACCCAGCCGGAAGCGTCGATGGTGTTTTGCGGCGTTGACATTTCTCACACGCCGCGACGTATCGTCTGACGGAGCGTGCGAGACCTGGCCAATAGAAGCGACGGCGGATTCGGTCGTATGTGCGGGACACACCAAGGTGACCGGCAGTTGGAACGTCGTGAAGTTCGTGGAGTACAGCGGAGCGGAGGTGTTTGGGTACAACAAGCAGCAGGGATGGTCCGTCTGGATGAAAGTTGTGGCGGTATAGCGTACCATTCTGGAGTACGAACGAGCGATGAGATCGGTCCGAAGGTGAGGCTTCGAGGCACTCGATGATAGCCCGTAAGGATGCATCACGGCGTTGCTCGTCGGCTATGTGGGTCAGTTGGGAAACGGTGCACACGCAAGCGTCGGTGTCAGGGACGGTGCGCGACTCGCCAACCGGATAGCGAGATAGGCAGTCGGCGTCCTGATGCAGGCGTCCAGACTTGTACGTCACTGCAAAAGTGTACTCTTGCAGTCGCAGAGCCCAGCGACCAAGTCGACCTGTGGGATCCCTTAATGATGAAAGCCAGCAGAGCGCGTGGTGGTCGGTGACTACGGAGAAGTGAGTGCCATATAAATATGGACGGAACTTGGAGACCGCCCAGACAAGAGCAAGGCATTCTCTTTCGGTGATCGAATAGTTGCGCTCCGCAGGTGTAAGGAGGCGACTAGCGTAGGCGATAACGCGGTCGTGTCCCTGCTGACGTTGGGCGAGGACGGCTCCGATCCCGTGACCACTGGCATCAGTTCGGACCTCAGTCGGGGCGGATGGGTCAAAGTGGGCCAATATAGGTGGCGTCGTCAAAATTGTGATGAGGTGAGAGAAGGCGGCAGCTTGAGTGGACCCCCACGAAAATGGGACGTCTTTCTTTAGAAGATCAGTAAGTGGTCGAGCGATTGCTGCAAAGTCCTTCACGAACCGCCGGAAATAGGAACAGAGTCCCACAAAACTCCGAACATCTTTGGCGGATTTGGGTACTGGGAAACTGGTGACGGCACGAATTTTCTCAGGGTCCGGCCGCACACCAGAAGCATCAACGAGGTGGCCCAACACTGTAATCTGTTGGCGGCCGAAGTGACACTTCGACGAGTTCAACTGGAGGCCAGCATTGCGGAAGACGTCGAGAATAGCCGACAGACGCTCAAGGTGGGTCTCAAATGTAGGTGAAAATACGAGGACGTCGTCTAGGTAACAAAGGCATGTTGACCATTTGAACCCTTGTAGCAGAGAGTCCATCATGCGCTCGAACGTGGCTGGGGCGTTGCATAGACCGAAGGGCATAACCTTGAATTGGTACAGGCCATCGGGAGTGACGAAGGCGGTCTTTTCTTGGTCTTTCTCGTCCACGGCAATCTGCCAATAACCGGAGCGAAGGTCTATGGATGAAAAGTAGCGTGCGCCATGGAGACAATCGAGAGCGTCATCAATGCGGGGCAAAGGATACACGTCCTTTTTCGTAATTCGATTTAGATGCCGGTAATCGATGCAGAAACGCCACGTCTTGTCTTTCTTTTTAACCAGGACGACGGGTGACGCCCAAGGGCTCGATGAGGGCTCAATAATGCCTTTAGCTAACATCTTGTTTACTTCTTCTTGAATAATCTGGCGCTCCGATACGGACACCCGATACGGTCGACGGTGAATGGGAACAGCATCACCTGTGTTGATACGGTGCTGCACAAGAGAAGTTTGGCCGAGTGGTCGATTGTCAAGGTCAAAGATCTCGCGGTAAGAAGCCAAAAGGCGGATGAGGGCGGCTGATTGCGCTGGGGGGAGGTCTGGGGCAATCATGGGGCGTAATGCCATGTCGAGGCTTGTGGTATCGGGTGGGCGACAAGGAATATTGGAGCATACGTCTGCTGCAAAAGAGGTGACGTGGTCATCGGCTAAGGACCGCAACGTGGCGATTAAGATGCCTTGAGGGAGGACTTGCTTCGTGAAGCCGAAATTTATGACGGGGAGATGTACCCGGTTAGCGGCTATAGTTATGACGCAGTGAGGCACAGTGATGTCACGTGCCAGAAGTACATCAGTAATCGGCGTGACGACGTAGTGCCCATCCAACACGGATGAAGTCGTTGTGAATTCGGCGAATGTTAGGGCTTTAGGCGGTAGGCGGATGAAATCCGAGGTGCAGAGGCTGTGTGGGAGGTCGGGTTGAATATCTGGCTGAAGAGGAAGGTCCAAGCAAAGAGTACCAGCGGAACAGTCTATCAGGGCAGAATGGGTCGACAGGAAGTCCATCCCTAGGATGAGGTCATGAGGACAATTATGGAGCACCGTGAAGAGGACAGGAACGTAACGGTCGGCTACGCTTATGCGAGCTGTGCACATTCCAGTGACAGGAACAGTTCCGCCATCGGCGACGCGTACAGCTTTTGTAGTAGCAGGTGTGAGGACTTTTTTCAGTCGGCGACAAAGACGAGCACTGATTATGGACACGTGAGCTCCAGTATCGACTAGAGCCGTCAAAGAAATACCGTCCACATGCACATCGATGAGGTTCTTGTTCGTAGGAAGCGTCAACGGAGGATTTGGTTCAGAAGGAGATGATGCAGCACTACCTCCAGGAGCTGCACGATCTAGTTTTCCGTCGGGTACGATGCAAAGTTGGGCGGCGAGGGGTGGCGGCGGGGTTGGGGCGACGGGGAACGACGGCGTTGAGGGGACGGTGAACGAGCAGGAGGGCGGCTGTTAGGTGTGTCACCAGTAGGGTCTGTACGGCTGGGCGAATACCGGCGAAGATCTTCATATGGGCGGGAAGGCGAGAAAAATTGGGTCCTATATGGCGGCGTCCAAGTGGCGCGGCAGTAGCGGGATACATGACCAACGCGGTGGCACCGGAAGCAGATGGGTCTGTCGTCGGGAGTACGCCATTCCGCTGGGTTGCGAGATCGTGGAGGAACGAATGGGTCACTTCGAGGTGCATTCATGGGCATTGGTCGGGACGAGGGGCGAGAGACGGGGCAGGCGACAGGGAACCCGAGGTTGGCGAATTCTTGTCGTACGACCGCCTGAATAACGGAGACCGCGGGGGTTGGTTGTATAGTGGCATGGTCGAATGGAGAGGGCTGGAACGGCGCTGGACTTGCCGCTTCAAGTTCCCGTCGAACGATACGCGTTACACTCTGCTCAAAGGGCGGTGTAGCGGCGGAATCGGAGCAGGTGGACGTGGCAGCCGTGTTTGGCAACCGAGAAAATTGAGGGTGCACACGACGGCTTTTGGCCGTTTCGAAACGGCGGCATTCTTGAATGATGCGGTCGATAGTCGAGACGTTGGTGTAGACCAGCAAATGGAAAGCGTCGTCCGCGATGCCTTTCAAAACGTGACCCACTTTGTCAGCTTCGGGCATTGCCTCGTCCACTTTCCGGCAAAGAGCAAGCACTTCTTGTATGTATGAGACATACGACTCAGTAGGTGACTGGACACGGGTAGCGAGCTCTTGTCGTGCAGCTGCGTGGCGACCGGTCGGGTTCCCAAAGATGTCACGTAGCTTCTCCTTGAACGTGTCCCAGCTGGTGAGCTCGGTCTCATGTGTTTCGTACCAGATGCGCGGGGTTCCGTCCAAGTAGAAGAGAACATTAGCGAGCATCATGGTAGGGTCCCACCGGTGAGTTTGACTGACCCGTTCATACAGGCGAAGCCAGTAGTCGACGTCGAGGCCAGGTTGCGCAGAGAATGTCCCAGGATCGCGGGGGGTGGGGACCGCAACAAAGGTTGTCGTAGGAGCCGCAGATGGAGATGGGGACGGGTTGTCATTGGAAGCCATGGCGAGAGGCTGGATGACGCGGCCACTGCGGAGCTGCGTGATGAGGACGGGGAACGTTCCACCTCCACCAAATATGTTACGTGAGTGACAGTCGCTTTTACAAGTCGCTATTCACAAGATATATTTTCAAGAACGGCTGCAGCGCTGAGCAATCCGGCTCCGAGCTCGAGCAGCTAACGACCTTCGTCCTCTTCGTCGGGCGCACACGCGCGTCGACAATATGGATTCCGGCAGCCTACATGTAGCAATATGATTATAAGAAACGCCATAGTGAAGGGCTCCGGAGAATTTGACCGTATGGCATTCCTTAACGTGCTGTGACATCGCACAGTGCACAAGCCTCTAGCATTTCGCCTCCATCAAAATGCGACCGCTGCGGTCGGGATCGAACCCGCGACCTTTGGGTCCGCAGCCGAGCACCGTAACCACTACCCCACAGCGGCTGACGCAAGGAAAGTTATGAAGCTGAAAACAGAGCACCTCTGGAAGACGCTGGGCTACCATTCACTCGTCCACATGGTCCGCAACGTCAACCACGTGGATTACGCAAAAACCGGGGTCAGTGCTTCCTACAACAACTCTGCCGAGAGGACCATGTCCCTCATGATTACCGGCGACTTCAGCATTGATTTTCCAAATCCCAACAATGCCTGATTCTTAGACGGCATGAAAGACGGCTTGGATGGGGACAGGGCGTAGCGAGACCTCGGTGCCACGTCCAAGACAGGAGGTATCATAGATCATTTCTTCGTAAAAGCCATCGCGGTTTCCACAAGCTCTACTATAGCTCGCACTTCACTACACTTTAGACTGTTCGTAGCCACGATCACGAACGGACCCGATAACAAGTCCTGTCCAGCTGCTGGTATTCACTGATTACGGTGATGATGACCTTATTCGAGAACTGCCAAGAACCCCTTCCACCCATGCACACGGGTTCGTGAAACATGCGTGCGTTCTCCGTCATAACAGATAACTTAAGCATAACAACTGTAACGCACCTCTAACAGCTGCAACTGTGACTAACGTTCGTGCAGTGCGCCTGCGCGTGCCACTCGGCTGTGTATATATCTAGGGAAACTTTTCTTAATGAAACTCACTTGCGAGTAGCGCCTGTCCTGTGCATCTGTGTTCTTTCATTGTCCTATTAGAATTTGCGCTATCCAGTATTCAAGACTATAAGCACTACATATCAGCTTACTGCGTCTGGTGTTGGTAACACCTATGTTGCTGTTGGCATTGTTAAGGAACTGTAAACAACTGGTTACATAGCACATGTGCGACTTTTCAAAATATGTGTGTGCGTATACCATTTGCACATTTCTCTAGCGTCATTCTGTAACGTTTCGCTCAATGTGAAAAATGACGACGCAGTCACTTACCTGCGCAAGCTTCGCATAACGTCGATTCCAGCGGTGCGTGGGATCTGCCGCATTTTTTCTTCATGACAATGGCACAGTCGTCGGAAACGAAGCCTTAAGGCAGACACCGCCTGTGCTCGTGCGTCTTCGGCATTCCGGACCCGCTATCCATGGACACCCGTCCACGCTTCCTCGGACATGGCATCCGCCTAGCACCAAACGCAGCTCGGGGACGGCATACATGCCTCCTCGGC
The DNA here is from genome assembly GCF_013339695.2 of Rhipicephalus sanguineus. Taxonomy (NCBI): domain Eukaryota; kingdom Metazoa; phylum Arthropoda; class Arachnida; order Ixodida; family Ixodidae; genus Rhipicephalus; species Rhipicephalus sanguineus. The sequence continues at coordinate 100,002,152 of NC_051182.1, read as the reverse complement.
ACCTGTCAACATGTCGGCGCTTCAAGCACCGTCCGGGGACGGCGTCCAGGCCTCCTCGGCGACTCAACCTCCCTTCATCGACACCGCAATACCAATGCACGACGAGACATCGCACGGGTTCCGCTTCCCTCGGAACGCGGTTTACGCTTCCAATGTGTCTTCCAACTTGTCTAGGACTCTGACTAGATTTGAGTTTCCAAGAGACGCCGTCCACGCGTCCATCATGGCCATGGGTTGTACCATCGTGAGTACCGGAGCCGCTGTATCCCACGCAGATGCCGGCCCTGGCTCTCGATGCGGATCATCCGACAGCGCCGCAGAGCTGCTGCATACCATCGCGCACCTCCGCCTCACGACTAACGCGTTGACAGCGTCGAGGTCCGAGCTGCCTCCTATCGCCTTGCCAGCATTGCTCGCAATCAATGCCGTGTTGGCTGCGGCCCCCTCATGAGACCTTGAGCCCAGCTCACCCGAGAATCGCAGAGAGCTCCGGCGTGCCCTCGCGCAGCTCTCACAACTACTGGCCTGTTTAGCGTCGGCACACTCTGGATTTTCGCCTACCACGTTGCCATCGCCGGCTGCCTGCGAAATACCGGTGTTCCGCGGCTTCCAGGACGACGTCTTCGGGTGGGTTCATACCATCAACTCGTTCGGCACCCACCACGCCTGGTCGGACCATAAAAAATGGCTGATTGCTATCGACCGCCTTCGCGATGCCGCCAAGGCATGGCATGCTTACGAAGGCGTCCGGCAGCGATCCTGGTCAGATTGGTGCACTAAGCTAACCAGTCTCTTTCGCCCGCTTTCGAGTAACTGCGACCACCTCCCGGCCGACCGAGCCTGCACCAAAAATGGGAACTGTGAGGTACACAACATCGACTGCACAGCTCGGGTGTTCACGAACCTGTCCTTCCTTCGAGACAGAGCTCATGAGGCGCAGCACTCCTACGGCACAGCTGTGTCCGGTAGCTGCTCCACGGACAGCTTCGCGGAATGCCCTGCGGCAGACATCGACATTAGCCGCAAGATGTACTTTCCCCTACAGATGTCAGACTTCGCGTCGGTACCCACCACAGGACCATCCTTGACAGAGACCGCCTCCAAGCCACAGCAGCCGGTGAGCCGCCCTCCAAGCTGTCCAGCGCTAGAAGCATCGGACGACGTCAGCCGTGTCCCGACGTCAGCGCCATCGCGACCAGCGGGTTACGAAACACCAACCACCACTCCCGGTCGGGCCCACCGTCAGGAACAACATCATTCCTGACCATCACCGCAGTCATTGGCCGAGTGTGCGGATGCTAGCCGCCATACAAGCACATTTCCCCTAAAGCTAGCTAAAGTGCTTATACCAGCTGGGTTCGTTGACACCAAAGACTTGCCAGTTCAGGACATCTCTCCAACTAATGACACGGTTTCTGAGTGGTACGGCTCAAATGTTTGCGACACTTTGGCAAGAACAGTCACCTTGAGCACCTTGGGGAATATGACGGCAATACTACCACAACATCATGACCTGCATCAAAAATGAGCTTAGAAACTCTCTCTCACTTCAACACACATGGGTAGGAGAGCACAACGACCCAGCTCGACCCACCGCGAACAGCGCGGCCAACTCCACACGGTGCGTCAGTTCGGAAATTGCGGCGGAATAGGACACCATCTTGAAATACAAAGAGACGGACGGAGGCGTCGTTTGGGGAAGATTCCGCGCGGCTGATGATGTCAAGCAGCAGTGGATCCCGTTTATGTTATTCCCCAATGTGAATGAAGGCAGACACAAATATGGAGGGCAGCATGTTCGCGTCGCTGTAATCAGGATCGTCGACAGGGTACCGGGAGAGGCAATCGGCGTCCTGGCGCAGGCGGCCAGATTTGTACACGACCGAGTAAGAAAATTCCTGCAGACGCAGAGCCCACCGACCAAGGCGCCCTGAGGGATCTTTGAGGGAGTTCAGCCAGCAGAGTGCGTGGTGGTCGGTAACTACCAAAAATGGGCGTCCATAGAGGTATGGCCTGAATTTCGCGACCGCCCAAACGATAGCCAAGTACTCGCGCTCTGTGATGGAATAATTGCGTTCAGGGGCGGATAGCCGCCGGCTGGCGTATGCAATAACGCAGTCATGGCCACGTTGGCGTTGAGCTAGCACTGCGCCGATGCCATGGCCACTTGCACCCGTACGGATCTCAGTAGGGACAGAGGGCTTAAAGTGGGCCAAAATCGGAGGAGTAGTGAGGAGCGCGATGAGATCTGAGAACGCAGAGGACTCTTCTGAGCTCCATGAAAACGGGACGTCTTGTTTGAGGAGCTGCGTAAGAGGTTTCGCTATGTGAGCAACATTTTTCACGAAGCGTTGGAAGTAAGAGCATAGTCCGAAAAAGCTGCGAACATCCTTTGCAGATCGTGGTACAGGAAAGTTTTTGACTGCGCTGATTTTTGCCGGGTCTGGTTGTACACCTTTAGCGTCCACTGAATGGCCAAGTACTGCAATTTGGTGACGGCCAAGGTGACATTTGGACGAGTTCAGCTGCAGGCCAGCGCGGCGGAAGATATCTGAGATGGCTGACAGGCGCTCTATGAGTCTCAAATGTAGGTGAAACAACAACGACATTGTCCAAGTAGCACAAACAGGTCGACCATTTAAAGCCTCTGAGCAGAGAGTCCATCATTCGTTCAAAGGTGGCTGGAGCGTTACAAAGGCCGAACGGCATGACCTTGAATTGATATAGGCCATCGGGGGTGATAAATGCCGTCTTTTCACGATCCATATTGTTACGGAGATGAAGTGAAGGAAGACGAAGTGCTGGACAGCCCGACTGGCGCGCGAGTGTGCTGGTCAGCCAGCTTGACTCGTCTACCAATTCTTCTTTGTAAATATACATTGTATATACCAAAACAACCCCGTATCATATTGGTGGACGTGCGGGGTACTGCAGCAGGCAACGGAGCTCCGCAGCGGACGTCGCATCGCCCTCCCAACCATGGCTAACGCTGAGGCTTCCGCATCAACGTCGCTGTCTCCATCAACGTCGCCGTCCCCACCACTTGTTTTCGTACCACCTAAGGATCCCGGTACGTTCTGTGGGACCGATGGCGTCGACGTTGAAGACTGGTTGGCCATGTTTGAACGCGTGAGTGTACCGAACAGATGGGACCCCACACTTCAGCTGGCCAATGTGTTGTTTTACTTGAGGGGCACCGCAAAGGTGTGGTTCGAAAACAACGAAGAAGAACTTACTAGCTGGGACCGATGCAAAAAAAAGTTGCGAGAGGTCTTTGGTAAACCCGCCGGCCGTAAGATCGCCGCCAAAAAGGAATTGGCCTGCCGTGCCCAATCTTCCACGGAATCATACCTCTCCTATATTCAGGACGTGCTGGCTCTCTGCCGAAAGGCCGACAATGACATGACGGAAGGTGAGAAGGTCGGGCATGTGCTGAAAGGGATCGCCGACGACGCATTCAACCTCCTGATGTGCAAGGGCTGCTCTACCGTGGATTCGATCATAAAGGAGTGTCGTCAGTTCGGACAAGCAAAAAGCCGCCGCATTCTCCAACCGTTCGCCAGACTTCCAAACACCGCTGCCACGTCGACGTGTGAAGACCAGTCGACACCGCAACATTCTTCGCCGCCGGAAGACCTTACACGAATTGTTCGTCGTGAACTGGAAGCGATGGCGCCCTCCGCATTCTATTCACGCAGCACCGATGCCCCTGTTACCGTTCCTCTCGTTCAAGCCATCGTTCGTCAGGAGCTGGAAAATATCGGAGTGCATTCCGTGTGTTCTGTTGCCACGCCCAGAGTCAGCGAACATCCTTCTGCTATGTCCTTCTCAAACCGACGATTCTCTGCACGTTCTCGCAACCCGGCTGAGTGGCGAACTGCAGATGACCGCCCAATATGTTTCACCTGCCACCGCGTTGGACATATTGCTCGTTACTGCCGCAACACATGGTCCTCGGTACCTCGTGCAACGACCAATATGACCCGTTTTGACGGTAATGCTCACCATTTTTCTCCCGCTCCCGAGACTAACGCCGCTGACAACGCCGCTAGGAACACTTGGTACAGCCGCTCGCCTTCGCCACGTGGACACCAATCTCATTCGCCGCATACACGTCGCCCATCGTCCCGTTCGCCACAGCCACGGCGTCTATCGTCCCCCGTGGCTTTCGGCCGCACCATGTCGGAAAACTAAGAAGTGCAGCCCCCGGAGGTGGTGCTGCATCGACGACTACGGCAGCAAATCCTCTCTCTGTACCCACTAGACGAAGTGTCATTGACGTTAAAGTAGACGGCGTACCTGTCCAAGCACTTGTCGACTCTGGAGCGAACATATCGGTAATGAGTTCAAGCCTACGCAAACGTTTAAACAAAGTACTCACACCAGCAGCTACGCAGGTGCTCCGTGTGGCCGATGGCGGCACGCCGTTGGTTCTTGGTCTGTGTACTGCCCGCTTAAGTATAGTCGACCAACCTACTTCATTCATCTTCGCCGTGATTGACCGCTGCCCTTATGACGTTATCCTTGGACTGGACTTTTTGTCAAATCACTCTGCTCTCATCGATTGCGCTACCGGAGTCCTTCAGCTAGAACTGCCTCAGATAGTCGCTGCTCCTAACACTACACCACCGCGACTGTGCTCTCTTCAAGATGTGCGTCTATCACCTCAGGCAGTCACCTACGTCGTTTTGACCGCAGAGCCGCAGGTTCCCGGCAGTGAATACGTCCTCTATCCCCTCGTTGACGTTCTTTTGAGCCGGAACGTCGCCATTCCACATACACTCGTGACTGTCACCGCCAACCGTACTTCGCTACCACTTCTAAACTTCAGCTTGTGCCCTCAAGTACTTCCCCGTGGCATGTTCTTGGCCAACATTTCTGATGCTGACGAATTTGAAATTGCAACTCTCAGCACAGAGACTGATTTACTTACGCCTACTGCGACTAACAGCTCATCTTCCTTCCCGGATGATTTCTCGAAGATGATTGCACCAGACCTCAACCCTGCACAGGCCAATGACATCCGTCGCCTTCTCGCGTCGTACAGTGACATTTTTGATCTTGACGACAGACCTCTAGGCCAAACATCCGTCGTTCAGCACCGTATAAACACCGGTGATGCGAGTCCTATTCGTCGGCGCCCCTATCGTGTCTCCCACACTGAGCGCAGAGTGATCCAAACGGAAGTCGAAAAAATGCTCAGCAAAGGTGTCATCGAACCTTCCGACAGTCCTTGGGCCTCCCCTGTCGTCCTTGTAAAGAAGAAAGATGGTAGCTGGCGCTTCTGCGTTGACTATCGCCACTTGAACAAGATCACACGAAAAGACGTATACCCGCTACCACGCATCGATGACGCGTTGGACTGTCTGCACGGAGCTACATACTTCTCGTCTATTGATCTTCGGTCCGGCTACTGGCACATTTCTGTCGATGCAATGGACCGCGAGAAGACTGCCTTCATAACACCTGATGGCCTATACCAGTTTAAGGTCATGCCCTTTGGCCTATGCAATGCCCCTGCGACATTCGAACGGATGATGGACTCTCTACTGCGCGGTTACAAGTGGTCTACTTGTCTTTGTTACCTTGACGATGTGATTGTCTTTTCTTCCACCTTCGACAGCCACCTCACGCGTCTCGCCGCAATTCTCGCAGTATTCAGAACGGCCGGGCTTCAACTGAATTCCAAGAAATGCCAGTTGGCCGCCGTCAGATTACCGTACTAGGCCATCTTGTGAACGCTGACGGCGTGCAACCAGATCCTGAAAAGATTCGCGCCGTTCGCAGCTTTCCTGTGCCTCGCTCTACTTCTGACGTGCGGAGCTTCATCGGCCTCTGCTCTTACTTTCGCCGTTTCGTGAACAACTTCGCCGATGTTGCTAGGCCACTAACAGATCTGCTGAAGAAGGATACCACATTCTCATGGGGCCCTGAGCAGGATCAAGCGTTCACCGCTCTCATCGGCTTCTTGACTACTCCTCCCATACTTGCCCACTTTGATCCATCTGCTCCAACAGAAGTCCGAACCGACGCAAGCGGGCACGGTATCGGCACAGTTCTCGCTCAACGGCAGCACGGTAGACAGTGCGTGATAGCGTACGCCAGTCGCCTGCTCTCTGCTCCCGAGAGAAATTATTCCATCACCGAAGAGAGTGCTTGGCTTTAGTCTGGGCTGTCGCCAAGTTCCGCCCATACTTATTCGGCCGCATGTTTACCGTCGTTACGGACCACCACGCTCTCTGCTGGCTCACTTCTCTGAAGGACCCGACCGGACGTCTTGGTCGCTGGGCTTTGCGGCTCCAGGAATTTTCGTTACAGTCACGTACAAGTCTGGACGTTTGCACAAGGATGCAGACTGTCTTTCACGTCATCCGGTGGATCCTCCTGACCCCGCTGCACATGATCCGGACAGCTGCGTAATGGCTTTTACTGACGTGAGCGATATGCGCACCGAACAACGTCGGGATGAGTCATTGCGCGCTATCATCGACGCCGTCCAGTCTGGCAGCACCAACGCCACATTCCGTATGTTCGTGCTGTATGACGGCATCCTCTACCGCCGCAACGTCAGCATTGAAGGCCCTGAGCTCCTGCTTGTCGTTCCTCGCCATCTACGGCCTGTCATCCTTGAAACAACTTCACGACGCACCGACGGCGGGACATCTCGGAGTTACGCGCACATACGACCGCGTGCGACGTCGGTTCTTCTGGCCTGGACTATACCGCTCTGTGCGTCGTATGTTGCTACTTGCGACCTATGCCAACGCCGGAAAAGGCCTCCTCTGCCGCCTGCTGGATTTCTCCAACCAATTGAAGTTCCCTCTGAACCATTCTATCGCGTCGGCCTTGACCTGCTTGGCCCTTTTCCGACGACGACTCTGGGAAATAAGTGGATCGCCGTCGCTACAGATTATGCGACACGTTACGCCATCACGAAGGCCATGCCAACTAGTTGCGCCACTGACGTCGCGGATTTTCTTCTTCACGACGTCATCCTCCTCCATGGTGCACCCCGCCAGCTCCTGACGGACCGCGGCCGCTCTTTCTTGTCCAGAGTTGTCGACGACCTCCTTCGATCTTGCGCCACAGAGCACAAGCTGTCAACTGCCTACCACCCGCAAACTAATGGTCTTACTGAACGTCTTAACCGCACACTCACGGAGATGCTTTCGATGTACGTCTCTCAAGATCATCGCGACTGGGACGCCACGTTGGCTTATGTGACTTTTGCGTATAATTCCTCTCGACATGACACCACGGGATTTTCCCTTTTTATCTTTTGTATGGTCGCCACCCCGTATTGCCGTTTGACACCGTCTTGCCTTCCGCGCCATGTACTACAATGTACGCTCACGACGCCATTGACCGGGCTCACATGGCTCGTCAAGTCGCCCGATCTCGTATCACCACGTCGCAGGATATTCAAAAAGCCCGCTATGAGCAACGTCATCGTCATATGAAGTTTGCCCAAGGTGATTGGGTGCTCCTTTGGTCACCATGTCGCCGTGTAGGGCTCTCCGAGAAACTACTGTCCCGCTACTCAGGACCTTACCAAGTTCTGCGTCAAGTTAGCGACGTGAATTACGAGCTTGCGCCGTTGCACTTCAATTCGTCAAGTCCGCCACCTGTTGAAATTGTGCATGTTTCGCGGATGAAGCCTTACTTCTCTCGCACTTCATCGCCGGACTTGCGCCGAGACGGCGCTACAACGCCCGGGGGTCCTGTTACGGTGATGAAGTGAAGGAAGACGAAGTGCTGGACAGCCCGACTGGCGCGCGAGTGTGCTGGTCAGCCAGCTTGACTCGTCTACCAATTCTTCTTTGTAAATATACATTGTATATAGCAAAACAACCCCGTATCAATATCATCCACCTATCATGCTATTCACCGCGTGTTTACAGGAGGTTTTCAGGGCCCTAGATTGGGAAGAATTAGGGATAAGAGTTAATGGAGAGTATCTCAGTAACCTGCGATTCGCTGATGACATTGCATTGATGAGTAACGCGGGAGACGAATTACAGCTCATGATTACTGAACTGGATACGGAAAGTAGAAGAGTAGGTCTGAAAATTAATATGCATAAAACTAAAGTAATGTGGAACAATCTTGGCAGAGAACAGCGCTTTGCGATAGGTGGCGAGACGCTGGAAGTTGTAAAGGAGTACGTCTACTTAGGACAGGTAGTAACCGCGGAGCCGAGCCATGAGAGTGAAATAACTAGAAGAATAAGGATGGGATGGGGCTCATTCGGCAAGTACTATCAAATCATGAATGGTAGTCTACCACTATCTCTCAAGAGGAAGGTATATAACAGCTGCATCTTACCGGTACTTACCTACGGAGCAGAAACCTGGAGACTTACAAAGAGGGTTCAACTTAAATTGAGGACGACGCAGCGAGCGATGGAAAGGAAAATGATAGATGTAACCTTAAGAGACAGGAAGAGAGCAGAGGGGGTCAGGGAACAAACGGGGGTTAAGGATATCATAGTTGAAATTAAGAAGAAGAAATGGATATGGGCCGGCCACGTAGCACGTCGGCAGGATAACCGGTGGTCATTAAGGGTAACTGACTGGATTCCAAGAGAGCGCAAATGCGTGAGGGGAAGACAGAAAATTAGGTGGGTAGATGAGATTAAGAAGTTTGTAGGTATAACGTGGCAACAGAAAGCACAGGACCGGGTTGATTGGCGGAACATGGGAGAGGCCTTTGCCCTGCAGTGGGCGTAGACAGGCTGATGATGATGATGATCATCCACCTGACTCTGGCAGTACCCGAACGTAGGTCTATGGAGGCAAAATAGCGGGCACCATAGAGGCAATCAAGGGCGTCATCTATTCGTGACAGAGGGTACACGTCTTTTTTTGTAATTCTGTTTAGGTGTCAATAATCGACACAGAAACGCCCTGTGCGGTCTTTCTTGAGGACTAGTACGACAGGTGACGCCCAAGGACTGCAGGATGGCTCAATGATGTGCTTGACGAGCGTTTTGTCGACCTCACTCTGGATAATTTGACGCTCAGTCGCCGACACGCGATATGGACGCCTATGGATAGGAGGCGCTTCACCAGTGTTTATGCGGTGGGTCACACCGGTAGCTTGCCCCAATGGACGGCCGCTGAGATGGAAAACGTCGATGTAGGACAGTAGAACCCGGTGGAGCTCGTCAGTCTGCTGCGGTGTTAAATTAGAAGCAATCATTGACTTAATTGAACTGTCGGGGCAAGCATTGGATTGGTGCTGGGCATATGGACCGGAAGGGGCGGCCACCGTGAAAGCATTCACTGCGTTTTCTTCTACGGTGGAAAGCAATGCCACAGAGATGCCTTGCGGGAGCACTTGAGGTGTCAAACTAAAATTGACAACTGGAAGGCACGTGGAGTTCTCTGCGACAGACAGAACGGTGTGTGGTAATGTAATACCGCGGCCGATGAGGACATCGGTGATAGGGGTGAGTACATGGTCGCCGTCAGGAACTGGTGGTGTTGACACGAGCTCGACGTAGGTCAGTGTTTGGGTGGGAGGCGAACACATCGGGCAGTGCACAGGCGACTCGGCCGTGGTGGAGCAGGGTCTCTTATGGGCAAGTGGAGACGGAGCGTACTGGCCGAACAGTCAATCAGGGCAGAATGCGCGGACAGGAAGTCGAGGCCTAGTATTACGGCATGGGGGCATTTTTCAAGGACGGCGAAGAGAACAACTGTGTGGCGATCAGCGATGCTTACATGAGTGGAGCACATTCCAACGACAGATGCTGTTCCGCCGTCGGCAACACGGATGAACTTTGTCGTCGCAGGTGTGAGAACTTTCTTGAGCTTTCGGCGAAAATGAGTATTCATAACGGAAAGTTGAGCCCCAGTGTCGACAAGAGCAGTCATATGCACACCGTCCACTTGAACATCGATAAGGTTCCGTTTCGTCTGTATGGTCAATAGAGGATTTTCGGTCAGTCCAATTGATGCAGCGCCACGTCCAGGGGCTGCAGCATTTAGTTTTCCGTCGGGGAACGTCGTGGGAAGGCAGAGCAACGTGGTCGACGTGGGGTGATGGAGAGCGGGAGCAGCGGGGATCACTCACAGGTTCTTGAGAGGCAAGTGGTCTGGGCTGGTCGCATGACCATAAGCGGGACGGGCATTGAAAGAACGCTGGAAAGTTTGTGTAGTAGGACTTGTGGGCATATGGGCTTGTCATCATGTGTTCGCCATGCGGACGCATTGCAGAACGTTGACGGAGAGCCAGACGGGCATGGACGTGCAGTCGTGAATTGTTGCTGGAAGTCGGTACGGCGAGGCGTTGAAATAGAGCGAATTTCCATGCTGGCAATTTCCTGTCGCACGACTGCTTGAATTAGGGCCAAGGGGATTGAAGGAGAGGGGCCAGGGGGCGTTGGTGCCACTGTAGCAGGAGCGGCCGCTTCAAGTTCACGCCGGATGAGTCGTGTTAAGTTGTCGCAGGCGTTTGGAGGACGATATGTGTCGAGGCAAGATGACGTCGCTGCGGTATTCGGAAGGCGCTGGAACTGATATGAGATGCATGTGCTTTTAGCCTGTTCCAGGCGGCGACATTCTTGAATTATCGCATCAACAGACGTAACGCCACTAAACACCAGCAAGTTAAACGTGTCGTCGGCGATACCCTTCACGATGTGCGCAACTTTTTCTGGCTCGGACATGTTTTGATCGGCTCTGCGGCAGAGTGCTAGGCCATTGTGAATATAACTGATGTAGGACTCAGTGGAAGTTTGCGAGCGCGTTGATAATTCATTCTTTACGGCTTGTCGACGACCAAAAGGGCATCCATAAAGCTCACGGATCTTTTCCTTGAAGCTGTCCCAGCTTGTAATGTCATGCTCGTGGGTGTCAAACCACAAACCAGGGTTTCCTTCCAGGTAAAAGATGACATTCGCGAGCATGAGTGTGGGGTCCCACCTGTAACTGGCGCTGACGCGTTCGTAGAGGCGCAGCCATTGGTCGACGTCGGAACCCTCGAGGCCGGAGAACATGCCAGGGTCTTTCAAGACGGGAAGCGTCACGAAAGTTGTTGCGGCCGGTGGGTTGGAAGGCAGGGCAGGAGGTGTGACGACCGGAGTGGGTGTATCGAGTCCTGAGAGACCATGTTGAAAGCCGTGAGCGAACGCCCGCTGCGGAGTGTCGTAGCGAGGACGGGGATCGCACCGCTCCACCAAATATGTTGCGGGAAGTACACAGACTCGAAGGAGTAGGAACATGTGTATTTACAAGTGGTCAAGCGAGCAGCGCTGCCGATAGGAACAGCTCGCGCCAGTCTATCTTGTTGTCGTCCTTTTCTTTGTCTTGTTGACCGCGATGCCACTGGTAGGTAGCAATATATATATATATATACGTGTGTGTGTGTTTTTGAGAGAGAGAGAGAGAGAAAGGAAAATTTACGACCACCCGTTTCTAGCACGAAGCCACAAGGAAATGCATACAGATTTAGCACAAGGAAAGTTTATTAGTCGTCTTCCGCCACCTTGCGGGATTCTGCAAAGCCAACTTGCAGCATTGTGTGTCCATGCTGTTCGATTTGTCGACCAAGTAGCCCTCGCGCTGGCTACCTAGTCTCGCTTTCTAGTTCGCTCAATTCCCCCCAGAAAGGCGTTTGTCCCGGGTTCGACCTCCGGACGAGGACAAATTTTTCTTCAACTAGAAGCTTTCCTTCTGAGGAATCCACGTGGGTTTCCTTGTGGTTTCGTGCTACAAGCGGGTGGTTGTCAATTTTCCTTCCTCAACTCTTCAGCCACCTTGCGGTACTGCGCAGGACCGGTTTGCAGTATGTATGTGTGTGCGTCGGAAGGGGGGGTGCGTGCGTGTGTGCGTGGACAAAATTTCTGGGAATTATTGTGAAATTTGAGAGGCTAGCGCATTGAATATAATCACAATGCTACCTATCGAACGTCACTTTTCATCGATGCCGTTTTCTTTCATAGAGGTCTATTGTTTTCTGCTGACGCCTTTCCAAAACACATTCACATTTCTTAGTAAAATCGGAGAATGATCGCTTCAAAACACAATGAAATATCAAATGCGAGTACAAAACCTTCTAGTCGTTGTTGTATTTAAGAGAAAGAAATTTTCGCGTTTTGAATTCCATTGCGGCCAATACTTCCATTGTCACGATCAACCGCAGAAACGTTTAAATTCCACGTCGGTCATATTACCATTCGCAAGAGCCACAAGTGTTTGCTGAGCGCCGAAAAGACGGACGAAGAAAACTTAAGGTGTCATTTAGCGAAGTTTCAGTGTTGAGCATTCACAGATAATCACTTTCATTGTGAAGCATCGACATTAAGGCGCCCTATCGGGAAGCAAGAATGTGACGAATTGAACACTACCCTCAGAGAGATTGAACATTATCCGTAGATAACGCTAAGCTTGCACGCTCCTTTCTCCGGCAGAGTAAACTATTCATTATTTGCCTCAGAATACAGTGAAAATAAGCCCCTCGGCTTCGCTCTGACCAATTGATGCAATGGACGTAGGCACTGCTTTTCTTTGTAGAGTAATAAAACACAGTGTAAACCAAGAAACAGGCGTTGAGAAATATCTGTCTGCTAAGCAGATACTACTGTGTTAATGTCACACAGACTACAGCCTTTTCATCGAGAACAGTTAGAGGCACACAACTTGCGCAAATTTCACCCTAGTTACTATAAACAAGTAAAACTTTGGTTTGGGCGAGTTTGCTCATGGTTGAACTTTGGGCGTTGAGAGCTAAAAGACACATGGAGAGGGACACACAGTAGACATGACGGGCGCCCAACGGGCACTATCAACACTGCGGCAACGCGCATATGCACGTTTTGAAATGGTTTTCAACAAATATGCTCACTAAGGCTAGCAAAACAATAGGTGCCGACAACTACAATACTCTCTAATACGAAATGTGAGCGAAGCTGCGCGCGTTCTGTTTCATTTGGTGATATGTCGAGGCACACGATTTAAGCCAGGCATGTATATACGTACAGTTACACAATAGCCTTAACCTTTTGTTTCGTTTTTCAGATATAAAAGTTTTCATTCTTTAATTATTTTATTTTAGTGTGTTGTAATTTCTGTTGATATTGTTATTTCTTTTTCTTTTTCCATTTTCTGCTTTGGCATTGCGAACTGCCGTTACAGACAATGCTTTATTTGAATTTTTAGTTTGATTCTTTATTTTATCTAAATTTTTTTTGCTCTTTAGCTCTATATCTCGGCCTCGGTGGCAAAGGCGCCTGAGAAATTCAGCCGGTCTCGTCAAAAGAAGAGCGTCGCGTGGCTCGAAGCGCTCGAGCTAGGAGGTCTTTTGATGTGCTCGGTTCGTTCGGTGACGGCGATTGACAAGGGACAACGCTCAACACCAGAACCGGCGCCGAAGAGCTGCGCTCTAAAATGACCTATCGCATCAGCAGTGTCACCATGTACAGAATAGATGGAGATACGCATGTTTAAGGAACTAGCGGCAATGTCTGACCTGTTTCACTTCATGGTATTTACGTTGCCATAGCAATAGATCAATCACCGTCCCGTAAAGCTATCCATGCGAAAACGCCGGAAATATAGGGATAAATATGTGAACAGCGAAAACGCAAGCTTCGAGGTAGTTTCCAGATTAAACATATAGTGAAAATTTCAAAAGGAGCTCTGTCGAGCCTACTGCCACTTACGGAAATAGATATTTCATGGAAATCATTTTCAAGAGTGTCATTATGTTTGGTGATATTTTCTGAAAATATCATTCCTATTATGTACACAACTCACAGAAATAAAATAAAGTGTTTCTCGAAAGTATTGTCCCTACAGAACTCCAAGCGGGAAAGCTTTTCGCGCTGTAAATTCCATTGAAGTCAACAATTGTACTGTCACGGTCAACATCGCCCTATTTAAATGTTAAATGCCCTGCAAAAACATTTCCGATTGTAAGGCGCGCCTCAAGATATATCCTACGTTGGTTACTCCCTCATCGTAGCGCTTTTTTTTTGTCATAGTTGTTGTTGATGATGTGGAGGTTGAGGAGGATTTTTCGGAGTTTAAATAGAGTTGTCCGCTCCCCCCTCTTTCTTAGAAAGCGGTCATGAAATATCTCCTGCCGCGCCGGTGCCAGTACGTCAGTCCGGGGGCGATGTAAATGGAGGAGCACGCAGCCTTTGTCTCATATAGAGGAGCTGTCGTCAAAGTTGACCAACGAAATGGCTGGCGGAAAAACATTGAGTCAAGAATGACTCCTGTGACGACAGACATTCCTTTCCATTGAGAGGCAACTGCAATAGGACGCCTTATAGCGAAGAGATCGCGTGAGATACAGCTGAAGAGAGCACATATAAATCCTATATCTCGACAAAATCCTCAGATTTTAGGTAGCACAGTATACTGTGCACTATTAATTTCATAACAGTGAAACATGAGCCCCTCTGCCTTATCACGTAAACCTGAGGCGATTAAGGTGAGCATCACTTTCTTTTGGCGTGCAAAAAATTGTAAAAAAAAAGTGTCTGCTATGCTGCTACACCTACATGTGCACTAAGCACACAATATTCAACCAAGAGCAGTTAAAGGCGCGCAAAATGCTTGGATTTCTTTCCATTTACTATCAACAGTGACGAAATATAGAAAGGTGCCCCGGGTGACTTTAGCCAGAGCTTAAAGAGATTCTGACGCACCATATGACGCGCTCATGTAGCTGATTATTGCATGGTATAAAGTCACACAATTTTTTGTGTTCTTCCTAGCTGCTTAATCAGGCAAGATTAATGATCTATTCTGAAGAGGCAAAGCTGGCAAGAAATTCCGAATAGAACGTTGTAGATCGGTTTGCAAAACGTCTTAGTAGAGAGTTCCTAGCTTTCTCTCAATTAAGTACTAGTGTTTTTCTGTTTACTAGAGATGCCCGCGAAATAATAAAAAATACCACGGAGAAGAAAAGGCACTCAGGGCGTAAACAAACATGGGTTCATTAACCCATGATGCGGGCATAGTGCTACAATCACGGATTGTGGGCCAAAGAGGGTCTCACCGCAAGACCGATCGAGTGCACGTGCCCGCGGCGCTATTGGCTATACCGTATACAAAGGGGTCCACCAAGCACACAAAAACAACGCGATGTGGGGACGGCACAACGCCCTTGTAGGGCGCAGAAGCGCAAAGAAGAGGCCATCTCTACACAGGTGGTGGTTCCTTAAAAAGTCCAGCCAAGCTTAGAATTCATGGCAAGTAGCACTTCACTATCAGAGTCAGTGTTAGAAAATAATTGATCAGAGCCGATCAGCATGCTGATTCTAGTTTGCGTGATCAAAGATGCGTGTGCTACATCGTCTACACCTCTTGCCAGACTACTTGTCGAAACAAAATTTCCCTTTTCGTTTCCTCTATTTCTATTTGTCGCGAGTTGTGTGGAATATCAATGGTGCTACGCACAGCCTCCATGTCAGAAAACTAACTTCGCAATTGCGGCTCAAATCTTCGTCTGTTTTCGGCCACCTTGTCTGAAGTCCTGGCGAAGGCACGGAGAGCTGTTTCTATATATCCAGCGCATTTTAAACCCAGGTACCTTCATAAATACTGGGTAACAAAGGTACGTTGACTGGAAACCGTCGAATACGCCTCGCACGTAGTGACAAGCGATGTCGCTTGCCTCCCAGGCCCGGAATGTTTGGAGAGAGACACAAGCAGTGGATCCTTCTTTGGCTTCGACATCGTCCCCTACAGACGCGTATACTGCTGTACTTGCACGGTTATTCTTAACGCCTTGGTGGGCGTCCTGAAGAATCCTCTGTGGGTCACACGTACTTGAGGCTCGGTACCTTGGCGCCTCAAGCTAGAGATCCTTCATTTGCAGTCGCGCGCCCTGTGACCTTTCATTGCACATCGGAAGCACTACTTAGCGTTAGACAGCACTTGCTTCTGCGCAAGGGACATATCAGTAGGATACACTTTTGTCGAGTGCTCCTTGAATCGCAGTACACGCAAATCTCTTTGCAATGTTGAAAACCACGAGCCGGGTTTGTGTGCGGCGGAAATTAAGTAGGTTTCTGCCATTCGAGACTGCGACTGCGGGATAGTTCGTTTGACATAAAACGAACAACGCTCTTCGTAGTCGCTCTTTTCCAGGCACTCCAGCTTGAAAGAAAGTACTTGACTAGGCCTCTAAAATGTGGCAACATTGTCCGCGGTATTGCTACACACTTGGGCGGCACAGGTACGATGATAATCACCGAAGACTATCAGAAGACGAATACCCTTCGCTGTCCTC